>NC_080671.1:49070900-49382463 GCF_030247195.1 Topomyia yanbarensis | reverse complement strand
CTACATCCAAGACTGGCCCTGGCCTGGCGGATGCGAGGGTAAGTCATTCGTCGTTTTTTCGAACCCCAGCCAGGAAGGATTCTTAGAGATCAGTAGGTAGCACTAGCTCTATGATCGTCCTGCACATTAAGAATCATCTGTGAAGTTTGACCGAAACGGGAAGTCGAGTTTCGCTATGTACAAAGGTTCGCTAGACCCTTGAAGCAATGACAAAAGACATATCAGTAATTTTCATTGTCGTATTGAATATTGATTCAGGTATATTCGCTACTGCTTTCTCTGCAAAGCAAGATTAAGAACTTTAGCGCTATCGACTTCAAGCAATCTTGCAAAGCCGAAATAACCTAGATTAAGTAACTAAAGCATCAGTCATACCGGTAGCGAAGATGTGAGGTGCTTTCGAAAATGTGGTTTTATTCAAACCGAAATGACAAGATCAGTGGGCAATTCCGAACTTGAGTGTAGGGGAGACCGGGGCTGGTTGGGCGAGTTTTGCTTTCAGAATTTCTGCACTCAATCTGGTTAGACTTTTTCAAAAACGGTTTGTGTTATCATGAAGGTACAACCCGTGAGCACATATGTAATTTTTTCGTTCATAATAAAAATCAGTGAAAAAGTTATTAACAAACAAATGCGGAAAGAAAAATCGGTAAATGAACCCCAGGGCTGGGGTAGGTTGGCCGAGTTTGGTAAAATAAGTGAAACACGTCAAACATATCAGTGAAAAATCTTTATTAATTAAGAAAACATCATTTCATACGTATGTAAAGAAAATAATATCCACTCTTCACTTTTAGTCTTTTTAACCTTTGTAGACTTAATTTCGGCAGCTTTAGTAAACTTTTTATCAGCTCTCGCTGCTTTTGACATTAAAAATGTCTTACTCCACTATCTGGGGCTAGGTGTCATTCTAAAATCTAAACTATCTCCCATGTAACGAAACTATGTAAGGTTTGCACGCTTATAACTCCGATATTACTAGATGGATTTTAATCATTCATACACCAACCGATTCAGAAAGACCTAACTTAAATATTGGTAATAATTTAATATCTCCCCAATAAAAGTAGACTTTTGGAAATTGACAAAATTAAAAAGTTCACGAAAAACGGGAAAATTACCATTCGTGAGGCAGATTTCTCAGACACAGCCGTCAAGAGAGGGCAGCTTAGTTGCTCAATGAAACACGAAAAGTCATAAATAGAAGCAACGCATGTCCGTTTAAATCAGTTGTTGCTCTTATCCCACACGAGCAACATCGTCTCCGGGCGATGCAATAAGCGCTATCGATTTTCGGTAACGTTGGCATTTGCACACACTCGCACCTAAGGGATCATCCATAAATGACGTAGCATTATATGGGGGAGGGGGGAGCTTTGTATTTTGTGATGATGGGTGACGACAGGGGGTAGGGGGTCATGTCATGCTACGTAGCTTTTTTAAAGGGGAACATGGGTTGACCTTATGTCACGACTATCCTACCCGTTTCATATAAATAACATCGTTTTTGATTTTCATTCAATTTTTTACGTGGACAACGAGGGGGGTGAGGATTACCGTCAAGCTACGTAATTACCAGGGGGGTAAATAGAAGTTTGTGATGAAATGCTACGGTGGGGGAGGGGGGTGCTAAAAATTACTCAAAAAATGCTACGTCATTTATGGATCGTCCCTAAGTGACCAAACCATATACGGTTAGTTTATAAATAGAGGTGACGCGTACCCGTTTGAATCAGTTTTTGTTCTTATGTCGAACGGGTAAGATCATGGCTGCAGCGTCTGGGCACTACAATAAGCGGTAGACGCTATGCATTTTCGGCAGCGGTGGCCGTGTGCGGATTTTTCGGGTACCAGAACGGTGTCACAGAATGATTTGCAAAGTGGGTGGGTGGGGTGGTTTGGATTTAATTCAATACGGTGTGTGCTGCTTAAGAGTGTTGCGTTTGAAAAAATATATTTATTTTTATCATGCGTGTGCGTTGTAACTTGTTAATCCATGTTTACGGCGCTTTGTAGCTGCGTAGGGTAAAGAGCCTATTGGTTATCATGTTTCATATTTTGGTTATATGCTTTTTATCAGTAAGGCATCTGACAACGTGCTTCTGTAGTTATTGCACTGTTTCCAGTTAAATTGACTTTATTTCTTTAAATTTGTTTTCTTGTAGTACATGTTAGTTATCTCTTAAGTGATACAGAATTTTCTCTTCAACTTTGTGCATATCTTCTTGTTTTTGTGTTTCTCATTCGTAGTATAAATTTGGTAATTTATTTACCGGATGTAACGGAATTTGTTTCTTTGTTATTATTGCACTGTTCAGCAGCGTAGTACTTTATATAGGAGAGTACACTCAGGTTTTTTACGCGGATTTTGAAATTTACGCGGTTTTCATTTACACGGCCTGTATCCCCTGCGTGAAAAATCTGAGTGTAATTGCATCGGAAATAATCACATTCCCAGCAAAACTTTTTGTTTTCTAAATTCAAACACTTTTGTTTCGTACTGCACACAACGGAAAATTTTAAAACGGAACTTACCGTCCCAGCAGCAGTTTAAGCGGGTGTTCTTTTTCGATTCAAATTCAAGCCATGTCTTAAGCGTTACTGGACTCAAAATTGTTTTCCCAGTTTATCCAGTCAGAATATCTGTCCTACACTATGTATTTAAAACACAGTTCTAATTGCGTTTTAAAGTATACAACAAATAGAACGGTTGGGTACTCTAATTTAAATTTTAAAATAAATCTGTTTTAAATTATGAAACAAACCGCTGTACTGAAGATATAATTATGTCAGTCCTATTACCACATAAAACACCTATATAACATAAAACGCTGCAGAATTGGTTTAATAATACAATGTTTACACTACAGAGTTATAACACGTTTTAATAATTAGCAACAAGAAAAATGTCACCAAGATATCATAAAAACCCATTTTAACTGGTAGTGCGAACGTTGCATAACAATGTAATTTTTTCCACCACTAATCGATCAAGAAATACTTAAACTAAAGATTGTTTACTTAAGTTCATTAGTACATTATTGAAAATTTAAATGGAAAATGAAATTTCATATTTCATGGAGAATCTGTATATTTCCGTTGGCGGGCGTGGGCTTCCTCATCACAGCTCTCAAAGGACCATTCATAAATTACGTAACGCTTTTAGGGGGGGGGGGGGGGGGTTCGACAAGTTGTGACATATTGTGACATAGGGGGGAGAGGGAGTAAGCTAGATCGTTACGTAACATGTTCTCACCGAAGAAAAAAAAATTTTCAAGGAATTTGTTACGTAATAGGGGAGGGGGGGATAAAGAAATTTGTGACAATTTGGTACATGGGGGGAGGGGGGAGTCAATTTTGGGCAATTTTTGCGTTACGTAATTAATGAATGATCCCCAATATGGAACTTTTCTTTTGAATATATTTTCTGGGCAGACCAGCCTATTTTTTCTAGATGGACCAGCCAAATAATGCCAATCACCTAGTGAGATACTTGATTAATTAATAGATTACCGTTAAAAGACCTTCAATAAATTATGTTTTGATGGGGAAGGTATATAGCAAATTGTAACATATGAAAACAGGCGAGTGAACAAGAACGTGAGTCGATATGTGTGATAGATAAAAATCATTTGCACGCTCTTGAAAAAAGCTACATTTTTAATGTCACCGTGGTTGTGTCCTGTACACAACCCTTTAATTTTTTTTTTCCTCCGTCAGCGACCGCTTACATTTTCTTTCATTTTTTCCTCCTCCAATGCTGCTTTGATTGGGGAATCGGTCAAAATTGGAGTCGATCGGCGTTTACGACCTTGCCGCTACTTCGAGTCAGATCGTGCGCTTGCCTTGGGGAAAGGTCTGATGTCTTCTGGTAGGCTTACATCTGCAGCACATTCTGGACTAATGGACGAGTTTGTTCGGGGTTGGGTCGATCTGTCACAAAACCTGCTAGAAACTCCTCAGGAGGAAACAATTCAGGATTGAAGGGGCAGACGCCTGAGACTCTGAAACCAGCTCGAATATTGTTCGGTGTGCATGCGCGTGGAGATGCACTGGCTACGATTCATCTTTTTGTTAAGCGATTTCCAACTTTTAATAATTATTATCTTTTATTTCAACTTCATAATAATTTTTAATTATTTTTATTACTTTTTTCTCGTGTATATATTTACCTTATTGCCATCAATATTAGCATAATATCAAATTTCGCTCTGAGAAAGGTAGGAATTTCACAAATATCAAAGTGCACATTGCTCTACGCTAAATTTACAACTCGGCCAACCTACCCCAATGCATATTTTCGAAAACAATCACGATTTACACAAACAAATATAAGGTTACACAGGTAACCGTTATACTATTTTGTTGGGTTTTGAGTACCCTTTCCAGCGTTACCAAATTTTTGGAAATTGGATGTAAATTGATTCGCGTTACATATATTACATTTCAGAAACAGAAATTTACTCATCAGCATCAGAAAAGAAGAAACCTGCTCCTGTACAAACGACACCACCGAAACACCTGAAATTACGTCGAAGCATGGGTGCCCTAATACCCCACCAAAATAACTTTAGATGTCGCTACTGCGCATAGCCTTTTAATAAAGGGAACTTGGCCAGCCAGCCCCGGTCACTCCTATAGAAAAAATGAAGAGCTGCTCTTGAGTCTATTTGAATTGATTGATTCTTTTTTTATGATTTTTGATTATCTCCCTCATTTTACCAGATAACAAACAAAAAGAAGAAGACAGTTAAGACGATAATTTCAACTTATCGTCTTATAAGTTCAACCCGTCACGACGTTTTAGTCGATCTCCGAGATTTTCTAGTGATATCTGTTTGCTATATCGTCACGTTGTTCTCAAATTTACAAGGACATTAATTGGAAACCTTTGAAAGCGACTAAAATGCTGCTGCTGGTTGCAACATTCAGTTTATAAGGATTGATTAACTAGTATGTGATTAAACAGCAATTGATATCCGACTAAAAGAAAGCACAAAATTGAGATCGTTAGTCTTGTTGCTACTGTGTACGTTTCTTTATATCAACCAGTGATGTCCCTATCCTCTGTGCAGTAAAGAGAAATTGAAATTGCTCCCCACACTCTGGCAAGCAAAACGAGAGCGCTTCTCTTTCGTTCATATACACCACCGTATTTGATATGTGTAAGCGCACGTTGATGGCAGAGGTAAATTTTCATACACCCAACACTGGAACGATCTAGAGTGTGGAGAAGAGCTCTTGAAATTCTCTGTGGCGCGCTCAGATAAATTCGCCACCGCGCGCGCCCCAGAGTCGCTGTGGTGTATTCACTGGCGTGTATTCACTGGCGTGTGATCTTTGATTTGTTTTCGTCTTACAAGCGGCATTGCGGGTGAGTGATTTAATTTGCACAGGTTATTGCGTTGTGTTGTGTGGATGGCGGTGGCTTATTTCAAGCTTATATATTTTCTACTGAAGATTTCATAGTTGCTTGGTAAAGCTTGCGAGATTATAGAGTGTTGTTACACTACCGTGGGAAACCTGAAGTATTCGAGCCTAGGGGCAAACAAGGAAAACGTTTTACGTATCAATGTATCGGCTGGTATAAACAAAGTTTTATAATGATCTGTAGTATCAGATTAATCGTATAACAGATGTAAGACGGAATTTGTACATCCACATTAGGAACGGCCTATTTTTTGTTCGACTGAATAACTCAATGGTAATTTAACTTATTTTGATTGCGAATTTGGCGACGCCAAAAAGTAAAGTGATCCATTACAAGTAATGTCCTGGTATTACACACGTTTTCGATTATTATCATACGCAGGCATTGTAATTCTCTCTCACTCACGCGAGAAGAGGCTTATCCGATGTCCAACTTTTCCGAGATAAAGTCCACATAAAACAAAATAACGTTCACGAGAATTCACATTGTTACTTGTTTTTTTCTGTAGCGCGTTATTAAAAATAACGACGTGCCAATTTAGAAGCGCTTCTATTTGACCGGTACAGTGCTTTCAAGGGGTTACAACACTGTAGATTTTTTAAAACATTTAATTTTTATTTATTGGTTGAATTTTGTTTACTAATGCTTTAGGATGCTGAAAATGATATTCCAAAAAATTAATCGCGAAAACAATAAATAAATATTCAATTTTTTTCGCAACGCCTCTTATGTATACCTCGAGTATACTGAAAACGTTAACCGTATTTTTCTCGAAATAATTTTTTTTTGATCTGGCCGGAAATGTAACTCAAACAAATGATTTTTGATGAGCCTAAAATTTTTTCAGCATGTTCAAGATTACTTTCTCCAGCGATGTACGTGGGATTTAATTTTTTCATTGCATAATTTTTTAATAAGCAAATTTTGTGTCGATTTTTAACACATTTTCAGCGTTTTTCGACTAAAAAATGTGCCATTTCGCGAAAAATCAAGACATAGAAAAAATCTTACGTATGCTGCTTGCTGTCATTCTAAGAAGTTTAAAAAGCTTTGGTTTTTGGCTCTGGATCAAAAATTACGGGACATAGAGTTCCGGCCGTGGACCGCTTCCAAAAAAAACTCCCCGACGGGAAAATGTTGCACAGCCGCCAACTTGTGACGAAATTACTCGAATAAATCATTTTTTTTGCAATAAAGTAATGTTATATATCTCATTAACCCTCTGGAAGTCGCACTTATGGCCCACTGAACAAGCAGCCGCTGATGCTTTAAGACGGGTTCGCTAGATTTTCAGAGCAGCGTGCACTGCCGGAAAGTTAAACAACATCTCGATTCATCTCATTATTACGTCAAGATAAATTCCCGAAATATGCCTATTTTTCGTGCTCTATAGTGGTGCAACCCCTCAATAATTAGTTCTGGAATCTTTTGACGGCATTTTTCTTCTGTGCCATCATTTACATAAATTAGCTGGTTTTCTCTCGAATTTCCATGCGATGGAATAATAAGAGAGAGAATTAAAATTAAAACCTAATATGTTCGGGTACGAGTATAGCAAAGAAGTTCAAAATGGCAAATCCACCGTCTTTGCAGTGCATACTAAATTGTTCCAAAGAACGTTTATCTGTATATGACCTCACCGAATAAAAATCTTCTTGTGTAAACCTTGAACCTATAGTTGATTTCGTGACGTGAGGATGTGCTTTTGTTTTCATTTCGATCCGAAAAAGGAATACGATCTACGTTTATCCCAAAAATTAACGTAAACTTCGTATTCTATACATATATTAATCAATTCACCTGTAAGTATTCATGCATACACGTTATCGAGTACACTTCCGTGATTTTTATTCTTAGTCCAATTAGGTGATTCAAATTTTCTGCTAAACAGAAATATAGGATTTGATTCCTGATGAAATAAGTTTTTATGGATATTTAGTAAAATTATATCAGACAATACTAATTATCCTCAACATATTCCATTTTCTTCTCAAAATTTATCAATTTCGAATGCTCTAGTAATGCTAACAAAGTAAATACATAATAGTTTAATAGTTCCGCACTTAAGGTGTGAGTCGCATTTTAGTCATGCTTGGGTCAGTAAAAGCCAAATATTTTACGCTTTTTTGGCTATTCTCGAGCGACGTAGCGATACAAAAAAATATTTCGTTCTAATTCTAATATAATTTTTTTGAAAATCTACACTTATACTGCATTACAACGATAGCATTAGTTAGACTAATAATATAGTGCAATAAAAGCAGAATGTTGAAAGTTGTTCTACGTGTCTTATGAACTGCCCTAGAATTTTAATTGCAAATATGGGAAATCATTCAACGTATCTTTGGTATGTGTGCAAAGAACTAGAATATTTGAGTGAAAATTCTGCTAAAAAATCGATGAAGTTCTATGGGCGATGTCAATATATTAAACGAAAGCATTTAATCCCAAAAATGATAAAAAATGTTAAGATTGTTTATTAACCAATTTATGTATGTGAAACTTCTTGTACCATTACCACTACCATGTATCATTAATATAGCCATTGCTAATTACGGCTCCTATGGGACATGCAACTATAGATACATTAGCTCAACTATATATAACTTTCATACTCGGTCATACAAACAACGGGTTGTTAAGAACCGGCCACCATACCAGAATTTGCTGTTTTACATATATATATATATATATATATATATATATATATATATATATATATATATATATATATATATATATATATATATATATATATATATATATATATATATATATATATATATATATATATATATATATATATATATATATATATATATATATATATATATATATATATATATATATATATATATATATATATATATATATATATATATATATATATATATATATATATATATATATATATATATATATATATATATATATATATATATATATATATATATATATATATATATATATATATATATATATATATTTTGACAACATACCATTCAAGCACCATTTTAATTCTTTCCCATTTCAATTCTGTCGATTGATGAACTTTTTTTGCACTATGGCTTCTGAAGAAAGCTTCGTTGACACTGAAGTAGCCTGATGCTTTCTCCTATTGAGCTGTCGCCGTAATATTATAGAACGTAGTTTTTTATATCATGTTAATCTACAGGTTTTTGGAATCTTTGAAAATCCCTCGGAAATCCCCTGTTCGAAGATCGTGCAAGATGTTTTCATAAGGCGAACTTTTTTCTATATTTTCGTTGATATAAAAGTTCGCAAGCAATCTTTTCTTCTTCCGATATTTGCTTGAACCGAATAATGTTCCCAAACATCGGCACTCTTGAAGCTCACTGACGATTTTTTTCCGTAGCGATATTTTATATCAGTGAACTTTTTATTAGAAAATCGGCGATGAAAAGATTCTGTTGTGAACATTGATATTTTGATATTTTCCCAACACTACCTTTTTGATAAAACACCTCATTCAAGAAAGTTATAATGAGGAATAATTTATCACACAAAAATCGCTTGTTTAAACTTGAGGAAACACCTTACTTGTTACTTGAAAATACGAAAATTTCATAGAGATTGACAGAGATTCCGACAGATACTACCAGATACCTAATACTTTGCTTTGCTGTTCATATTACGTGCAATGAATCCGTGCATTATAATTACGGTCTAAAATACTAACTGACGCAAAAATCTAGAATACGTATAATAAACATTGTTGCAGCGAAACTGAGCCAATTCATTTCGCTAATTGACGCGCAGAATCCCGGTCCTAGCTCCCATGCTCTTGAAACATTCGCTTTCGCCTGCTGTTTAAACGATTTCCACGCAAAATAATAGACAAATAAAAAAATGAATAACGGGTGTACGCTCAATTGTGATGTTGTATGTAAATTAATTATCGTCACAAGCGTATACCTAATTTTAAACTTGTAGGATTAAGTTATAATAAAACTATTAATACTTATAACACGAGTTTGCATATCAGGTGCCTCTGATCATTATAAAACTCTCTATACGATAATACGTAAAAAGTTTTCCCAAATTGCTCCGAGGACCGAGTACATTCAGTTTTGCAGGTAGTGTAACAATACTTTATAAACTCGTTCGCTTTACCAAGCAACTTGTATGAAATCTTCAGTAGAAAATAATATAAGCTTGAAATAAGCTACCACCATCCACACAACACCTGTGCAAATCAAATCAATCGCAACAACCTGTGCAAATCAAATTAATCTCACTCGCAATGCTGCTTGTAAGACGAAAACAAACCAAAGATCACACGCCAGTGAATACACGCCAGTGAAACCACGCCAGTGAATACACCACAGCGACTCTGGGGCGCGCGCGGTGGTGACTTTATCTGAGCGCACCACAGAGAATTTAAAGAGCAAGAGAGCACGGTTATCTCGCACCCAACTACCTCAACACCAGCGCACACTTAAAATCGGTCTATACAGCTCCGAAAGAAAGAGCGTTCTGCTTTTTTCTGTGGTGTGATCATTGTATCCTCTGTGTAGGCATCACACTTACGCGCCAGTGCATCACTAGGGTGAAATGCCATCACTGATATCAACAAAGTTAATAGTACACCCAGGTTTTTACGCGGTTTTTTACGAGGTTTTTTTACGCGGTTTTTCCAATTAACGCGGTTTTTTACGCGGATTTTCCAATTAACTCGGTTTTTTACGCGGATTTTCCAATTAACACGGATTTTTGCAAAAATATTCTAAGTCCTTTTGAATGCAAAAGACTTAGACTTTTTTCTGAAAAAAATTTCTAAGTCCTTTTAAATGCAAAGAACTTAGAAGAATTTTGGCAGTTTTTATTTTGCGCGGATTTCGCCATTAACACGGTTTTTGCAAAAAATATTCTAAGTCCTTTTGAATGCAAAAGACTTAGAAGATTTTCGGAAAGATGGAAGAGACGGGTCTGGAAGATTCCTTGTGGCCCGCACCCCAACAATATGGATATTTTCGGAATGGTCTTGAAGAATAGGTGCAATAAATTGATTTTTGACGCCATTTTGAAATCAACAATGGCGACTTCCGGTTTTGCTACATTCGCTATAACCCAATCAATATGGGTATTTTCGGAATGGACTTGAAGAGTAGGCGCCAGAAATTGAATTTTGACGCCAATTTCAAAACAAAGATGGCGACTTCCGGTTTAGCGAAATTCGCTATAACCCAATCAATATGGGTATTTTCGGAATGGTATTGACAAGTAGGTGCTAGAAATTTATGTTTGACGCCATTTTGAAATCCCAGATGGCGACATCCGGTTTAGCGGAAATTCCCTACAACCCATGCAATATGGGTATTGTCGGAATGGTCTTGAAGAGTAGGTACCAGAAATTTATGTTTGGCGCCATTTTGAAATCCAAGGTGGCGACTTCCGTTTTAGCGTAACTCGCTATAACCCAATCAATATGGGTATTTTCGGAATGGTCTTGACGAGTAGTAGACAAAGATCGATGTTTGACGCCATTTTGAATTCCAAGATGGCGACTTCCGGGTTAGCCACATTCGCTATAAACCAGTCAATATGAGTGTTTTTGGAATGATCTTAACGAGCAGGTTCCAAAAAATTATTTTTGACGCCATTTTTAAATCCAAGATAGCGATTTTCGATTTCGCGAAATTCGCTATAACACAATCAATATTGGTATTTTTGGAAGTTGAAGTTGTAGTACAAATAGTTTTAATTAAACAGTTGAATTTACTTAAATTTAAGCAATATGTTTATTTCGAATTTCGCTAAAACCGGAAGTAGCCATCTTTGATTTCAAAATGGCGTCAAAAATCAATTTCTGGAACCTACTCTTCAAGACCATTCCGAAAATACCCATATTGTTGGGGCGCGAGTCTTCCAGACCCGTCTCTTCCATCTTTCCGAAAATCTTCTAAGTCTTTTGCATTCAAAAGGACTTTTTTGCAAAAACCGTGTTAATGGCGAAATCCGCGCAAAAAAAAACTTCCAAAAATAAGTCTTTTGCTGAGAGTTTTTTTTGCGTGGATTTTCGAATTACGCGGTTTTTTTTAATGCGGATTTTCCAATTAAAGCGGTTTTTTTACGCGGATTTTCCTATTAACGCGGTTTTTTACGCGGTTTTTTTACGCGGTACGTATCCCCCGCGTAAAAAAAACCTGGGTGTATACGAGTTTTAATTCGTGGGTAAATGAACTGACACCTCAGTAAAATCTATTTACTTTTACACGTTTTCATTGTTTTTTGTATAATTATTCAAAACATCACGGATTTTCGGAGTAACAGTAAGATTTTAGTACGGAACACAATCCTCGCCAAAAAATGAAATTTAGTGTCAATAAAGTTACTGTTGCGTCAAAATGTCGCAAAACTATCTTCTCGGTTTTATAGATGAATTGACATATTTCTTTGCGCAGCACGCTTGAGTGTGATGCCAAGTGTTTATACTAAGAGCACGCACTGTGCTCTTAGTATAAACACTTGGCATCACACTCAAGCGTGCTACGCAAAGAAATATGTGAATTCATTAAAAATTATATTATTATATTATTATAAATTGATTGTAACACTATGTATAAATTCGAGGCGAACTTGTTTTTTGGAAACATGAATAGTTTCATGAATATGAAATTTATTATTCATTATTTTAGTTCACGAAATCGTGGTCGTGACAAGGTATAAAAGATCCATGGCTCTATTTAGCTTAAACATTCAACCGAGTCAAACAAACGAATTATATAATAAAAACTCTCCAGAAATGAGCCCTCTATCGCTAGTGATTATCTAATTTAACAAAACTGGGTCATAATACTAGATTTTGACTAGAATAAGTAGATTTTTCAAATAGTCCCAAATTTCATGATCAGTTTCTGCGTTCCGCTTAGTATCATTTACCCTAATCGCTACAACTTTGTTAGTTGAAGTCATAGAGCTTAACTATTTTTGGCAACTTGTCATTTGAACGTTCCAAAATTTTGCCGATGGCACCAAACCTCTAGAATGCGAAATAAAAAAATTAGCATCGCAACGCCACCTATGCAGTAATAATCGAAACTACCTTATGTTATCCAAATAAGGCGCAAATAAAACCAAAACACTTTGCTGGACACAGCTACTAAAAAAGTGTAAAGTGCTAGAGGTTTTGTCTTACTAATTTTCGTTCCTGTACTATTGCGCGTAGAGACCTGTTTACAAGACGGGAATTATTTGTTTTCTCATAAACTGCGGATTGCGGGACTACTATTTCTATCACCCGATTGTACACCATTGTGGTTGCTGCTGTTCATGTTCGTTATTATATGTTCTTCCTTCTTGCTTTTGCGGCTCATGAGTGTGAACATTCTTACTGATGGCACCCCTCGTAAGGTTTTATGGCGCTCTTGAAGCCCTTCTTAAAACTTAGAATGTCTTTGTAGTGTGCTATAAAATCAGAATTGCTACTTGGGACTGGCTGTTGATTTTGAGTCTTGACGCAGCTTTTGTAGTTGTCAATCACATGAATAGCTGCCACAAATTTGGCAATCGTCTGTGGTTCAGAAAGTGGTATTAGAGAGTTCGATATGGAATCTATTTTCGTAGGTGAGCTTTCCTCAACGGTTCCTGAGCCGTTCGTAATATGCTGTCTTTTCATAGAATTGGCACATTTTGGCTTGTCTTTTCAATGTCCAAAGAATGTTCTGTGCAACGGTTCTTCGCATTATTTTTCGTAGTCCCACCACGAAACTCAATTAAAATACAGGGAAGTAGATTCTACATGTAGATTCAATTTCTGCAAGTGAGTGGTGCCAGATCTTGTAGCCGAACATTGATTTTCGCATCGTCCTTATATATGTTTTAGCGTTGTCACACACCATCACGTGTCTTGAGTTGTTTTGCAAAATGAATAGTTACGCCAATCCCAATTTGTTAAAGGCTACCGACACTGAATGCATGACATGGTAGAACGCGATAATGGTGACTTCCTTAAACCCAACATCCATTTTCACGTGCAGCAAATGTCAGCACGAATGCTCGGATTTATGTGAAAAGACCGGCAGTCAACAGACGCACTCATCTTAACAGATCAACACGACAACAATTAAACAGTTTCTTTTGTTCTTCAGCCACGGCAAACAATAGAAAAGTAAATGTTTTTGTCGTTCGCTTTGCAACGGCTCGGGCAGAAACATATCGCACACAAAGTATGGAGCCATTGTCTTTGGTGGTTCGAAAAAGCAACAAAAAAATTCTTAACCCTCCGGAAGTCGCGCTTATGGCACACTTAATGAGTAGCCGCTGGTGCCCTATGACGATTTCGCTAGATTTTCAGAACAGCGTGCACTCAGTGCACTAGCGCGACTTCCGGAAGGTTAAACATTAACATTCAACAAGTTAATTTGTTCAAATTAAATGAGATACACACTTGATAAGAATCTCATAAAACCATTTCATTTAAATTTCGGTTTTGAAAAATCAGTGGCCCGCATCTGGCTACGCTACTGAACTTTTGCATGTCCCTGGAGTTCAAATGAATATCCTCACGTACAATAATAATTTCAAACGAACAACATATTCTACCCGAAGTTAGTTTTACTATCCAACCAGACCGTTCGAAACTGATGTCATTATCAAAGCAATCATTAGAAAACGAAGAAAAGTTTAATTAATAAACAGACATTTCCACTGGATTAGCAGTCAGCACACAGGCACGTCGAGCGAGCTAGCCCCCGAAAAACTAGTTTGCATGTCGATCCCACCCCCTCGGTTTGTTTAGCAAAGTGAAATAATTTTGGAATTATACGTCGTATTCATCGGAACAGATCACGTTGTCCGCAATGACCAACATCAAGAGAAGGAGAGATAGAACAAATCGGCAGAGTGTTTTCGAAAACCCGGCACAATATGCTGGATAATTTGTGGCCAACCTTTTCCGGCGGTTTGCTTCTTTTGTTTCATCGCACCCGAGCATGGGCCGGGTTGGTGTGTATAGGCTCTTTCGGTTGTTCTCTGTTATTATGTTTGGACCGAGTTTATTTTTTGTCTATTCCTGCAACTATATATATATATATATGTAGTATGAATTCCTTCACCACGTTTCCGTTGGTTGCCTTCCGTTGGACGCAGGCCAGATACTTGCTGTGATTTGCATAGAAGAGGCTTGGGTGGGTGCCTAATGTGGAAGCTTGAGAAATGTCGGCACAAGGTGAGATATGGATAGACTAAGGGCGAAAGATGCCGGTCGGTAGCTTTCGACGCCTTCTCTGTGGGACCAAAGTGATTCTGTATTGTTTAGTTTTGCTGTTATTACGGAACTTGTTGAGGGGATGACCGGGACGATTCAGAAAGGTTGTGAAGATGTCAAGTGTTTGGATTTTGATTGAAAGCCGAGAGAGAGAGAGAGAGAGAGAGAGAGAGAGAGAGAGAGTGAGAGAAAGACGAACAGTCAACAATAGATGAAAATCCCAACGGGCGATGGGAGGCAACTAATTGGACTTATTGAGTCGAAGGTTGTAACTAGAAGGCGTTGGCAGTCATTTAAACAGAGGATTGGACACATGACACGGAACTATATTAACACTTGTGTGAAGAAGGAACATCCTCTATCGCGTTAGTTCGAGTTGTTTTCGTTTGAGTGTGCTTAACTTGTTTCTTTTAATTCCGTCTGTTTATTTTCATTCCATTGGTTGACACGGCTTATTGTTGGTTTGATTTGCTAGTACCTGTAGTTACGAAATTCGATAGTTGTAGTATTTAACTTTTGAGTAGCAGTCAGTACTTACTAGTTTTCATGAACACATTTATGTTGTTCATGTTCGAAAATAAATAAATAATGTGTAACAAACGAGTGCGAGTGTAGCGTAGTGAGTAAGTGGTATGTCCTGTACGTTGCGTATCCGGGTTCGGTTCCACCCCACACATATAATTAGTTACTGTTCTAGCCCAAAACAGAACGACAACACAATCAATACATCTTCAATGGAAAAGAAGTAGAAAAAAACTATGCTTCATTAGTATTGATTTAATTATCTATTTTAGTGCTCTCACCAAGGATGCAAAATGCCTACCTTTTCTACGGCTGTAATTTTTCTGCCTACATTCTCATTTCTCTTTTGACGCTGCTGTCGTTCGCTATTGCAGGACGCCCAGCGCTGTACGGCAATCTGTAAGCAAAGCAGTAACATGACAAAGAAATACTGCCCCCAGTACAGCCACCAGACGCGAGCGGTACAGCTTCTCTTTCCTTATTTTACACTTTTTATTATTTTTAATCTATTCAATATTTTCAATCACAAACGACGGTAATAAATGCCCTTCGTTTACACCACGACCGGCATCATCGCTTTCGTGTGCGGGCCTCTCCCTTTGACTACGCAGAGAAAAGTGTACAAAGCGAGAGAACAAACTTTACTACGCCACACTCTCACCGAGCAGTCGGAGTACAGCAGCAAAACAAAAATGTATTCTACTGCTCTATGGGAAAATGTACTCGGTTTAGCTACCGTTCTGGCAAGAGCTGTAGTGATACGTCACTGTAGCGGGCTGTACGGCTTGTGCAAATGTAAATATACCGAAAAAAATGTAGTTTACCAGTACCTTTGGCATTCCTGGCTCTCACACTCTCTTTATCTCTGAGTTATAAAACAATAATTTTTAGGTTCGATTTTTCGTGACATCAATTATCATTTGATAAGACTTTTCATGAATCATTTGACAACTCATACGTCAGGATCGTTCTGTTAAAACTTATAATAGCTTTGCTGATGCATCCGTAGCAATGAATCGTTTTATCGCATGCGGCACACTGCAAACATAATGCTGATATATTCGTATCATTTATTGCATCGTGGTAACTAGGGCACTAAAAACCTATGTTAGCCTTGGAATACTGTAGGCACATTTAGTTGAGCACGTTTCCTAGCAGCCGTCTGCTCTGGTTTACTGCTACCTTCTGTGCAGCCGTGCTGCGGAATTTGAAGCAATTAGCTGCAATTTAGATAAAGCAGTTTTTACAATTGCGCTAGTTGAGAGCTACTGAATGTGTGTTTTAATTTGCAAATTAAATGCGATGTACAAATTTATTCACTTCCTCAATCACTTCCGTATGAAATTTTTATTGAAAATTGATAATATAAGAATATAAAATAATTGTGGAAAGAAAAAAAGCATTGCTCATATGATCAAAATAAATTAACTATTGACGAATTTCGCGTCAAGTCGAACAAATGTTGGCAGCACCCTCTCAGATTTTAATGAAACTCTCTGTACATGAGAACTTTGTCACAAAAAGCCACTTTGCAAACTTTGTTTTTCCAAAAATGATCTAGATTGCCTTTTGAGAAGGATCAAACTTTTTTATCAATTTTCTTCAAATGTTTTTAAATATTTCTTCTCAGAGGACGTCTAAAATGACAAATCCTACAAAAAAGTGTTGTATGACTGATTTTGTATTGTCTTCGATTTGTATTGTATTGATTTTCGCAAAATTAGTTAAATTTTTGAATAAAAATATTGAAAAAATTCTTCATTGACTCCTACACTGAAAAAAAAATCGATTTTAAAAATTTAAAGTCGATTTATAAAAAAACCCATCTTTGATTTGGATAAAATTTTGTTCCAAAATAAGTAAATATTTTCCTACCTACCGTCAAAAATTCAGGTTGGGCAGTTTCAAGGAAAAAAAGTTATTTGAAAAAAACTTTTTCTTGTCCAAACTGATTTTTTTTTCAGTGTTTATCGAAAACTAAACCAATGAAAGTAAAAATCATCTCAGAATCCAATTTCCCAAAAGTATCAGTAACGAATTTGGTATAGCATCTCGGACTGGACTGGAACGAGGCCGAAGGGATTCGTTTAACGGAGATCTGGTACTTGAACGCTTAGCGCACGACCAGACAATATGTTTAATATCGCGATAACCGCCACCATAAGCGCAGAGACCGCTCTCTATGACCCCAATACGCTGGAAATGGGCATTCTACGTATAATGATTGTGCATGACCCGAGATATCACCCGAATTAAGTCATGACCCTCATCCATTCTCTTGGACCTTGTTGGTACCTTTGGGATTTCTTAACTTCTATTGCTCCACGAAATTTGCCATTTTTCCTCTGAGAAGAAATATTTAAAAACTCGTTGAAGCTACGCGATCTTTCATGAATATCACCATCTAATGCCTAAATGTCCATTTTATCATTATCATTCTAATCCAAATAATCTAAGGTAATCTGCTATGATTTTTCAGATAAAGATCTCAAAATCTCCCATGTTTTCTCCTGGAAATACAAAGAGTGCTGTCCATGCTCCATCAAACAGAGAGCCTCCTGTAACTGTAATGATGTGGGCATGGTCATTGGTAGGTAAATATAAAACCATCAGTTTTGTGAGGAGAATGTTGGCAGCACAGCCTCTTTTATGATTGCACTCACCACTACTGTCATAATAATTAGCTTAAAAGCGATGGATAGCTATCATCATATGACGAAAGTTCTGTGAATTCCAATCACAGGATGAATCGAATACACAACGTAGACCATAGCCTCCAGACGAAGCATTGTTTCTCTAATGATCCGCCCGTTAATACGTCGACGGACCGGTGCCAATAATCGCGTTTTTCAGCTTTCATCAAGTTTTTCATTTGCATTTGTAGCGTCGCGTATATTGGGAACAAGTGGGGTGATCCCACGTTCAAAAGTCCCTTTCGCGTACAATTCTAAGCAATCTCTGTCCACCACGAAGTAGGAGACTTTTCTCGGTTGTTCGCGTCGGGTACTCGTTTCGTCTGACCTTTAATCGTAGTGCAAATGCATTGTGTAAAACCTGGGGGGAAATGTAGGGACCGAAATATAGGGATACTTGGGGTTTTTGATGTCCCATGTGGAAATTCCTGCTAGTTTCTAAGATTACCGAGACCACTTACTTCGGTTTTGTAACAGCACCCTTCAAGGGACACTCTCAGGCCATTATGAGGAAGCTTAGTAGAGAAAATTGATTTTAGTCTTTCGGAAATTTATAGGCACAATAGAAGATGTTCCCACAATGGGATGGTCACTCTCTCGCTCTATACCTATAGTGTACAAGTAAACGTAGAAATTAGTCGTTTTCGGTAGCCAGTGGCGTAGCCAAGGGGGGGTTTTGGGGGTTAAAACCCCCTCCAAACCAAAATATTTGAATTGAAGAAAAAAAAGTTTGATGCTGACTAGTTTATTAAATATTCAAATAATAATTTCGGAAGTTTATGATCTGTTCATTACATTGAGAACCTAGTGTGTTAAACGTTATGGGGGCTTTTTGTAAATTGTGAGAATGGGATCTTGTAACTAATATTTTAGTGAGGATCATATAGTTGATAAGTCATGTAAATATCACGCAAAATAGCTCAATGAAAACGCCTACATAGAAACTTATGAAAAATGGCGTTTTACTCTTGTCTCTAACAGGTCAGAATCGGTTTTTATGTGCATTTGATTTTTTTGGGTTATCATTTATATAAAGTGCCACTAGTTAAGATTGGAATAAAAAAAATTGAAAATTTTTCACGTTTTTTGCTATTTATGATGTACATTTGGGTATCGAATTGAATTGCGCCAAGATTCCATAATTTGGAAACCATCAGCTTTTGGAGGTTTAGTATTTAGCAGCATAATTTTGTTGATAAATTTTTACAGTTGAATGCATTACTAATCCAATCAAATTGAGTGTCTTCAGCAAAGTTTTCAAGAATGTTATTGCAAATAGCTTAGTTGAAGATATGAATGCAACCCGTATTTGTGCATTATAGGCCATCTTGCACTTCGAATTTCCTTACTAACGGTCATAGGCGGCAACAAAGAATTTGGGATGTAGATGACGTTTACTATCCTAGTATGCAAAAGTGACTTCAACGCCACTTTGGTCAAATTTAACTTTTTCGTATTTTTAAGTTCACTACGAAAATTCGCATCTTTCAATTCAAACGACTTCAAATAAAAATAAAAAATAGCCTGTAGAAATGTGAAAAGCAAAGTGGCGGAAGCATGCTTTTACCCACACGATGCAATATTTGAAAAATGATTTCCTGAAAAATATACTCGATGGCATTTTCGTCACCTTTGCATACAAAGGCAGTTCAGTAATGTGATTAATCGGTAATTAGTTGCAAAAATCCCGCCTAATACCATTTTATGGTGTTGATGGGACATACTACTCCCTACATCCTATGCTTCGGTAAAATCTCCTCCTTCCAGATCTTCAAAAGCACCCAGTGGAGTGCTCTAGCCAATTCCTCTATTCTGTGTTTGAGTAGCTCACATGACAGTTGATTATTGCCAGCGAATCTGTCGTCGACTGCGCGCGTCTCTAAGCTGATTCTTGCAATACTCTTGTCGTCTACTGCTTCGCTATTTGGGTATTCGTCATAATATACTGATCAATCATGAGAATTTCTGCACATTATTTATAAGGTGTACAGACTATCCTGTGCGATAACCAGTTTATACAATGCCCCTGGCCTATCAGAATGTTTATGTCACCAATGACGAGCTTAACATTCCGCCATATGCAGCTATCATAAACATGCTCCAGCTGCGCATAAAATGCATCTTTCTTCGTGAGGTCAGTGCACATTGATAATGCTCTAGTCGAAGAAATGGCCTTTGATCCACACCACACACATCTTTTCGCTGATCGCCTGCCACTCGATCACGTGTTGGCGCATTTTGCCCAGCTCTTGTGCCGTCGCTCGATCCCTGCATTTCCACACCTTTTGCCCCGTCTATCAAAGCTCCTCCAATGCTACGGTTTCGAAGTTGCGAGTTTTCAGCTCATCCTTTTCTGCTCTATTGTTAGTAAAGTGGTGTTTTTGGGCCACTCGTTGAACTTGACCTAACCTGTCTCGTAGTCCAACCACCCAACATAACTGACACCTGCGACAGGTATTTAGTTCTGTCTACGGTAGGGCTATAGCGCCCATGCCCGCTCACACCATCCCATTGCGCTATTACTGCAGAACACGATAGTACCCAGTCGAACGCGGCCTACAGATTAAATGTCATCAATAGACCCGCCAACATTTTTTAAAAATCTAAGATTTTCGTCAAAACCCCCTCCAAACCAAATTTCTGGCTACGCCACTGTCGGTAGCGTAGCGTTCTTGTCGGAGCGTTCCTTAAAAGAATGTTTCATTTTGTCCCCACATAATTTATATGCGGAATATTACGGGAGATCTTGTGGAGTCTCTCCACAGTAGGAAAACTTTTCACGTTTCTCTCCGCATTTTCCACAGCATGCCTTGTTTCTACAATAAGTCGCTGTAGGCCCAATTGTTTGCAACGACGGCAGCTCATGCCTCACGGTACAAAAAGGTAAACAGGTAGACTAGTCCCGTCCAAAAGATCAAAGTTTGGAAGAGCAAACTCGGTGAAAGGTTTGAAATGAGTCTGATGGAAAATAAGTTGTTTTTATATACTCCTTGATTTTTTCCTGAACGCAATTGTTTGCGAAACAGAATTTTCACTAGCCGAAGCAAAGGGTTCTTGAAGAAACGAACCCCATACTACACAATTAAGGTCCCTGTTGGAGACTACACCATCAATCTCTACTTCCCGGGTGGGTACATAGACAAGATACTTCTTCGTACACGACCAAGTGGTATTTAGTTAAATCTCGCATATATCGATGATGTTAAATGACTTATCTTTACCCTCATTCAAGTTTTGTTATGAATATATACCAAAGTCGTTGCTGATACTTTTTGCATATATCAGGCAACTAGCAGTTGGGAAATTGGATTCTGAGATGATTATGACTTTCATTGGTTTAGTTTTCGATAAATATACACTGAAAAAATTTCAGTTTGGACAAGGCCAGTTTTTTTCAAATAACTTTTTTCCTTGAAAGTGCCCAACTTGAATTTTTGATGGTAGGTAGGGAATATAATTACCTATCTTGGAACAAAATTTCATCCAAATCAAAGATGGTTTTTTGTAAATCGACTTTAAATTTTTAAAATTGATTTTTTTTTCAGTGTAGGTGTCGACATTACCCTCCCATATTGTTGCACATGCGAATGAAACCAAGATACTTTTATGATGTATTACTGATCAAGGTTTTTACACATTCCTCTTGCCAGTTGCTAAAAAATCGATAGCATCCAGTTACATCGAGTAATGGTGACTACATTTTTGCTTCACTTCTGACTTGTCTTTCAATTTATTATATCTCCTGTAAGTTCTGTCACTTTCTTCGTATTCCCGAAGTTTCTATTTTACGATTGGCTCAGGTCCACGTACAAATAAATTGTCCTTAAAAGACTCAGCCGATGGTAAAATCGATGTCGAACAAGATACGTCATCAAAGACTCCGACTTCCCCTTTGAAATGGTATACTTTGACTCGATCGAGCTGTGATAGATTTCATGATCGCCCAGATAAGCTCTTCTTCTTGTTGTTCTTCTTCATGTTCCGTTATTTTCCGTTGGTCTATTTCCGCTACGCGACCAAACACCGACACCACGACATTATCTATATTATATATCGACCCATCAATGCATGAACGGGGGGACACCGGCTTTATTTCCTTTTCGAAGGAATGTGTGATCACAGATTTCTTTCACCTCAGAAAAATCTCAACGACCTCGGCTGTGATTGAATCCAGACCAACTGGGGTGTGTGGTGGTCTCGCTTCTCATTTAACCACCGGCGCCGTCTAAAAGGTTTGTTGCAGTATCCACAGACAGATGAACTCAGTCTTGTGATATTCTGTCTAAATTGAACAAATGACCTTGCTGGCGAAAAGTCTATTATGAAGGACTACGGCGTCTACATGCCCACTCACAAAGTTGCGATTGACGGTGTGGTCATTGTCGGTGTTTATCATGTGTAGATCTATTGAAATGGCCCATTGTAGCAGGGTGTGACTATGCTATAAATGGAACGACGTTGTAGTTCATCCGGTGAGTCTATTGTTTCGTCAATAAACCACGCCTAACGTAAAACCAGGCTGAGAGCGGTGTGATTGTTGAAATTATATCAACAAAATACACAAAATACGTTTTTCTTTCGAAATAATGCCAAATATAACAGCTCAAGGAAACTCTGACAGAAAACCGAAACATACTGCTCCTGGTCTTCGAAACCTGACATCAAACATGTATCTTTCCGCTATTCTAACAACACCAAAAATCTCATATAACATTTTAACAAGAGATTCAAAATAGTGTCAGACTTATTGGGACTACGTGGGGCTGCGGCAAATTTGTGATATTGCAGAACGTCTCCCAGCACCGAAGAGACTTTAACTCTCTCATTGTCTCCACGATGATAATGAATCTAGCTTACTTCACGACCTTTGCTTCTACTTTACTACCCGCTTGTGTTTCTATGAAACTGAGATAACGAGCGATAAAGTTTGAAGGTCCCAATCTCCAAATAACATGAGCAGCGTGTTAATCGAGCCAATATATTTTCATATTTATTCTTTTATCTACTTTATATTTGTACAGCTGTATAGCCAGTGGATTTACATTAAATAAACATTAGCCATTTCAGTCCTGTAAATACTTGCTAGAATACAATAACGTTTATATGCGTGGGCACACTGGATCTGGGCCAGGGCCCCGAGATATTGGGGCACCGCACTGAGGAATTATATAAATTTATAGTAAAGCCTATATTCCACAGAAGGTACATTCGTTTAGTTATAACTCTTTAGTGCGTTACTAAAATGGCAGGAATTTGAATTAAAAGACATTTATATTTCAATGTTTATATTGGCATTGTTCCATCAACATTCCAAAGCCTCTTATTAATGAATCGGTAGCAGTTCGGAATCGAACATTAATTTCTATCACACGCGATCAATACGTGCAAAGAGCATCAAATAACCAAGCGGAATGATACTAGTAGAAAAAGGGGCACAACAATATCTGGATGACATTGAGCAAATTTATGCAACGCTCCCAAATTTCTACACTACACGTCTATTAAGTATATAATGTTCGGAAAGGACCGAAACGTAGCGACAAACAGAACATGATGGCCTATTAATCTGTGTTTGGCAAGCCATTTGCGGATGTGGCAAAATGATTCAATTCTTCATTACATTTGGAACCACAAACGGACAAATCTATTAAAGCAAAATTCCTCTCAATTTTGCTTTTTGGGTGTCATGAATGATTATTCTGGCCGTTGTGGCCAGCATCTTCCATTATACCCGGACTGGCACGGAACTAAAACTATTGGTTTTAAAATTTTTTGAACTAAATAATTAGACACCAAATGTTTGAACATGAACTTGAACAATACTTAACTTGAAAAAGGAGCTAGTCCTTTCTTTTCGTTACTAATAGTATCCTCATATCTTTTGAAGATTTTTTCCGACACTAACCTAATTTCATGGCATACTTGGCTCAAATTTGTAAGAGTCTCATAATGGCATGGGAAACGAGGGGTCTTAAGACGGCCTGTTCTTTTTGAGGTACTGGGCGTAGTCGTGTATTGCTTCGCCGGGTTTGCTGTAGACTGCTTAAAATAATTTTTGAAAATTCTTTTGACCCCACCCTTAATCGATTCCTAGTCGCACCAGAAGTACCTACACCAAATTTGAACCAAATTGGATGAGTGTACACAGAAAAAAATATTTTTTAATTTTAAGTTTATTTTCATGCACATATCTGGAGCATGAATATAAATGTAAAATTAAGTTCCACCACAAATACACACGACTTGTCGTACTTTCTTCAACGAATTTTATTATAATTTTACACATGGATTGAAAATTACAGTTTCTTTAAAAGGAAAACCAATACACTTCAAAGTATTTTTACTCGAATACTGCTGTAAAATGAATGACATGTAATATTACACGAATGGAAGTGTAAAATTATATGCTGTTTGATGCTCCAATTGCTTTTAACGTAATTTTCAATCAAATTTTTGGTTCAATCTTTGCATGTTTACATTCGTATTGATATACATGTCGTTTAAATTTCATTATTTTTTGGTGTGTAGCTACCGGAACAACGTGTTTGAAGTTAATGTTGAATTTTTACAATATATACATACTTGGAGAAACCTAACTAGCTCGCATTTTTACCGCTAAATAACCAAAGATTTCACAAAAAAAAACATTGGGAGTTACCACTGATTCACCATCATCATTCAAAACGGACTCAGACATCCCTTCGTTAAGGCTCCATAACTTCTTACAAAAAGGAAGGCAGTCTTCGACAAAAATGTAGGCAAGAAAATCATCTCGCAGCGATAATATAATGCATACAGTGTCACCTAGCGCTGAAAATGCGGGTTAGTAGGTTTTCTCCATGTAAATTTTCAAAAAATTCCATGCAAACTTCAAGGACGTTGGTTCGTTGGCTAGACTTCTGCAGTTGCTTTTGGTGGGACTGGAAATCAACACATTATTGTCACTCATGTGTGCTGGTTGTTGGTTTTGAGATACTTGGTGGAGCATTTATTGATTGCTGACTGTCTATGTTTTAACGGCAGGTGTCGCTAGCTATTTGTTAGTGTTGTTTGTAGTAAATAAGTAGTTGGCTGGATCTGCACGTGGTTTTCTACAGTCAGCCATTACAAGGCGCAGTATAAACCTCATTTTTATTACAAATGTTTTTAAATTATGATACTAATAAATATTTCATAAAAACGACGCCTGTGACATGACGTCTATCTCGTCACCAGACAGTTCGTTTCGCTTACTCCGAAAATTACAGTTTTGGATCGATGCACACATCAAAACAAAACAAAATACAACTTATTTCACGTAAAACAGACTTGAAAAGGCCTAAACTAAGAATGTAGACATCCATTCAAAATCTTCTGAAAAAGATTTTCTGAAGCTTTACGACATTCCTGTAGTATCAATAAATAGGGAAAATCCAGTATTAGTACTTTTGAAAGTATACAGTAACCCTATAAGAAACTCCATTTTTTATAAATCAGATTTTTCTATGAATCTGTGATGTTCACGTGTTTAAATAAAGATCTGCTAGAAAATTCAAAGTGAATGACCATATTGTTCCAGATTCCTTACGAATGACACATGGAATTTCTTAAATTCAAAGATTCGTTTCCTAAATTTTGAATTAACCATATTGTGTTAGTAAAGTGTGCCCACCCTTCCTTCCCAAAAGTCAGTAAACACCAATGCTTTTTATATATCTAAGAGTTTTAAAAAGGGTTATTTTTAAATATTGTTAATGAAATTGTAATTATTTGAAGCACTATTGGGACAACTACACAAAGTTTTTTTCAAAGTAAGCTTTTCGATCGTACTACTGTTTCAATTAAAACTATTGCATCTCACAGTTCACCAAATAACTAAACAATCACGTAAACAACCCCCAATCAGCCTCACCGGTCGGTACTTCCATCTACTGCCAACTTTTCCACCTCCCAAACAAATCGATTTGACGTTGGCGCCAACGAAAACGTAAACATCCGCTATGAGCTCGGATCAGGGTTCCTAAGGTTACCCAATCCTGCATACCTATACCTATATCTCACTGTGTCTAGGTCAAGCCAACCTGCTTTGGCGGCTGCCGCGGTCACATTTGCTGGGTTATTTTTTCCGGCTCTCTTTCACATGGGAACCATTTCCTAACCGTGCCTTGCAGCGAAAACCACACCGAGAGAAAGAGACTGGCAACTACCTGGTTCGAAAAGTAGCACACCGGAAGAAAATGAGCCAAGCGAGCATAAAGCAGCATTAGTAATTTGATGCAGAAAGCGTTGCCGTAAGCTATTTACTTAGGTCACCGGTTGATCTTGTTTCAAAAAGTATTTCCAGCCTGTGCCAAGTTGATCTCCCCCTCTCTGTCTGTCTCTTTTTCCACTCTTGGCGTTGACTCAAAAGCACCTTCACTTCTTTAGAACGAATGGAAAAGAGGATTAAACCTGGAAGACTTAATCGATTTCAAGGTACACACGCCATGCAGGACGGCTCCCAGGGAAAGCAGTTCCCCTTACGGGGCTTATAAAATGAGCTATTGCCAAGTAAGCGATTCAGCAAGAAGTCGGTGAGATGGGACAGTGTTTGGTTCAATGGAAAAAGTCGGTTTTCAGCTGGAAGGACGACGTTTGAAATTATTAAATTTTTATATTTATAAGTGCCTTTGTAAGTTCATCAAAGCTTAATACGGTGCCAACAGACGACAGCAAAAACTAAGCGAACTCTCTCCTAGTTGACAGTTCATCATCTGTTGTTGAATATGCAAGCTAATAAATTTATTCGCTAGGTCAACACCTGAACTAGCAACTAGATGCGTGAATTTCCATTTTTCAAATGTGTTCCAAATAAGCCTGCAAAGAGCTTTCTCATCGTCACATCCTGTTGACCCTCCGTGCGAACTTTCAGTACACACGAGTTCTGTTCTACCGACCTCCTATTCGATGCCAACCTGCGATGAATTTTACGAGCGTTTTCATTTGTATTCGCTTTTTTTTGTTCAACTTTTTGAAAGGACAACGGATGCCAGAAAGCTACCACCACCACCAGCAGCAGCAGCAGCAGCATCACTTCTCCAACATTGTTTGTCGTTTCTATTTTCCGGTGCGGTTTGTAGGTACCCCACTTTATACAGATTGCACTCTCGGTGAGGATTTTAGATTCCACCAGCTGGCCAGTTCGGTGTTGTAGGTAAACGTGTGACTAAAAATAGAAAGTTTGTGCATAAATCAGTTTGTCGTGCCATCACGAGACGAGAGCTATCGCATTCCTGTTAGCCCAGTTTCCCAATTGATGCTATCGTAAACACTGCCCCTGAAGAGCTGCGAGGGGGGGGGGGGGGGGGTGACCAGGTCGGTCGAACATCTCCGGAGCAGGGGGTATACTTGATGGGTGGGGATGATTGCGATTGTTAAGTTTGGTAATAGCCGGCTCGTGAAATCGTTGTGATAAATTTGACTTATATTCTTATACTTGTTAGGACACTTAGGCGAAGGTTCTGTTTGGGATATCGGGTGCTTTGCATAATGGGTTATGGGAGCAATTTGGACAAGTACTCGATGGCTTCGTAGAAATTTGTACACGGATAAAAGAGTTTACGCAGTAGCCAAACTACATAGCTATTACAATAATGAATAATAAAACAAATAACGACAAGGTTCTCTTTTTAGAAGCATACCTTTTTAATTTACTTCCCTTCTATCTCATTCTGGATTTGCTTAACCGTAATGTGTCCGGGGTACCTGGATATTGAGGTACTATTTGTGAATTTCAATGGAATTCTGGCAATATAGTTGGCAAAATTCGTGAAATTGCATCAGCACATTGTATCTCTTGGTTTTGGAACCATTTGGTGATTTGGCTCTGGAACGGACAGTCCAGAACAGGTTCTCGTGGGCCGTCAGTTGCCATTCCGAGGTAAAATTGCCATATGGTTCCTAGAGTGACAGGAAAAAAAATTACCCCTATCGGCCCATGCCTGACTCGATTCCTAGTCCCACCAGGAATACTTGCTCCAAATTTGAAGCAAATCGGATAAGTCTAGCTACCGGACCAACGTGCCTGAAGTTTGTATGGGATTTATCGACAATTTACAGGGAGAAAACCCACTAACTCGCATTTTCGCCGCTAGGTGGCACTGTGTGCATCGTGCTATCACTGTTAGTGAAAATAAGAAAGATAATTTAATTGACTACAACTTTGTCGAAGACTGCTAGTGAATTCGGCTTTGTTAAAAGAAGTTATTAAACTTTTAACGAAGTTATGTCTGAGTCGGTTTTGCATGGGGCGTAGCAGCGCATGGTTGTGTAGTACTCGATTTGCACGAACTAAACTTTTTTGTGAAAATAATGGTTAGGTTTAGGTCAATAGTATGTTCAGAGGATTTATAGTAAGTAATACGAGTCATGTTTTGCTTAGAACATTTTAGTTCCACATTTTACCGCATAGAGGGCGCCAACATTAACTTTTCACCGGAAAGAGATAGAGATTGGGTATCCTCCACAAAGTTGTAGAACAAGCATTTCAAAATAATTTTTCCGAATATCTCGATATTCTATCTCACTTCTATAAAAAGTTAGTGTTGGCGCCCTCTATGCGGTTACAAGTGGAACTAAAATTTTCTAACCTAAACATAGCTCGTATTATGTACTACACTTCTTGTGAACATACTATTCAGCTAAATCTAACCATTATCTCACAAAAATATATAGTTGGTGGGAATCGAGTACCGATACACAACCATACACTGCTAGGCCCCATGCAAAACTGACGCAGACATCACTTTGTTAAAAGTTTAATAACTTCTTTTAACAAACCCGAATTCAATTTCTTATGTTCACTTACAGTGATAGTACGATGCACACAGTGCGAGCTAGCGGCGAAAATTCGAGTCAGTGGGTTTTCTCCATGTAAATTGTCGAAAAATCCCATATAAATTTCAGGGACGTTGGTCCGCTAGCTAGATTAGTCCGATTTGCTTCAATTTTGGAGCAAGTATTCCTAGTAGGACTAGGAATCGACTCAGGGGTAGGCCGATAGAGTTTTTAAAAATTTATCATTTTTCTAAGCACTCTAATGGTCCCGTAACAATAAATAACAGACTTCTGAAACAATTTCTACTCCCTATTTTTTCGTTTTTTATTTTTTTATAGACATTTTAAACTTGTGGTCATTCGTCTCTTGTTTTCCGGTTAGAAAAATCTCTACGGGATTGGGAATTGAACCTAGGTGAGCTGCATACATGGCAATCGATTCACTAATTATGCTAACCCAAGAAGTTTTTTTTCCATTTTTTCGGGTTTGTGATTTTTTCTGTTCTCCATTGATCAATTTTGAAATTAATGCTTCTCTTTACATGGATTTTTTCAATAACCTTCTATCTTCCTTTTTTGTTATGTTCCATTACCTTTAACATTTTCCTATTTTACCAATTCAAATCATTTTAAATTTCACGTTTCCTATTTTGTTTATTTTTTTTTTTTTCATTTGATCATTTTCCCATTATTTTATTTTGATCTTCTTGCTTCTTTTGCATATTTTCTGTTCTCCATTTCATCAAATTAAAAAAAATCCACTTTGACTTCATGTGAATTTAAAATTATTTAACCCATTCATTTTTTAATTTCTCTTATTTTCCTTTATTGCAACCTTCCTATTTTTCACATTAATTTTAGCAATTTTTTTTACTCATTTAAACCATTTTGATACTACATGTTTTCCAAGAATCTACTTTTGTTTGTTTTTGGATTATTTATTTATTTATTTATTTTATTTTTCATCTGACCTACATGGTCTGCATGAAATATAGAATGAGGAAAAGCCCATTTGGAGTCCATCAAACAACCTCCAAATGCGCGTAAAACCTCATTATCTTTTCACATATGCATATTAAACAATATTACACATTACATTACATAATATTACATTACAATGTGTTACTAATAATACATCTAACAAATCAAAACCACTATCTAAATCACATCTTATGCACTAAGTTAGCCGTTTGAGCCTATTTTTAAAAACGTCACTTGATACAGAGAAGTCAAAACATTCATAAACATTATTAAATACGCTACACATCGCCCTTATGGGTTCATTCTGTCCATAATCAGTACTTTTATAGTCAAGTCTTAAAAAATTCCACGATCTTATACTTCTAGCAGGCACATTTAAATTAATTTGAGAAAGTATATTTGGGGCCTCTATTTCACCAGTTAGAACTTTCCCTACAAACACGGATATATTTCGCCTTTTTGAAAGAGGGTCCATGTCGAGCAGACGACAGCGTTCAATGTAAGGTGGCAACTCTATCGGGTTGCGCCATGGCAGGGTTTTAAGGGCATATCGGAGAAACCTAGCTTGTATAGATTCAATTCTGGTAATCCAGACATTTGTGTACGGGCACCAAATGATAGCTGAAGCTTCCAGGATGGAGCGTACAAGAGAGAAGTACAGTGCTCTCAGACAGTATGGGTCAGTAAACCTTTTGGCTATTCTAATGATAAAATCAAAGTTCCGGTTGGCTTTTGCAATGATGTGGGAATAGTGATCTCTAAACGTCAATTTAGAATCCAGCTGTACACCAAGGTCCCTGACAACTGACACTCTCTCCAGTAGTTTCCCTGAGATAGTATAATACCACAAAATTGGATTTTTTCTGCGCGTGAAAGAAATTACTGAGCATTTGGATACACTGATAGTCAACCGATTTCGAGTGCACCAGTTACAAAATTCATCTAGTTGTCGCTGTAGTTCAATGCAGTCCAATTCAGATCGTACAATAAGAAACAGTTTAAGGTCATCTGCATAGATAAGTTTGCATCCTGGTGGAAGGACATTACAAACGTCATTTAAGAACAAGGAGAACAGTAAGGGTCCAAGATTACTACCCTGGGGCACACCGAATAAGTTTATAAAGTTATGTGACTCAACATTTCCTAGTTTGACAGATAAGGTACGGCCTACAAGGTATGATTTAAGCCACTTGGTGAACTTGAGTGAGGCACCCAATCTGTCTAACTTCGCCAGTAGGAGCGAGTGATCAACACGATTTCCACTTGTTACTGCTTTCTATTTTTTCTTCAATCTATTCCGTGCGATTTTTCCCATTTATTTCTATTTTTATTATTCTACTACACTTATTTATTTCTAAATTAGTTAATTTGAAAAAATAATTTGTCCACTTTTTAACTTTTTATAGTTATTTTATTTTTATCAATTTGTGCCATACTTGTTATTTTTCATTTTGTTTCATTTTGAATTATTTTTTACGTTTTTCTCATTTTTCTGTAATCATTCTTTCCATTTTTATTTTGTTTTGGGTATGTCAAACATTTTTTCGTCTAGCTCAGTGGTTCCATTTTGATAATTTACATATTTGGTTACTTTTTTGTATCATTATTTTCTCGTCCTTTTGCTGTTTTCATGTTTATAATATTCCATTTTTCATTTCGTCGTTTACCTGGTTTTCAATCTTTTGCATTTGCATTTTGTATTATTTTTCTTTATCTACAATTTTGTCCAATTTCTTTTTCTTTAAATTTGCTTGTTTCAATTATTCAATCTGTTTTATTTATGCTTCTCTTTTGTATGGATTTTTTCGAATGATCTTCCATTTTTATTTTTTGTTATGTTCCATTACCTTTAGTATTATTAATACAAATCATTTTAAATTTCACGTTTCCTATTTTGTTTATTTTTTCCATTTGTATATTTTCCCATTATTTTATTTTGATCTTCTGCTTCTTGTGCATGTTTTCTTTTCTCCATTTCATCAAATAAAAAAAAACATGTTTACTTTTTATGGATTTACTATCATTTGACCCTATAATTTTTTTCATTTCTCCTATTTTCCTTTATTGCATTATTCCTATTTTTCACATTTCTTTTAACATTTTCATTTTCATTCATTTTGATTCTTCATGTTTTTTTATGATTTCATTTTTGTCTGTTTTAGGCTATTCCCACTTATTCCTGTTTTCTATTCTTTTTCTTCAATCTATCCCGTCCAATTTTCAGCATTCATTTTTATTTTTATTATTCTGTTTCACTTATTAAATTCAAAATTAGTTTATTTAAAAAAATAATGTGTCCACTATTTAACTTTATATACTTATTTTATTTTTATCTATTTGTCGCATGCTTGTTCTTTTTTATTTTGTATTATTTTTAAACATTTTTTACATTTTTCCAATTTTCCTGCTATCATTCTTTCCATGTTTATTTTGTTACCAATTTTTAGATGTCAAATATTTTTACGTCTAGCTCAGTCCATTTTGTTGATTTTCATATTTCATTCCTTTTTTGTAGCTTTGTTTTTAGGTTTTTCTGTTGCGTTCATTTTTCTTCTTTTCGCTGTTTTTCCAACTTATGGTATTCCATTTATCATTTTGCCGTTTATCCGGTTTTCAATATTTTAACCATTTTGCATTATTTTTCTATATCTTCAACTTTAATTTAATTCCTTTTTTTATTTCCTCCGTTTGATTTGATTGTTTCAATCATTCGATCTGTTTTATTTTACGATATCTTCAAATTTTCTACACGCGTTCAATTTTCACTTTTTCTTTGTATTAATTTTGTACATTTGCTGTTGTTTCTTCGCTTTAGACTTGTTTTTGATAATGGTAGGTTTTTGACTACTGGCGTATTATTAATCTTTATCCATTATTTTACATATCATTTTGCTGCTTTCTCATTTTGTTCCATTTTATATATTTATTAGTTTTTCTCGTTTGCTCCTTATTTATTTTTTTGTTTTTCTTTCTTTAAATCTACCTTCATTGAATATTCATTTTGCTTTTTGCCTTTCTCATATAGAAAGGTTATGCAATCACTCTGAAAAACATAAACCTAATCCCGGCCCGGAGGGCCGAGTGTCATATCCCATTCGACTCAGTTCGTCGAGATCGGAAAAAGTCTGTATGTGTGTATGTATGTGTGTGTATGTGTGTGTGTGTTTGTATGTGTGTGTATGTATGTGCGTATGTGTCAAATAATGTCACTCTTTTTTCTCAGAGATGGCTGGACCGATTTGCCCAAACTTAGTCTCAAATGAAAGGTGCAACCTTCCCATCGGCTGCTATTGAATTTTGGATCGATCGGAATTCTGGTTCCGGAATTACGGGTTTCAGAGTGCGGCCACACAGAAATTTCTCATATAAACTATAGGAAAAATTAAAAATAGAATTTTTATTTTTGATGCTAAATGTATTCAAGGTGCATGAAACGTCGAGATTTGATGCAAACTCGAAAAAAAATTTGACACCGTTTTACTTTTTTTGGATTTGGGCACATTTTTGCCTTTCTCATATAGAAAGGTTATGCAATCACTCTGAAAAACGTCAACCTAATCCCGGCCAAATTTTTTTTCGACTCGCATAAGGTTTCTGGATTTTAACAGGGTCGTAGTTGATGGTTTACGGAGAGGGGTTACACCCCCCCCCCCCTCTACTGTTCACTCCCCTCCTTTAAAAACCTCCTTAAATCACCCCTCAGACCACCACCCCATCCAGCCCTCATACCCCTCCCTTTCAACCCCATCATCTTTAAACCACCACTATATCACAAAGCATACCAATTTAAGCTGGGGAGTCGTTCGTTCATGGGACTTTCGCCCTCCTCACATACCCACCCCCGCATGACAAAATGAGTTAGCAAGCAGATAACATTGATCTAATGCTGATTAGGCTAATGGAGTATGATATTTTTTTGTTTCAAGTGTTTCACCGTCGACACGTAGCTCATCAAGTTCGTGACTGGCAAGCCATTGTGTATAAGTGCAAAGTGTACTAAGAATGTAATGGACATTTCCACAATTATGTTGAACATAAAAAGCCTCCGTGCCATAGTTTAGAGAAATGAGAAAGGCACAATTGCAACGCTAGGTGGATTAAAACAGGTTTTTAATATATCGCTCTTCTATTTGGTTACTATCTTCTCAATTTGTACAAGGTTTTGATTATGAGTTTATTTAATAATATTCTACCGAATATATAAATGAAGGACTCGCAAATATCACCTGAATCAGTTTCCCCAAAAAAAACGAAAAATGTCAGCTACACTATCGATCAAATAAGATGCTGCATTTTCAGAGGTTGGCAAAGTTGTAGCGCTCCGACTTGGCCGAATGTGTTTTTTCTTTAACAAGTGCTAGGTGAAACCAGACAAAGATCCGAACAAATCCATGCAATACCAATACCTGCTTATTATTGATAAATCGACTTCTTCCAAAGTCACTAAAAATTTCGAAGAGATATTTACAAGGTTTTACAATCAAAGTTGGTCGACTTATACTTAACGCATTTTTTGTACCATTTTCAAAAAAAAAAGATAAACCCTCATTTGCCTGCGTGCTGAAAGATGCCTGTTTTTTGATTCTGACATTTGCTCTTCAGTTATAAAAATGTCGCCCGACACAGCGAAATTTTTTAATTTTTTTTTAAATAGTACATGAAGATACGTCTGCTACAAGAACAAGAACGATTCCTTCATTTCCCAGAGACTTATAGAGCATTGCATGAAAATATATAACCTCACTTTTCTGACAGTTCAGAGAGCTTGTTTACATGGAGTTAGAAAATTTTTGATTCCACCCAGTACAAGAAACTCGGTTCGAATTCTAACACCATGTAAACAAGCTCGCTGAACTGTCATATTTTCGAGCATTTTTACTCATATGACGTCATCTTGCAATGTCCCATAGGGAGCAAAAAATTTCAATCGCCCATTTGATCGATTCGGTTGTCACCATTCTACGAGCGAATGACCAAGAATCAGGGGTAGTCGTCAGTGATGGCTCCGTATAGTCTGAAAAGTGTTTGTCAAAAAGACAGTTGAGTACTTCATCTACGCCAGACGAGTATTCACCATTAGCAGTTAAAATCCTATCCAATTCGATTTAGAAAGTATCTTATTTAATCTACTAGCCTCTTTGAGACTGGTGCATTTGTGAAGAGGCCTTTCCAACCCCTTCGCTCAGAGCATCTAAGCGTATTTCTGTAAACTTTCCGAGCCAACTTCAAAGCCTGTGACCAGTCTGTGCGTCTGCAATTCCAAGTTCTTCTACATAACTTTTTGAGTATAGCCAGTTCTGCATTCCTCCACGGGGTTCCCTCAGAAGCACACATAACTTGAAGCGGACAAGCCTCGTGAGCGTGCTGTTACTATGAGTGCGTTAGTTTTATCCACGACCTCAGCCAAGTCATTTGGAGACTCAATCGTCGGAAGATGCCCATGAAACCTAGTCGTCCTAGAGGACCCAGTTCATAGATTTAGGATTACGATATCTAACGAGGCATTCAAATGCTCAAAGACGATATATTTGTGATCAGATAATGACGGTTCGAGGTCGTTCTGTGCGAGTCATGTTGCCACCTAGTGCATACTACCGTCAGAGCAGAGTGTTACATATAACACCTCTTTCCTGCATGACCATGCGAATGTTTGGTGATTTCTTACAGTGATTGTATGCAGAAGCTGAGTAAAGTCAAAGTTGAGGCTCCCAATAGCCATGGCTTTGCACCGTCGTCAGAGTGCGTATCAAAATTTAAAACAAAGGGTTTAAGGTTAGGATCTATTTTGAGTATAGATGTCGGCGGCTCATACAGCTTCAACACGTCCATGTCGTGGATGAAATCCCTTCCAGGGGTTCAATAACGTTGCTATTAGAGTATCCGAGCTCCAAGTTGATGCTGGATACTGATGAGAACAATAGGAAACACTAACTAGCAAACTTGTTTAGATTAACTCTGTGTTTTAAAATTATTTGTTATACTACGTTCACACTGCGAGTTAACACATGTTTTAACGCCATCTGGATGACATTTTCATTGTTGTCAATTGTAAAAATATGTTTTAAATCTGTAGTTTAAACATCACTTTAGTTCACGCATCGAGCCGTGTCAAAAAGGCGAATTTAAAAAAAAATTGAAAGTTGGCTTAAAAAATCTTTGTGAAGATAACTTTTTCCGGTAGATTCTTTCAACCAATTTATACATCGATTTATATATACAGTATTTTCGTGTAGCGTTCCAACGGATCACATTATCACCTTGGTATCGTAGAGCAAGATAGAGCAGTTTCGATCAGTTTGAAGAGAAAATATTTTTCTTGGTTGAGAAACGTCGCATTTATCCCAATAATTTGGTTATTGATGCTTTATTACGACAAGTATTTTGATGGCAAATTACTTCAAGAATTAGAAAATATTATGAAAAATTACTTATTTACACGAAAACATAAAATTTTACAAATGTTCGAAAAAATTCTCCTCGGAAATTTTTAGTGTCCAATTTTGCTCCTTCTAATATTTTGTTTTGATATTTTAAAAAGCTTGCGCCAATTTTTGTCAGCGTATATTTTTGTTTGCAAAGTTTTATAGCTTCTTTACAGCTTCTTCTCAGGCAGACACTTATCAAAAAGACGGCGCCGGTGGTTGAGTGGTGAGCGTGACCGCCACTCACGCCAGTGGGTCTAGGTTCAATCCCAGCCGAAGTCGTCGAGATTGCCTTGAGTGAAAAATCTGTGGTCAGGTCTTTCTTCGGATGGGAAGTAAAGCCGTTGGTCCTGATCCATGTGTTAATGAGCCTGATGGTGGCTTCGCCTATCCGACGCCGATAATTAGCACTAAGGCCGACGGTGAATAAAATTAAAAAAATTGTCAAAAATTCATACGCTTTTTTCGAAACTTTGGCTTAAACAGGTTCTGTAGGACGGTGAAAAATATGTCATCTTTCATATCGAAGCATTAGTTCGAAATTTAGCTGAAATCGTACAGGACCGTGCCCACATGTCAACTAAAATCCGGGATAGCTAAAACACAATCCAACCGAAATGACTACTCGCATTACCAGCTTCCGAATCCACTCTGTCAAAGATCAGAAGGAGTGAGAAAAACTCTAAAATATCACCTCTATACATAGCCTTTCTTCAGCACGTTTTTTTTCCCGCGCCTTTTCTTCATCGCCTAACCGATGCACTTTCGTTTTCTGCTAGGAGTGAGGGTTTGGGGGAGGCAACCCACGTGCAAGATACCATTAGGATTTTCGGCCCGCTCACAACCCGATTCGTAGAACTGCACTCCACGCGCATTTGCTTATATTCTCTTTTATCTCCGCGATAACCAGATCCGGCTCGTTCGCAGGCTATCACGCCTCGGAACGGGTAACGCTGAGATACGACAATTTCCCACGATGTGCGGAAAAGCTCACTCTTTCTCCGTAAATCTCCTTCATTTGCTCCCGTTCTCCAAAATAGTTGGGATGCTGTTCGCATTCGGGTTTTCGCCAGGTGCGCTTGCGCCTGGCTGGTGGGAAAAAGCTTACCATCAATATTGGATGTTCCTGGCGTAGCACAGCTTTCAGAGCGTGGGAAAATTGGGAGTAGCACGCTAGTGATAACGATGGGATCGTCGGCGAATGATGCGAAATTCGGGACTCAGTTTATCTTTGGTCGCGTGTGACGAAGGTTGACTGCACATTCTAGTTGAGGTGAAAATCGCTCCGATCGGTTCCAAGTAGTCAGTTCGCAAGGGTGGGAACAGCACGCGCGCCCGGCCAGCCATCAATTGCTGTGTGGATACGTGCGAGGAATTTCGCTCTCAGTTTTGCAGAAAGATACAAGTCGTTGGACGTGGACCGCCAGATATGTGGTTATATAATCGAGAGATTAAAGGATTACCTGAGTAGTTTGTTTGTAGTGTTTTGTTTGGGGATCCACCCCGAAATAACGTTCAGAGCTAGCACTGTGGGAAATCGGCCCACCCACTTGCTCCCCCCCTGTGAGCTGGTATCGCAGCATAGAGGGAGGTGTGAAAAATATGAGTGTCAGGTTAGAGTTCTGTTTGTGGTAAACAGTTTTTTTCTGCTTCCAGCATCAGCAAAAGCGCAGCATTTCAATGGCTCTTGACTGTGCGAATTTCTGGTGCTATGAGTGGTGGTACCATAAGTGTTAAGGGTGGTTCAAAGGAAGTTTAAAGTGAAAAGTTGTGGTTGGCTGCTCGGAAAAAAATCCTATCGCGATAACAAGCTTTGTCGAGTGTACACATTGAAAACAACAAGCTGCCGTACCTTGGGCGCCACGGTGCATCCTTCCGGTGTGGCGCCAAACTAGCAGTGCAGAAAAACAACAAATCTTTGCAGCTGACGGCTGTGTGGCTCTGTTCTTAATGAAGGAGTACTGTGGATAGAAAAAAAAATTGTGTAATTATAACTGCATCAACATAAATAGAAGCGGATTGCACCCAGCAGCTCTACTCGCAAGTATATGTGAATGTGCTCCAGTGAGCAGATAAATGCGAGATTTTTTCAACCAGATTAATTTTCACCGCCTCGTTGCCAATGCTGCTGCAATAATCACCGCAAGGGCTTCACGCCAAGTGCCGTCAGAGTGTGTGTTCACGTTTTTTTTTCCGACCATCGTAATCTGTTTCCCCAAATCTCATTAACGTGTGCTCGAATCTTTCGGGCTGGGCTAGAAGTTATTCCGTCGCGACGGTTTGGCGAAGAACCGAAAGTGGAAGAAATTGTTGAAATTAAATAAATTAAAAAAGTTTTCCAGCTGCGTGATCCCGTTGTGCGAAACTGAGCAAAGTAGATCGCTACTGTTGGAAATTAGGATAATACCGGCACAACAACCGCCCGAAAGTAGTGATAGCGGACAAGAAAAAAAACATCATCACCCTAGGATTTAGTGGTTTGAGTGTAAGCTGCGAGAACGGATTGGGTGAACGGAGCTGCGAGCTGGCACCATGTGCATTGAGCCTGACCTGTGGTTTTGACTAGTGATAGTACAACTAATTGCCGTCGTTATGGTGGACCCACTGAAAATATTTTGGGTACTGACAAACAGCACTTATTTAGGTAAGTGTGCAGAGTGGGCGAAAACATGTTTTCTTCATCAACCTGGTTTGTTTACCTGCAAGAAACGAGTTTATTAAGAGTCAACGAAAACACTGCGCTGGTAGAAATGAAGACCTCAATGATGTAGTATTCGTATCTTATGTTTGTATTTTAACGGTCTATCTAACAATACATCCTAATGGACTAAGCTAGTCATAATTAGGCTTGTGACAATAAAAGAGCTCGAAAGTTTAATCGAATTCATTATAGCGAAGGATCTTGGTCGAAATCTGGATTTTATTAGCTTAGGGAGTGTTGCGTATTGACGTATAGAGATCGATTTGTGTTAGTGGATCAGCATCATCGTAATCAGTCCTCAGGTGCGTCGGCCTGAAGGTTGTTGCCTACGATCCGTGTCATCGATTTTCTACAGTTGTAGTACAAATAGCTGACAACGGTTTTTGGATGGTGGGGTGACAGTTTTATTTTATCATTCCAACGCCATTGAGTGCAGCAAGAACGTTTACCAATTTCGACTGCGAGAGCACTAGAGAACAATATAAATTATTGAAACATAAAGAATCCCGAAATTGGTTGGAAATTTTGAACATAAAACCCTGTAAACGATTTGCTTTTTCAGTGGCGACATATTCCAAAGCTTTGGCCCAGGTTATCATGCATACTGCAAGACGATCCAATTTTACCATGTGATGAACCTCCCAATGATGTACCTCTGCTACAATCATATAGCTTTCGATGCTACCCTGAGACCATTTGAAGTATTTATTTCCAAAAAAGAATAAAAACCATGAACGAGCTCATATCCGTAGAGCTGTATAAAACTTTTAGTACAGTCGAATAGCTTCGTAAAATCAGTTTTAGCAAAGTACAAGTATTGTTTGCCAATCGAGAAGAGGACCAACATCGCGGTGTACTACGAACGCTTCAAAAGTATTTACCAAGTTTGATCCCGTCGAAATTGATGGATTTATAAATCAGGCTGATCTCGATTTTGCACATGTTATGGAAGAAGGATTTGGTAAATTTGAAGTTCTCTGTGCTTCCCTTGTAAACGTATTGATATGTCACCAGTTGTTTGATATTCTGCTGAACAGTGATAATCCTATCCGATTACATTCACATCGATGAAGTAATCATTAGAGTGGGACATGGTTACATGAAAAAAAATAAAATTTGGCTCCGAGTAACTTTTTGGGTCCCATTAAGCTCCCAGAACAACTCTGCAAATTTTTAGTTCGATCGGTGTAACTAAATTTTTGCGCCCGAGGTTTAAAGTTTACATGGGATTTCGTATGGGAAAATTGTCATTTGCAAATTAATTCTTCCAAGAGTCGCCCGTTATCTCCTAAAAATAAATGGATGTCTGATTTTTATAGGAAATTTGTCAAGGAAATAAAGACTAGAAGACTGCAAAACGATCTGATGCTTGTGGAAAAAGTTATTAAGCAAAAACCGGTTGAAGCCCTGAAGATTGATGAAAATTTAACTTTTCACAGCATCACTGCTTCTGACGGTCCAATTATATACAACATTTTTAACTTTCTCTTATTATGTACAAAAGAAGCCTCAATTTATCCCTCAAAACATTTCGAAGTGGGCAAATAGTATAGATAAACGATTTAGACACATTAAGAGAGGATTAAAACAAAATTGCGTATAATTGGACAACCAACAGCAGTGTTGCTAGAAAAAATGAATATTTTATCAATCGTCAGAGCATCAATCGGTTTCTGCTTAATAACTTTTTTCTCAAGCGTCAAATCGCTTCGTGGTTTTCGAGACTTTGTTTCCTTGTTAAATTTCCTATAAAAGCCACATAACGATTTATTTTTAGGAAGTAATGGGCGACTCCTGGAGAAATTATTTTGTAAAAGTTAATTTTCCCATACAAAATCCCATGTAAACTTTAAACAGTGGGCGCAAAAATATAGTTTCACCGATCGAGCTAAGAATTTGCACAGTTGTTCTAGGACCCAAATGGTATCTAAAAAGTTGCTCGGAGCAGGAATCTAATTTTTGTCCCATCCTAGTAATCATACCGGTTCGTCTAAATACGCTAAATCTTATGATGCGTACTAAGTGCCAACGATTCGGTACAAACACTGCATACAAATTCACTCTGCTCTGCGAGACTGTGCTAGCTACAAAAGACAAGCACAAATGATCAAATCCAAACCAGGTCCGTAGCCAAGATTTTGTTTCGGAAGGGACTTAAAAATGTATTGCATAAATAATTTAAATCTCAGGACTTGAGAAAGTCACTGACAACCGAATTAAATTCCGAAAAGTTTCAAGTGAAAAAAGATGGGTGGGAGTGTCATGACTACTCGTTTGACTTGTAATTCAAATCGAAAGATACTCAATTAAATATGTGGGAATGTTTCAAGTTATTCTTTATAATAATTATGGTGGTTCTGAAAAGAACCTTTGTTGTTGGCGTCTGCGTTGATAGGGGATGCAGTGGATTCTAAGCTCGTTGAGACATTCATTCATGAAATTTACAAATTTCATTTTTTCTTGCTTTGAAATATCAATGTTAAAATCTCTCGAAACAACCATCGGAATCTTTTCCGTAGCGTACAGAAATGAATAACGTTTAGCGAAAAACTAACCGCGATGATCATATTCTCAAAATTCTGCTTGTATCTCTTTCAAATGGCTAAATTTTATGCATTGAGTTCGATTCACCGGGCTCAGCGAAATTTTCCTGGGGATCCCGTTCGTTAGTCTATTCAGTAAAACAATTTTATTACCGAGTTCTCCACATTGAACACAGGTCAATAATTTCATATGATTTCAACAAGCAGACAATGTACTTGTATGACAGGTGAGAGTATTTTGAAGTGCTTTTAGTGGAGGTAACAACATAAAATCTTGTATTGGACATTTACAATGATTCTCCTTAACTCCGCAAAACCACGGAGTTGGCAGCAGAGGGTTAAGTTGTTTGGAAGAAATGACAGTTATTATATGATAACTAAAAGTATAAATTGCAAAGTTATTGCCGTGTTAACCTGAAAATTTGCATTTCATTCATATAGGAACAAACATTAAAATTGTAAATTTATGCTTTGCAAGATTTTAAATAACTTCGAAGTTTGGTCACGACACCCCTGTTTTGTCATATACATTACCAACCCATCTTTTTCCATTTTGCATTCGTCCTAATAAAGATGATTTGTAGATAACTATGTTGATACAAGACGAGAATCTTTTGGAACAATTCAAACCTTGCCGACGATTGTTTTTACTACGTACACAAATATGATCATTCTCCTTTCGCAGCCCACACCGAATAAGAACGCTTTGCATCAAGGCGTTCCTATTTATTAACTTTTCGATGCAGATGAAAGGCCATCCTTTTGTGCGATAAATGAAAATATTTTCATCATTCGTTTTGGTGAAGCTTTTGCTTAGTGGTAGAGTTGCCACATTCACTGATTTTCTTGGAAGGATTTGCAAAAACCTGTTATTGAGGTTCAAAATGTACGTAACGCTTTCGCTGATATGCACTACTATCGCTTTCTCGCTCGTTCTCGTGCCGTGCATGCCTTTCTAATGGCATAACCAAAACGAATATACCGGCTTTCCCCCACCAACTACTCTCGTCAAGCAACCTAATACGAATAATCATAGGAACAAACATGTAGTGGACCTATCTTTAAAACTTTTCATCACTTTATTGTTCGGTTGGTGCACCATATTGACGGCTCTGTGCGGGATGGGCTGAAAATTTTCACTTTTCCGAGTCGTTTTCGAAAGATTTTTCAAAACACTATTTTTCCGTTGATAATGAATGTCCTACATATTCCAAAATTTAATACAATATTGGTACAAATATTTTCGATAAAATGCCGAAGAAATTGATTAAGTCCATTCAGTACAACAAAAGATATAAGCGTTCAAAATCTTACATCATTTTTCTTCCGAAATTTTGAAAAGGGGCCCCTATATCGAAAGGTGAGTCGTTAGTCACGTCAACATCTCCACAATAAAGACAATAGAAACTAAAAAAACTTGATAGATATATTAGTAGATACATGAAAAGCTATAGTATATCATAAACATATTTATTTTGATGTGATATCTATGATAATCATTTACAACGAGTGTTACAACAATGGATATTTAGGAATTCAAAGGCCAAAATGACATTTTTCTGGACTAAATGAAATCTCTAGGAAATGTCCGAAATAAGGTAGGGGACCGACGGGTCCGAGTCCGACACCTTAAGCGCAATATTTTTTCTAAAATTCCACAAAGCTCCTAAAATTGTATATTCTGTGCATAATCCTTGTTCTTAGCAAAATATATTTTTTCAGCGTTTCAAAAAATTGAATTCATTAAAAATTATTGGTTGCCAAAAAATGGAGAAAAATGACATTTTAAAAACGCTGCGGGCAAGACCGACCCCCTTTTGAACTTTCTTTTTGTCCAATTTTTTCCATTAAAAATGTATTGTGTATGTGTGATAGAGTGCAATTGTGTGTATATGAGTATGTGTGAAGCAAACGCATGCTTTCTGTAGTTTCATCGCGTAGCAAGAGGAAGAACATTCGAATGCATGGTGTTATGAATAAATAATGTTTAACGCATGGTTTGTATTATGGTACGGGTTTTCTGAAGTAATTCTTCCGAGCTTTATTGCCACTTGTACAGCCATTATAACGAAGAAGAGCTGTTTTGCAAGCAGATTATATACGCTGTTACTAGGACTCATTCACTTAAAAGTGACACACGCTTCGTATTAAGCTATCCGGATCGTGTTGTGATTTTTCGGAACACTGTTGATCAATATTCCGATGGTCAATGAAAATTTTTCATCAATATCATTTCAAAATATCATATTAGATTATACTTTTCATTTCTTTTTGTAATATAACTATGAATCACGCTCAATTTAATTTTTAATTTTTTTTGGTCGGCTTGAGATAATACTGATAAATAAATGCAAAAAAACATAGTTTCCGTGCATTTCAATTATTAACATGACGTAATTATAGTATAATTGAACACAACATATATACCCAGTCGTTCGTATCGAATCAAAAACGAACCCATTCATCTAAACACCGTGTCGGTCTTACCCCACCCAAAAACTGTCGGTCTTACCCCAACAGTGCACATTTTTGGTAAATGCTCAATTAATAGTATTGAAATACTCAAACTTATCTTCAATACACAGAAATAACAATATGGAGAGTAGAACTGAATGTGTGACACAAAAACTGGTTATTTTCAAAGCTTTTGTGTTATTAAAACTTTAAAATGTATCAACTAAAAATAACATCCAAAAGCGCATCAACTTTGCTTTCGCTTGTTTTGTTTATTTCGGTGACGTTTAACGAATCCATATGGCATCGATGTGTATCGAAATGCCTAAAATAATCATACTAATAATATCCTGTCATTATTGTATGATTTAAAATTTGATATCTGTCTGGGAAAAGTCGTGGGGTGTCGGGCTTACCCAGGGTGTCGGGCTTACCCCCAGTTCCCCTAAAGATCCACCCCGACGCACAGAGGAATAGCTGGGGTTGACCCAAAGCCAAAATTATTTATTGCTGCTATTGCTGTTATTATTCCTTAATATGAACTAAAATAGGTAATAAATAGTTTTTGGAACAATTTGGAATTTATCCACCGACCAGTACAGAGATCAATTTCTATATCATTTCGAACACCTTAGTAATACATTTGTTTTGCACGATGGTCAGATGGTCAAATGGTCAGTGGAAAAGATAGAAAGGAATAGACGCATGTGCTATACATATATTCTTAGGGATACATTTTTCTAAACATAGTATTTAATTCTACAGCATTTCGATGTAACTCTAATAAGTAAAAAATTCAATATTTTCAAATAGCTTGGAATTTTCGAATCGTAAAGATCGATGAGTTTGAATGTTTGCTGGATAGCTGGAATCTTGTTTTGTACGACTGCTTCGGTAACTTTGTCGGGTCTTGCCGTATAATGTAACTTTTTTATCATTCAAATTTACAATAAAAGGTTTAGAGAAAAGTATTTCTAAAGTTGGTGCAATTCACTGGTAATAATCTGAGGTTATACAATTAATTGCGTTCCACTGCGTTTGTAATAATATTGTATTATTTAATATAGTTATCATCACTAGAAAGTAATATTGCTGGATATATAATGCAAAATAATTTAAAAAAAAACCTAAAATGTCACAATTTTGCATCCATGTAAACATTCTTTAGCATTTTTTGACATACTACTAATTTCGACATATTATTATGCGGTATTGCTTTTAGGTATACAAAAAAATAAAACTAAATAAAAAATCGAAAAAAAAATTTGGTTATTGGCCAGGAATTTGTTTTGCTCCACAAGGTTTAGAGGTTTAATTTCGGCTCACCCAGCAATTTTTTATTGAAATTCCATTTTGTGCGTTGAGTTATACAACTGCAGCTTTTCGATTTTCCTTGATTTTTTTTTTGTTAAAATGTGCAAAAGAAGAGGAAGAGGCGTTTCATAACAAAAGTGTTACCAAAGATGTCCTTAAAAAGAATGATACCCAACTTCGGCTAAAAATTAGAGACACTGTTTTGTTTTCATTAGTCGGGTTTTTGCTCACCGCAGCGCAGCACTCACGTTTCAGTTTTGACGTGTTGCCAAAGGAACGACCAATGTAGCAAAACGTCAAAAGTCAGCTGATCGAACACTGTTGTTGATTTGCAATGGCGTCGACAGGGGGTTGGGGGTTAACCCACCCCCCCCCCCCCAAACCAAAATTAATTGGATTGAAAAAAATTAATTGATACTGACGAATTCAATTAAATATTCTACAAAATATTTTTGGAAAAATATTCTCTGATTACTACATTGAGAACCCTGTTTAAAGCGTCTTCAGGACTTTTGGAAAATTGTGGGAAGGGGATCATGTAACTTATCCCAAAATCCGAAATCCCATAGTTGTCAAATTAGTTCAATGTAAAATAAAATAACTGTCTGAATTATTATGAGCTCATTCTTGGAAAGATGTTCCAAAATATGGATTAGAAACAATTTTTCGAATGGGAAGCTAAGTTTGAATTGGTTGATTGTCTATAAAACATACAGTTGCTCACCGAAAACTTGCATATATTTCAACATTTGCTGAAAATTTATTGTTTTAGATTGCGTAGAGTTTAGGCAAAAATTCAGTTTGGTTAAGGTTGGACAGAGAATGGGCAAAAATCGATAACAAAGAAAGCAGTTTTTTCCACACTGTGAGTTAGATCTTCATAAAAATCAATCAGCTTATGTTGAATGTTGTTACAGTACTGCTGATTGATTTTTATGCAGATCTAATACACGGTGTAGAAAAAAATTGCTTTTTTCGTTTTCGATTTTTGCCCATTCTCTGTTCAATCTTAACAACAAGAATAACATTTCAGAAACTAGTTGGAGGTTGATGATAAATGACGTTCACAGTTTGTCTCTAGCAGGTCAGGATCGGTTTTTATGAGAATTTGATTTTTGTTGTATTATCAACTGTATGAATAGCCTCTAAACAGGATTGGAATCAATAAATGTTTCAATATATTTCAAGTTAGTTGCTATTAATGGTGTATATTTGAGCGCTGCATTGAATGGTGTACTAAAATTTTGTGTACTAGGTACTAGGACTCGACAAGTTGTAAGCTTGTATAACGAAGAAAAGTAAAATCAACGCTCGAAAAATTTTTAACGGACACGATCACATTCATTCGCAACTGCCATATTTCGATGTTAAGTAACATTGAAGAATTTCAAAACGTAAAACTGTTCGTCTGCTGATAAAATAATTTTGGCGGTTAATCCTCCTAGAAGTAATTATAGAGAATTTACTCTTCAAGCAAACTTGAGTCAAGACTTAATGTCCCCAGCAAAGCTTTCGAAAATGATATTTCAAACAACTTTGTCGAAGACATGAATATTTTATATATTCAGAGTATCGAAATACAGTAGTAGAAAAACTTTACAACAAGTTATTCTGAAATCACTGTATTTGATAAATCTCTTCTGCGGTAATTATACAATTAATTCACATTGCATTCAATTCATGAGTCTCTGAAGCTTACAAAAAATATATTTAAGAGAACTGGCTTTAGAAAAAATTCAAATATTAAAAGGACTAGGGGTTTACCCAAAAACACAAAGAGTGATTCCGTTTTCTCCGTAGTGTAGAAAAAATAGCTTTCACCAAAAAATTTCTTTACTAAGAAGAAATATAGCATGTTCATTTATATCTCTAAATGCTGCATTCATGTAGCCTTCATATTTTCAACAAAATTGTTTAAAATGACATTATCAACAACTTTGCTGAAGGCACCATGTCTCTTAATATTTTTGAAGAGTTAATTTTCCATAATTACCTTTATGAGAATTAATCACTAAAATTTCTGTATCAAAGCATGTGCTGTTTTATGTTGATAACTTCTAGAAGTTGTCAAACCTTCAAAGTCAAGGATTATTAAATTAGGTGATCTTGAACGTTGAAATTTTTTACGATCATTTATGCCACTTTAAAAGATCGCAATTTTTGACTTCATAGACATATTTCACAAGAAAATAATCTATAGAGGTTTGCAAACTGTTCCATGTTGCTTCTTCTTGTTTGTAGACTGGAATGACATCTGTTGTACTACTTAAGTTTCAGTAGTTTAACACTCATATTAAATATAAGCATTTTCGAAAAATTGGCGATTTTTATCTACCCCCCCCCCCTCAAACCAAATTTCTGGCTACGCCACTGTTGGTTTGTTTTCATTTTCTGATTCGCGAGTTGTATTTATTAACCTTCAAATTATTTAAAGAGAGATGCACTGCGAACGGTCTCAAGCATTTGACATGCCAAGGAAAAAATCTGGTATTGTATCAACTAAAGACTACAACAACTGAAAACTGGCAAGTTTCCAACGATTTATCTAAGATGAGTTAAGCCGATAAGTTTCTGTTGCGTTCTAGCGGGAGCTGACGAGAGCCAAAAACAACTTCAGCAAAAAGCGTAACGGAGTTGAGAGGTGTTTTGTATAATGATGCGCGCTACCTCCGACGTGATGGATTTGCACTGCATAAGAACTAATACTTCAGATAAAGCCGTCTCTCCGTGGTTGGTGAAATATTTGGAGACAACGCACAACCTAGAAAATACATTTTTTCATTCCAATCTTTTAGATTGAATATTGAAACTTATTCGATGGAAAAAACTTATAACTTGTAAATAATATGTACACGATAAATAAATTTTAATCAAATCAAATTCAACGTCTAGTAGGGAGAATTTAACTCAACAGATGGTGCTGATGAATGCTAAAACTGTGTCTCCAGTAGGATTTACGGAACATATAAGTTGGGTATCTTTCTTCTTAATGATACTTTTGGTGTTATAAAATTGTTATTCTACACCGAGGTAAAAAGACTTAAGAATTTTATAAGTCACGACTTATGAACCTGTCTTATTTTGATTCCATTAGACGCGGTATATTATATAAACACTCATATGGATTTCATAAGGATGTCTTATGCAATTCATTATAATGATGTATGCATTTCATTGGAATGACTTAAGATTTTGAAATCAGTTCAACCGTGACCATGGAAAATCATTACAACTTTATTTTAAACATTCTATACCTTTGGATTTGGTTTGGCTTTGAGATATAAATTAACGGAAGCAAAATATAAGTGCATTTTCAATGCCTTCATTTAAATTGCTACATAATATTTTAAATTTTTCATAGCTTTTGCAAACATTGTATTCGCCAAAAATGATCGAGCGGAAGTCCCCGTGAACTCGAAATCGCCCACACTTGAACTGGTTATATCCATCGATTCTGCCAGGGAATTCGACAATTGTAGTGCTGACAACAAGGTAATTATGCATTATGAAGGTACTTTTCTTTTTAAGCTGTTTAGATGAATTTGTGAAACACAAGGAAATAGCTTACGTGATATGCGAAAATTGGCAAGTAGGAGAGTATAGGGATAACTTTCTTGTGAATGATGCTGCCGAAAGACTTGAAACAATGAATATTTTAAAAATGACTGAAGTTTTTTATTCATGAAATATGGGAGATCTATTTTATCATGTATGTACAAAAGACCTAGAAAAAATAATAATAAATCAAGAAAAGGTATATATTTAAGATTTATATTCTTGTGTATTCATTGAAAATTCCCAAGACAAAAAATAATAAAACGTTAATTATTTTCTTTCATTTGAATTTCATTCATCATAGGTTAGATGCTTTTCGAATAATGCTGAAAAAAATTTTAAGTGTCTTACGGTACTAGTGATGATTTCTTTTTAGGAATCGAGTCAGAGTAAGTTCGCTGCAATGCTTGTAAAATACATATCATAATGACAGCTTCAAGCAAAAGTATACAGTAGTCCGGTCTTATAAACTAAATCAACATTAGATTATTCCAAGCAAGTCCAGCCAGTCATTGAGCCGCAATTCTGACTGACTCCAAAGGGTTGGGTTATTTGAGATGTTGAAACGGATGCGCATTTGGAATTGTTATGAATTTAATAACAGTTCTTTTATAAAGCTCATAATAATTATCATGATTAACATAAATTAATCCTATGACAATAATAGGAATGACTTATAGTTTTTATAATCCGGTGTATGCTTCTCAATAATTATATAAAACTCATATTTCATCATGACGATTTTCATAAATATAAACGTGCGAAAATTGTTAAAAACGGTTAAGGAAACCACAAGTATGATTTATGAATTCTATAAGTGACTCGATGGCATTTTTCCCCTGCAAGTCATAAGTCCTATTTATGATTTACATATAGGATACTTGTGGCGCGAAGCCATAATTAGTTCTTATGGATTTCGATAGTTTTTTTTTCTCAGTGTACTGTAATCGTGACGAACAAAACTTTGTAATGCACAGTGGTCCGAATCCAAATTTTAGCACGGCAAAAATATTTGTGACTAAACTATTGGTCCTAGGGCTTTTTTGTCTTCAGAACAAATGATCTGCATCAACTTATGTATTTTTTGTTGACATTAGAGTGACGCTAATTTTTATATGATCTGAAAATTATTTGCGAAGTAAGACTAGATAGAGTAATCCAGCGTTTAGAAAAATGCTTTGCTAATTTATCATATTTGAAACTTTAAGGGAGGCGTCTGGTGTAAACTGCTCAAACCGAACGTTATTTTGGTTTTCGATTTATATTTTCAGTCACGCAGAGCCACATATACTAGCGTTCCAAGAGTAGACGTCCAACCATTTCCACGTCAAGGAGCGCTGAGGCGGACACGATAACTCTTGATAAACTTGTATAATACGGGAAATTTTATTAGTTTTGTGAAGTTTGCACACTTGTAGTTAGTCGATGAACCATAAAAATAGAAAAAAGTTCAAGTTTTGGAAAATGGCTTCATGAAAACCGAAAAATCACATATTTTAGAGTAAATTTCGCTCACTTTTTTTTAAAACAATAGGGAGAAATTTTTTTATTCGGTTTTCTGTGGTTCATCGATAGACTACACATACTGTGCATTCTCATTTAAAAATCAATTCAATTCGTTGGTTAGTTTTTGATTTATCGTATTCGCTAATTTGAAAAACGCGGTTTCTATATTACGAGGCCTGGGTACTCAAACACTACCATGCGTCTCTTTCTGATATATCATGAAAAATCTCCTTTTTTCATACCTCGGGGCAGAAAGAGGTATGACAAAACATTTATTTTCGGAAAGTACATTAATTTTAAAGTGTCATTAACTACAAATGATCTTTTTGATCTTTTTCGAAATAAAGTACAGCAACTGTAATCATTATAACTTTAATTTATTGCACGATTAATTATTTGTTCTTTTTGTCTGAGCGAGAAGAAAAGCTTGTATCGACTAAATCGAATTGCAAGTATAAGTATAGCGAAGAACCTTTCAAATAAAACCAGTTCGACCCTAATCGGAATCTCAACTAAAAAGATATATTCAGTTGAATAACTTAGGTATGAATACAGTTTTTTTCCAGAATGTATTATCTCCTTCACCTTTGAAGTTCTGTAAAAAATCTATCTTTCGTCCTCAAGACTTAATATTTTGAGAAGACTCTATTCCATCTGTTTACAAATATAGACAAATTTAAGATGATGAAAAATCCAAATTAAAATTTTGATATGTTATCCGCCAAAGGCGACACTGTGGGACGATTCAATTTATACTTCTGGAACCATATTACCAATTTATAGGAACTTTTACGGCATTATGTGGGGATAACATCTCTTTCATTCGAAACTAACTTTATGAAAATCCGCTAAAGCATCTCTGAGAAACTGATGAAGGTATGGTAGTTTTGAAAGATTTTTTTCCGGGACTGCCGGAACCTCTTATGGTGGTCAATGTGGCCAACGAGACTTCGAAAGAGGAGGAGATTAGAGTTAATGGGAAGTACAATCAACTGCTTTTTATACCTTCAATTAGATGCTTGGGGCAATCAACATCGAATAACCGATGCGATTTTAAGGAAACCTTCTCCTGGATTCGGCGGAAAATCAAAAAGCAATATTTAAGAATTTTTCGTGGAAAAATGAAGATACATACGAACTTCTGATTTTCATTCACTATTTATCGATAATTGGAAAATAATTAATTTATTTCGAAAAGTCAAAATGGCGGTTTCACAACGACGTTTTTCTCGAAACCATGTTTTTCTGCTAACGTAAAGAATAGATCTTGTTCTGTTGACCTGATTTCCTTTATTCAAAAAATGTTTTGAAGTATATATTTTTTGGTCTGACTTATACGCGCACAAAGATCGACGAGAGGCGCCATTTTGAATATTCGAAAAAAAAATCATTTTTTAATTAAAAATAAATAACGAATAAAATATCAAAAGCATGTATGTCTTTTCGTTATTCCACAAAAAAATCTCAAATATTGCTTGATTTTCCGCCTTATCCAGGAGAAGGTCCCATTAATTCTGGAATATGCCCGAAAGCTGGGACTTACGGAGTAGTCGATAATAGACAATAACTTCAAAAAATCTTTGATTGAGGAATCAGTGATCTAGATCTGCAAATCGGAATTATGATGTCCTATTCAATAGACTTTTAACCTCTAACGTATTACGATTGTACCGGTTTATATGGGAAATTCCTGTGTGACCGTACTAACCGTCCTATAACTCCGGAACCAATAGTCAGATCTGGATAAAATGCAGAAGCTGTTAATGAGAGTGTCATATCTTTTATTTGAAATCAAGTCTGTAAAAATCGGTTAAGCATTCGATGTGAAAAAGATGGGACATTAAATTGCGACTGGGCAAGTTCTCCGAGGGTATCAAGAACCGTCATAGATGACCAACGTGGTTAAAGCTAATTCATTTGATCATAAGTGATCTAGATCTGTAAATCCAAGTAATATCTCAGACATTTTCATGTGTATTGCATCATTTGGAAATCATGGTGGTACCAGTTTATAGGGAGATTTGCTGTGTGACCTGCACTCTTCAACCCGTCACTCCGGAACTGGGAACCCGATCAAAAAAATTCCAATAGCTGTCAATGAAAGGGTTGCACCTTTCATTTGAGACTAAGTTTGTGCAAATTGGTATATGGGATCATCCATAAATGACGTAGCATTTTTGAGTGATTTTTAACACCCCCATCGTAGAATTTCGTCACAAACCCCTAAACACCCCCTGGTAATTACGTAGCCCCTTGACCCCGTAAAAAATTTAAAAAAAAAACGATGTTAGTTAGATGAAACGGGTAAAGCTACGTAGCTTGATATGACCCCCTACTCCCTGTCGTCACACATCATCACAAAATACAAAACTCCCCCCTCCCCCATATAATGCTACGTCATTTATGGATGATCCCTATCCATCTTTAAAAAGCATACGCACACACTCTCATACACGCAGACATTTTCCGATCTCGTCGAACTGAGCAGAATATTATATGAGACTCGGCCCTGCGGGTGACGGTTAAGAAGTCGATGTTTGGAGTGATTGCATTACCTTTCTATATGAGAAAGGCAAAACATCGCGAAACATCACGTTCTAAATGTTCTCAATCAATGTAATATCCGAAATGAGTGATAAGAGCAATAAGAAATGTTTCTGTTCACTATGGTCCCAATACCTAATTTAGGAAAACAAAACTATTTACGCCCAAAACCGGTGATTTTAGCTATATGGTGTCCTCAGCAAACTTTCTTAGTACTTTTTAGCTTTTTTACATTAGTTAAATTAGGGTGGTCCTTGTGTTTAGGGTGTTCAAAGTATCAACTTTTTAACCCTTAGAGGCGCAAATGATTTTTTTAAAATTTTATGAAAATTGTCACACAGCTTCAATACGTTACTATGATAATTTTGAGATGATTTTCGCAATGTTGTTTTAAAACAACATTGCACCTTTAAGGGTTAAATATGTTTTGTTACATAATGTTCTACAAAGTTACGAAACAATTAAATTGAAGCAACTTTGCTAAACAAACTGTATGACTATCTCTACTAGTTCATGTGTTATGATGTTTTAAATATTTATTGTAGGATGGTTCTTGAAAAATTGATTTTCTTTTAAAATCTTTTTATGTGTTATTTTTTCGCAAAAGCTTTTTGTTGATTTTTGGAGCTTTGGGTAACGCATGTTTTTGCTGAAGCAATGAAGTTTCTGTCTGTTTTCACAGTTATGATTTTCAAAACAAAAATAGGTTTCTTTCAAAAAATTTCATATATTCAATCGAATTGACGGTGACGCGAATTTGCTATTTCTTAGTTGATTTTACCACTAATTATTAAACGATAAGAACGTGACCCCCAAAATGATCTTTTCATCATTTATTTATCGTAAATACTTTCATCCCGGACTTTTAGAACTTTATATGGCGCATATTTTTGTTGAGGCAACAAAGTTATTATCTCGTCTATTTGAAAAGTAATCAACGGTTTTCGTTAGAAAAATATACCTTTTTTAAAACTAAATTATTTTTTTAAGAAATAACGCTCACGAAGTTTTTTCACTGAAAACTAACAAAGTTACGATTTATCATATGAAATCCACAGATTGAAAATCTGTTTGCAATTTTCGAAGAAACCTATTTTTGTGTTGAAACATTTGCGAAAAATTAACACATAGAAAGATATTGAATGAAAACAAAATTTTCAAGAGCCACTCTACTTTAATTATTATTAATATTACAGGTAGTCATATAATTTGTTCAGCAAAGTTGCTTCAATTTAATTGTTTCGTAACTTTGTGGAACATCATGTAACAAAATTTGACATATTTAAAAAGTTGATACTTTGAACACCCTAACCACAAGGACCACCCTAATGTAAGTAATGTAACAAAATTAGCTAAAAAGTATTACGAAAGTTTGCCGAAGACACCATATAACTAAAATTAGCTTTTCCAATAATTTAAAAAAAAATCGCTCGCAAGAATATCTCAAAGAAAGTATCTTCTGAGTTATCGATGTAGTTAATGTTCATCACCAAACTCACTGACGGAAACTAATACACCGCCGGCTATTTCCCTGTTCCAATTCTGAACTACACTAGATAAAACACATCCTCTTACAATATATACACAGCCATCGTCTACTGACTCGGTGAGTTAGTTTAGCCCGCCAGCCTAAATTAAAGATAACACAATGGCAACAAACCACCATCTATAGAAAGGTTATTTTACGGCCTATCATCTCCATTTACACCAGATTTGCTACGCCAACCACAACGGAAATTAACGGAAACCTTTTCCCCACAGGACGTATGAATATCACACAACTATTTTCCGGTATCATCTTAAAGATCTTCTCCTCTCCAACGGGGGAGTTCCCAAAACTTCACCAAACAATTTTCTCGTCCTTCGTCCGTCCCCCTTCGCGTTTCACCGTCGGCGGCGGAAGTGTAAAAGATGAAATCTCAGTCGGAAGTAAAGCCAACGCAGCTCGTCGGTGCTGATTTCCAACTTTTCGTCCCAAAAACCCGGGACAAATAGACATATCCTTCGCTGGTTCTAGCTAGTGGGTGGACGAGTGGTCGGATGCCACAGCCAGGATCTGACACAAAGTCGCAGAACATTCGCATAATGAAGTGGTGGAAACTATGGTTGCGAATATCTGTCGACTCATCTCATGATCCGGTTTGGCTTTTCCGGCACAAAATCCATTACCATGGGAACTTACTGATGGCCGCCGTTCGAATAAAATTTCCCAGGCTCAGTTCCGTGTGGGTGTGTGCGTGTGCGGGAATTCTGGTCTGAAAATTTTGCCAAAAGCCATCATAAATTCATACGAATCTGCATCTCGGTTCGACAAGCTTTTGGGCAGCTTGGTTTATTTTTGTGATTAATTATCTCTTATTTGGACTGACAAACGACCGACGGCGTATCAATTCGGTGGCCTAGATTTTTTCGTCATCTGTCGGATCTGAATTGTCAAGCCGAGAATTATTTTCGATGTTCCGAGTGCCGGGCTGCTCGTTCCAGTGACGTAACCTACCATAAGTACAAGTCAGCTTGTTGTGATTTGTTCGATACGTTTGTCTTTTTGTTATTTTATATTTATTCAGATTCGATCCTTGGGAATTTGATCAAAACACCAATCAGGCAACCGAGAGCGCACAATCAATTCGAAACTGAATAGACAATTCCTGTCCTTATTTGTTCCAGATTGATTGAATACATTTACCAGGGTCAAACTGATTGCTTTTGCTCCACTAATCGATCATCATCGGTTACGGGCAGAAATTTCCGCACGGATTGATGTTTATCCGTTTGAAACTAGCTTTTCTAATCAATAGATATCTAGACAGAGCACAGCTAGTTCTCAGAACTGGATCGATTGATTTGATGTGCTTCATTAATAATTAATCGCCGACGATGAGTGTGCATTCCTGTCGCAATCGACTATCCGAGTAGCTTCCAGCTACCTCCATTCAACTGTTCAAGCATAGAATTGTCGTATCTGGCTGGGGAATGTACCTACCACACGATTCCAGAATGACACTTTCAAATCGTTTCATGATTCATTTGATGTGGAACAAAAATAGCCTCCATCTCTGAACTACAACACTGTGGTAGGCTGGTAATGCTAGCTGTTGTGTCTTGTCCGGTCTGCGGATAGATAACTAGAAGAATAAAGTCTAGCCCTCGGAAGACGTCAACTTCCGAGGCTGCTAATGTAGCATGGGATGACATCAGAGAAGATGAGACACATAACAAATCTTGTTTGTTTTAGCTTTGAGTGGTTTTCATGGGAATTTTCCCCCTCATTGGACATCCGGTTGAGCAAGGAGATTAGGAAACTTTGTGGACGGAAGAGGACAACAGATGGCGTTTGCACCCCTAGTCCAGTTGTTGTAGTCGGGAAATTCGCCAAAGTTTCAGAATTCAATTAACGCTGCTTCGCTAAGCTACTACTAATGCCTTTGTGGTTGTTGCGATTGAATCAATTTTCTGGAACAAAAAGTGGGTGGAAATTTGCAGCATTTTCGTTTGCTGGTTCGATGCATCTGTCTTTCGTGGAATAACATACAGTCCTACGATTTTGTCGGTGTCGGAGCACTACGAAAAGGAAAAGCTACTTTCGTCAGATTTACGACTATGTGGTGGTTCCATTGTACTGTACAATGGATGCAGTGATTGAGCTGTAACAATGGTTGTCCTACATTCCGGTAGTACACTTTTACGTATCTTTTTTGATAGATCTCGCAAGCTATTTCATAGTATACGGAGCACTTACAGGATCTACATCTTTAACAATAAATCAATCAGGATTAACCAAAACCGTTTGTTTGATTTATTTACCATAACAAACAAATAAAGAAACAGAGATTTATACTGCGACGTTGACACATTCAAGATAAAACTGACAATTTGTTCATCTTTTGCAGGGGAAAAATATTAATGATGCCTCAAAATCAGATGTTTTACTATGCATCACGGCCATCTTTGGAGCAATTCCTAGAAACTGTTGAGCCAGAGATCTCCCTAATTGAAACATATGAAGTGATATTTTTGTATTCTTCTACACCCAAAACATCACGCTCATCTTTTCTGTTTTTGCGATCACAATTTAAGGGTCCATTCATATATGACGTAGCATTAAATGGGGGAGGGGGGAGTTGTGCATTTTGTGATGATGTGTGACGACAGGGGATAGGTCATGTCATGCTACGTAACTTTTTTAAGGGGGAATAGGGGTTTACCAGATCTCACGACAATCTTACTCATTTCATCAAACTGCTAAGAACCACCTGGTAAAGGATTACTAGCAAGTAAAGACAGATGCCAATTTTCAATACGTAAGAGTTTCCTTATATATGATTCCAAAATCAAAATGTATGCTAGTTATTTGGTTCCTGTACTGGATGGTTCATGCTTTGTTTTTTTAACCTTTCAAGTTTTACATTTCTTACAAAAGAAATGTATAGGATTCGCTCAAACTTTGAAAACTTTTTCCGAGGCCCGGAGGACCGAACCTCATGCACCAATCGACTAAGATTGACAAATTGAGACAATGTCTGTATGTGTGTATGTATGTACAAAATGTCATGTTGTCATGAGATAATTCAGCAATGGCTGAACCGATCTTATCCAAACCAATTTTAAATGAAAGAACTAAAAAACAGTATGAACGCTATTAATTTGTTTTTGATTCTGATGTTTAGTTTCCAAGATATGAATGTTTGAATGCGTAAAAATGGCGTTTTTTGCAGTTTTTTTAAATTATCTGCCGAAATTGACAATATAGATTAACAATTTATATATATTTAGACAGCTTTAACGAATACCTTTCGAACAAGCTATAGATTGTTGAAATCGGACTATTATCAAAAGAGATATTTAACATTAAATGCCGACGAAAGATTTTTATCATTTCCCATTGCCAGAAATATGACCAAAAACATGTAATCTATTATTAACGCCAAAACGGCTTATTTTAGGTCAATAGTATCTTCGGAGAATTCAATGGAGGTAATATGCCCTTTCTTTTGGTATTGTGCTTTTGCTGATTAATTCCCCTATGAGTGAGATATTTTCACAAATTTTCTTGGAAGTGATTATATCGAAATGATGCCTTCAGCAAATTTGTAGCTCTTACTTTTGCGAATAACTTTGCCAAAGACATTAAATATCTATTTTGAATACTTTAAAAGTTATGGCTTGTTGTTTGTTGATTACTCTTTGTCGCCTATTTATTGTTCAATATAGTAACAATCCATTGAAATAAGCTAAACATTATTTCGATAAAACGAATTTTGTATTTCATTTTACTATCTACAACCGCTAGAAATAATCACCGAACACATCCAAGTTGTCTGGAAGGAACTTGATAACTTATCAGTACAAAAATGTTCATTTGTGCGAACCTTCTGACTGCAATTTTTCTAACTTATAACCATCGGATCGATCTGAAACATATCGGAAAATGAAAAGCGAAATAAATAACTCCAAGCAACGGCGTAGCCAAGAGAAGGTTTTGGGGTACACCATACAACCCTCCCCCCCCCCCCCACCACACCCAAAAAAATATTGGATTGAAGTTGAAAATTTATTGATGCAGACTGATTTAATTCAATATTACAATAACAATTATCTGATCCGTAGATTGATAACCTGTTGTTGTAAACATCATGAGGACTTTTGATAAATTGTCGGAATGGGGTCTTGATATGTAACTGATCTATTGGTCTTGATTTCACAGTTGTCTAATTGAATCAATATCAAATTCTTGCCTGAAAACATTCCAATAGAAAATTCCAGAGTTCTGTAATCAATCATAATCCTCAGATTTATTTTCAAATTGAGCTCGTTTTTTTAGAGATGTACTGTAATAAGGGTCTTTATTTAATAGGAAGCGAAGATAAAATTAATTTAATGTTTATGAAACATAGAACTGCTCACCAAAAAAATGCATAACTTTCAACATTTGCTAAAAATGTTTTCCCCTTTCTCATTCACTCTAAAATTCGTCAATCTAATCCCGACCGGGAGGGCCGAGTGTCATATGCCAATCGACTCAGTTCTTCGAGATCGGAAAATGTCTGTGTGTATATGTATGTGTGTATGTGGAAAAAAATGTGACCTCTGTTTCTCAGAGATGGCTGGACCGATTTGCACAAAGTTAGTCTCAAATGAAAGGTACAACCTTCCCATCGGCTGCTATTGAATTTTTTATTGATTGGACGAAAAATGACGATTTCCATTCGACTCTAGCAGGTTCTGATCGATTGTGATGGGCATTTGATTTTTGTTGTATGACCAATTATATGTATAGGTCAAATGTTTAAAAACAGTAATTTAAGGTCAAGATAGCATCATTTTGAAATCGCCAATTTCGAAGGTTTAGTATCTTCGATGAGTTTTACAAACGTTAAACAGCGCATCATTTGATAAAATAATTTTGACGGTATATTGTCCAAGAAGTATTTATGATGAATTTTATTCATGAACTCTGTTACTATTTTCTGAAAAATTAATTCTGCATAATTTTAAAACTTCAAAAATCACGGTTTTGGAATTATGCCGTTTGGACAGTATGATCGATTTTCACCAAACCGAATTTCTGGTTACGCCGCTGATTTCAAGTAAGTAGAAACAAAGTCGTTCTACACTCGTTCAAAAGAAACTTCTTCGAATGCTGAATATCTATTATAACACATTGAAACCCCAATTTTATCAGCCAAATATGAACATATGTTTGATGGGCTCTAGCAGACGAACAAGACTGAATTCGAGTAAATCCTTTCTTGAGCATGTTTTCCTTATCATGAAGATATGCGAAATATGCGAAAATAAAAAGTTCATCATAATCAGAAATAGTTATCAGACTACATCAAGGGACGAGAAGAATATTTTAACAGCTTCAGTTTATTATAAAGAAAAAAAATTGCCCGATTTAGTCAATGTCCCCATTTTGTCAGCCTAAAATACGCCATGAGACTGATAAAAATGGGTCTTTATGGTATGTATTATTCACTGTGTTTCACATTAATAGGTACATTTCATTTTTCAATTCGAATTCCAATTAATTGGTATACTTAAGGGTTTATTTGTTGCAGATAGAGAAAATACTGAAATTTTCAGTTTTTTTCCTACACAATATTACGAAAGCTTATTAAATAATTTTTCCTAATAAGTTTGTGAAAATTATAAACTATTTGAAATTTTTTAATAGTTTAATTTTTTATTTAACCGTGATTTTTTAATAAATAGTGACCATCGCTTCACAACGTAGTCTATTTTTCATGGTTTGCGGTGAGCACGATCTCTCGAATTGCTGAACTGAAAATTATGGAATAGAAATTAATTTTTAGTATTCTTTACAGACCCGCTGGTGCCCTAAGATGATTTCGCTAGATTTTCAGAGCACTGTGCACATAATAGTTCTTAAATAGGAAATAAAACCAAGTCTGGAAAAATTCACTGTTAATTTTCATTGAATGGTATCACTGCTAGTATCACCTTTTTCAAGAAAAAGCGTTGATTTCTTAGTTCTCAGTCGCGTTGGAAATTTGAGTAAAGTATAAACTTCAAATCGATTCAAAAAAAAATTCGATTTTTTTGGCTCAGTACAATATATAACCCCTTTAGGAAAATTCAGTTTTCCCACCACAATATAGATATTTTATTAACAGAGCATTAACAATAATTCGTTGGTATGTCTATTTTATGGGCCATTTTTTCGCTTTCCCATTGATTTGGTTTGAGATTTCTAGTACTGATGTTGTCCTATGCTGATTTGAGCGATTCTCTGAGTCCTGCCACTATCCCATGTAGTATGTGTTATCAAAAACATCGCGAAGCATCAAGTTCTAAATGTTCTCAAACGATATAATATCCGAAGAGAGTGATAAGAGTTATAAGAAATGTCTCATCACACTGTTAGGTGGATTAAACACGTTTTCGATATGTTGTTTACTTCTGAGATATGGGTGATTTTGTCAAAACACAGCAGGTTTTTAGCAAATAACTTTCGAACCAAGCAATGTTGTCCCACAACCTGTACCTCAATAGAAAAAAATTCTTGTAAAAATACCTTTCTAACAAGCTATAGATTGTCAAAATCGGTTCAGGAGTGGCGGAGATATTAAACATTTTGTTTATTTATTCCTCGCTTACCAATTTTCGCTAATTAAAAAGGAGACCGTTTCATACAGAGTATATCTTTACTGATGTTTTATGGGTAAAACTAAACCGATATTTTGAATATCGGGGTATGAAAACACATCTACGTGATTCAAGAAATTCGACTTTGAAAACATATTGTGAATTACCTCTATAAAAAATGAACTATTTCTCAAAAATCAATATGTAAGTTCACTTCAAAGACAAAATAATGTGTGAGTTCACTTCATAGTGATTTTTTTTTCTAGAGTTCATGTATTTATCCCTTGGATTAGGTGTTGCGTTCAATCGTGAGGTAAATGTTGGATGGTACATGAATCCACAGATCATCAAGTAATTCACCTAGTAGTGAGATAAAAGATTTCTCATATAATTATACTCATGGTATTACCGAAAGCAACTGTATTTTTGAATCCCAAAACTCTAGCGAAAATTTGGCTTTTTTGCAAGATTTAGGTTATACTGGTTAGGACGCAAAAACTACCAGTTACATTATTTATAGTCAGGATGTAAGGTATCAATATATCGCATAATATACCTATAAAAATAATATCACGGCATTAACTATCATTTGCCAATCCTCAAGCGTCCCCCCTATCACTATCTCACTCTCCCTCCCTTCGTGTTAGTGGCAACTGTTACGACTCACATCCAGCTTGCTATTTCTGAATCCATTTCAAAGTTGTGCGATAAGATCTTCTTATAATCTGACATATTTACTACTATCCAAACTAATTTCATGTGTGCGATGCAACTGTGAAGGCTTGAGAAACAAAACTATTTTTATCTGCTGTTACACTATAAATAGTTTTTTTTGCATTTTAGTGTAGAAGAGAGCCACTCGCGGAAACAAGTTTATTAATGGCAAATAAAATATTTGTAGTCCTGAGAAAATTTCCAAAATATTTGCATTATGGGAAAACTATAACTATTTTCAAATGTTCACACACTCAAGATGAAAGAGATATCCCTTCGAAACGTTGCACTATGGGTAGACAGGTGACCAAAAATCGAAAACTACATCAACTCAAATTGAATTCAGTTCTATTCAAAGCTTGTATATACACTATAATAAGGAATATTCATGGCTAACTCAGAAAAATATTTGGCTTAACTGGGCAATATGGATGTTTGACGATGAACATTTTGAGAAGAGACATTCCACGTGCGTTTACTCTTCGTATCTCTATTGAATTTTGAATGAAACATATGCTCAAATATGTCATGTAAAAATTAACTTTTTTATGATGATATTATTGAAAATGCACATTCGTTGTTTTGGTATGAACTTTCATGAAAAATAACGGATCAAATCCCAAAAAGATCCACGAATTAGATTCGGGAAAAGAAGTCGCCCAAAGTATCCACTCTCGATGGGGGATGCAAGTACAATGTGTCTTCTAACTTATCGTCGTCCATATCTGCTCTATACTGAGTACACTTCAATTGATGTTTCAATGGCAGTCACAATTAGGAGAGGGGCATTAGAGAATTCAGCACACGTTTCGTTCGAGTTTTCCATATTGTACAAGTAAATTAGCGTGGATTACAGTCAGGGTTTATGCATTGGACAGATAGTTGATCTGACTACATTTTTGTCATCCTGATAGTTTAAACCATTTCTTTTCACAGATTTGATTTGAATAGGACTCATTAATCCATATTTCCTGAACGAGAATTCCGAACGAAACAATATGCAAGCTATAAGGGTGACTGGAAAGAGACTGAATTAAAATCAACTGAATACACGCCTTTTATGCTATCGTCATAGCCTAGACACTTCACATTATTCAATTTATGTCAATGAAAACTTTGAAAAAGCTACCTGTCTCATTAAAGAACCGCATTCTCCCTCTGTCGGGGTTTGAAAGCACATGTGACCTTTTCTCACTTTACTATATTCAATTGCGCGTTAAAATACTGGACCAGCAAATTCTATTCTGTGCAAATTTTTTTTTTCTCGGGCATATGTGACCAAAAAGTAAATTTTGTATTCCAAAGCAAATTGAACGTTTCAGATTCCTGATATCTAATTAAGGTCCATAAATAAAGTAGAAAAACCAGATAATCTTAAAACGACGCCGTCAAGTAAAGAAGCACGAAAACGGAAAGACCTAGAAAGTCCATTGTATATTCTTTAGCCTTTTTTCAGAAGATGGGATTTTCAAAAACATTTCATAACTTTCTGATGCAATGGTTCACAAATTCGTACAATTCGGTTCATTCATTTTCTTTATTCAAACATGTTTTATAACTTTAAATGTATGATCATTGTATTTTAATTAAATATTCCATTTAGCAACATTTTATTCATTTGGTTTATCTGCGTTCATTTTATCTATTTTATTCGTTTCATTCTTTGGATCCACTCTGATCAGTTTATTCTTGTCGTGCATTTTACTCATATCATTCATTTAACTTATTTTATTCGCTGTTTTCATTCTATTCATTTTTTCCACTTCATACAATTTGTTCAGTTTCTTCATTTTAATAATCTGACTATTTTTCAGTTTAATTCATTTCATCCAAATAATTTATTTGACTCAATTTATTCTTTTAATTAATTTATAACCTTTTAACATCGTTTAATTTTTCATTTTAATCAAAGTGTTTTATTATGCTGATTTTCTTCTTTTTATTCATTTTGTCAATTCAGTTCGTTTTGTTTATTTGCTTCGTTTGGCTTCTTTATTTATTTGTTTTTTTATTTTATTCATTTTATTTATTTTATTCATTTTATTTATTTTATTCAATTTATTAATTTGATTCATTTGAGTTCATTTGATTCATTTGAGTTTATTTGAGTTCATCTGAGTTCATTTGACTTCATTTGGGTTCATTTGAGTTCATTTGAGTCCATTTGAGTTCATTTGAGTTCATTTGGGTTCATTTGATTCATTGGATTCATTTGATTCAGTTTAATCGTTTTATTCATATGATTCTATTTCATTTGATTCATTTTTTGCATATATTTAATTTTATTCATTTCATGTTAAGTCATTGCTTTTATTTATTTCGTTCAATTTGTTAGTTTTAATCAATTTATTCCAATAATCTTATAACTATTTTTAAACTATGTCTAAATTTTCATTTAATGAACTAATCTAATTTGATTCGGGAATTTTATAATTTTGATTCTACTCATTTTATGAATTTGATCACTTTTTATTTAATTTTTTGCTTTATTTTTTATTTGGTTCGTTTTATTGATTTTCTATAATGTATTCAGTTTATATGAGATTTTTTTAGTGCAGGACTAGAAATTGTTTTCATTCCACTTCTAATTGGGTGTCTACTACGCATGTGTTCTGCAAACTAATGAATGATCCAACAGTGATATGTGTAAGAAATGTCGCATCTCACTGCTAGGTTGACTAAATCGGTTTTTCTAATTACAATCGAAAATTCTTGAACATGTGCGAAGTTAAAAACAAAGTTTTTTCTTTGCTAATTCTCGACTTTGCTAATTCTTGAACAATACATACTCAGCTTTTGGGGGGAAGGTTACCGTCATTGTATGTACACCCAAAAATTCGACGGGTATGTTTCTATTACTGTGGGTTAACATTCTATTGTCTTTTCGGTAACAGATCACGCAATTGCGCATTGCGGTATTATACTCATATTATCGCAAAGATAATAAAAGGCGAAATAGCAAATTTCGGCTCTGTTCGTATGTAGGATAATGGTTGATTTCCATGATATTAGTATCGAGTACAAACATACTGGAACGGATTTCTGCCGAAATTCAGACTAGAATCTGCCTCAATATTGACAAGAACCAGCCGGAATTATGATTTTTTTCACTGGGTTGCCTATCCAGTAAAAAAATCATAATTCCGGCTGGTTCTTGTCAATATTGAGGCAGATTCTAGTCTGAATTTCGGTAGAAATCCGCCATGATTCCAAAAGATCCTGCGCACATGTTCGCATCTGTCATTTTGAAAATTGTTGGTTATCTCGTGTTGTAAATACGTACCAGAGAGAAAAGTTTACCGAAAGAAAGGATACTGGCTCGATTACCGCGTCAAGTAGTTAAAAACTAAAGGCGTGTAAGTATTTTGCTGACTGAAAAAGTTAAAGTTCTATGATTTGGAAAAGGAAAGACTGTGTGCGATATAATGAACATGTATACAAATGGGTTTACTTCAACCATTTGCACCATAAAATACGCTAAAAACAAAATTCTTATGAAATTTTGGGAGCAGCAAGGAATTCTTGGTATGAAGTACAAATAAACTTTGCCCCATTTATTATTATATAATTTTGATGATTAAGTGCAGTTAATGACAAGCACTTCACCCCCGCTCGATACCCAGATATGGATAAGGTAGTTGTTGTACGGAAATGTACAATAGCGAGATAGAAATGAACAACTCCCCTTTCCAGAACCCCCCCCCCCCCCCCACACACACATATTTGGTGAGGAAAAAAATATTTCCTCGCCTCGTTAACAGGTTTCCACGTGCAATGGCTAAGTGTTTACGCGATATCTGCCAGACAACCATTTAAACTCGTTATATTATTTTTATTGTTTACCTAAGGAAATATATATATAAGACCCACGACCCCGTTTGTTATTTTTAAATGATTTTTAAGTTTTTGAATAGTACACAATTTTGAATTTCTGTATTAGGTCAGTGCACACTGTGCACTCTGTACTCTGTACTGTGCTACACAAAAAGTATTACAATTTGTCTGTGAACGATTCAGCCGATAAGACTGTTTTTGCTTCGCGTCATTTTAACGCAATACCATTTTTATTGAGGTATTTTTCCGAGGGACTCATTCCGTGCTAATACACTGTGAATCCGTGATATCTGCAAAAAACGTGTAAAAGAAAATTCTTTTAAAAATGGACGGGTCAGAAAGTGGTAAAACAATAGGCAATCACGAAGAGCGACTAAAATGTTGGGACTGATTGCATCTATAAGCCAATAAGTTGGGATAAAGGGCGAACACGAAATTATTGCGACACCGAAAATTTCATGCCAATTTTCTTATAATGTTTAAAATCAAACCAAACTTTTAGGGTAGTTTTATACATATATTTACTTCAATAATCAAAAGAAAAGTTAATCGATGGAGCTTTGAGTGTAAAATTGAACGCATTTTCGCTTGGTGCCCTCCAGCAAAGTCTTTACTGTGTCATCCGGTACCAGTTTCTCAGTTTTTTCCATTTTCTTAACATGTCCTTCTCGTCTTTGACTGTCTTCTCGCTCTTTCGAAGTTCCTGCTTCATCATTGCCCAGTACTGCTCCACCGGGCGCAGCTCCGGACAGTTTGGCGGATTCATGTCCTTTGGAACAAAATGGACAGAATTGGCCTCATACCACTCCAGGACACTTTTAGAATAGTGGCATGATGCCAAATCTGGCCAAAATAGCGGAGCGTCGTGCTGTTGCAAGAACGGCAAAAGGCGCTTCTCGAGGCACTCAGATTTATAGATCTCGCCATTTACTGTGTCCTTTGTCACGAAAGGCTCACTCCTCAGTCCGCAAGAGCAGATGGCCTGCCAAATGAGATATTTGGAGGCGAACTTCGACATTTTCTTCTTCTTAAATTTGTCGTCCACATAGAACTTGCTCTTGCTGGTGAAAAACTCCAACCCCGGAATTTGCTTAAAATCGGCTTTCGTCGTCCATCACACAGCAGCCATATTTTGTCAGCATCTTCTCGTAGAGCTTCCGTGCCCGAGTTTTAGCCGTCGATTGTTGCCCCTCATCGCGGTTTGAGAAGTTCTGTACCTTGTATGTATGTAGTCCAGCTCTCTTCTTTGCATTCTGGACGTAGCTCTGCGACATGCCGATCTTTTTAGCCAAATCACGGCTTGAGACGTTGGGATTTGCTTTAATCATCCGCTTCACCTTTCCATCCGTCTTTTTGTTTCCCGTTCCCGGTTTTCTTCCAGCTCCTTTGTCGTGGTCCAACGTCAACCGCTCCTGGAACCGCTTCAACACTCTGGAGATGGTTGAATGGTGAATGTTCAACATTTTTTCCAACTGCCGGTGCGACAGGTTAGGAAATTTCAGGTGTTTGGAAAGAATTTGTTCTCTCGACTCGCGTTGGTTCACCTCCATATTCGTTGAATAGAAAAACACGACTTCGAGTTTGACAGCATGTAAACAATACACATCAATGAGAAAGTGTGCAAAATTTGTTTGATTTTTACCCAATGGTAAAAAAGCTATGCCCTGTTGAATGTGTCGCAATAATTTCGTGTTCGCCCTTTAAGTGTTTCGATTTCATGTCTTCGGTATGTGACAGTCTTTCGTTCAGTTTTTGCTCGTCATGGAATAAAATGAGAGAGATAATCTTAAATAAGAGAGAAAAGAGAGGAAAACAATCAACCAATCGAAATCGACTCAAGATCACTCTTCTATCTTTTCTATACACTCAACACGAGTGCTTTCGAAATTGCGCTCTGATCTTCTCATTTCGTCTTCGTTATCCGTACAATTTTAATGCGTTAGGTGCAACAACTTTAATTGAAACTTTTTCCCAAATAGTGGTAAAGCAAACCTGTAATCAGACAAACATTACAATTTTCTTCAAGAAGTCATAAATCTCTTCCAATCTTGATGATGATTGTAATGAAATCAAGAGCAAATTATTTTTATTCAAAAACACACCAATTACTGAGCAGATTAGTGTCCACATATTTGTTTAACGAATTGACAAAAAAATTTGCAAAAGTTTCTCAAGAAACGGATAATTTGCTGTAATTTAAAAACAGACAACTCTAAAAGAAAGCCTCTTTGGCAAATTAGATGTAAGTGCGATGTGTTCTCTTCCATGTGTCGGAAGCAAGTGATGTTAAAATTATTAAGCTCGCCTATGTTTATAGTTTCTAGTGGTGGTGTCATCAATGTTATATTTACCAAATTTTATTAGAAGCATTTACTAATCAGTGCTAAGTAATTTTCTTTCGACTAGGCAACAAGTTATAAGTAGTTTCGCTCAGTAGATTAAATTCTGGGTAGTTTCCATTAGCAGATTAAATCATTGAAATATATATTTTACAGTGTCCAAAAACCCATGAATTCCGAAATAAAACCTTGAAATGTTCAAATATTATATTTACTTAATCTAGGTTATCTTCTCAAGCTCCAACGGTTTTGCAAGATTGCTGAAAGTCAATAGAGCTAAGGTTCTTATTCTTGCTTTGTAGTGAAATCAGTATTGCACTCACTTTACATTTTGACTTTTACTATAGTTTCAGGGATCTAGGAAAATCAATCTACGATATTTTTAATTCGTAAGTCCGATGATATAAAAAGTATCTAAAAAGAATCTACTTAAATGGATAAATAGATAGTTATTCTCAATTGCCTGATAATATTGTCGAAGATAGTCTTTAACCCATTCCCCACGAGAGTAAAATGAAAAAAACATGTGTTTTTCTTAGGATTGCTATGATTACGACATGATCAGTATCATTTAAATTGAAAATTTCATAAAGTTGAGTTAATGCAAACTTCGGATGAAGTCACAGAACTAGTAATAGTAGCAAGACGCCTGATCATGAAAATAGGAGTTGAAGCTATTTTCCGCATCTACAAATCGCCTGCCTTATCAAAATATTTGAAGCAAATTCTTTGCAGTGGTAAACTTGAATTTCACACTGATATATTCCTATCCATCGAGACAACCTTGACGTTGGTTTCGTTCTACTGATTAGCAAATGCGTGTAAAGTTTCGTGAGATTGGTTTTTGAATATTTTTTCAATTTATCGTCTTCTACACTTTGTAAACGTGTAATCTAGAATGCGTAGCATTTTCAAGCAGCCCTAAACACTTTGAACTCTTGAATATTCATTTTTGTACCTAGAGAAATTTCTAACTTGTAAATTAATAATAATCAAATTTAATTCGTCGATGCACTAAAGCCTTTCTTGTAACAGACAACATATTTTTAGGGTTTTTAGTGTCTATTTTCTTAGTTTTTGAATTGTTTTCACTAAGAACTTTTCATAATTACGTTCAGTTTTCATGTGACTATCTCAAGTCATCAGAATACATTCATACGATAATTTTTAAGCCCCTCCCGAAACAAAATCCTGGCTACGGGCCTGAAGATATTGAATACGCAACGTTGGTGGATGACAAAATCATCGTTAGCGTCCTCAACCCCAGTTAAGATGTTGGCAATTTTATATACAGGCGAAGATTCCACACAACTGATACTGGATAATTACAATCTGTGACGTGTGACGAGAACGACGTCAGCTCAATCATATCCGATGAGTCAGCATTAAACGGGTTTGATATGGTTATCAGATATGCCGAGGAGAATGATTAGCCGCTTAATAACTAGTTTTCATTTCGTGAGATGCAGTCAAAAGTTATTGACAAATTAACAAATACACAAAATTCAAACAATTCGTTTTACCACAGCAAAATAGTGATGTAAGGAATCATAATAATAACTGAATAACCAAAATAAGCATAGATGCTTTTCTTGTGTGAAAATTAGACAACTCTTTTTATTTGGACATTAATTGAGTAATACCACGATTTTTCACTAAACAAATTTCCAACTATGGTAAAGTTGAAAAAATTGTTTTTGGGTGTATTAAGGATCCATCATTGAAGAAGTTTGACCTACAATATGAACTTTTATTATACTTATCGATGAGTATTGATGTGAAATTCATGTTTTGGGCAAAATTTTTATTGTTTTCATCATAGAATTTTTTTTAATAAATTCTAAAAACTGCGTTAAATTGATTATTATGCTGATTTTACAATTAAGTTAGCTCAAAAAGTTTAAATAAATGAAACTCAATACAATAAACAACAAACACATTTTTTTCAAAGTATTGGTAGAGGTCCAGTACTCCATTTTATTTCATTGTGTTATAAACAACTGCTAAAAAATATACAAAATAGCAATTTCACGGATCGGAAAAATCACGAACAATCTACTTAGTTTGTTAAAATCGGTCAAATAGATCGTTTAAATGGCAATATCATAGTCAAATTCTTTTTTTCCACTTCGCCTATCTGGATTTGACTGATACTACTAAAAATTGGATCTTCCATCGAAATTTTAATATCTAATTTTTTCAATTATTTACAATGATGGTCAAAATGTTGACAGTAACAGTTTCCTCGATAATCAAGCCATGTTCCGATTGATTTATTCATATTGACTAACCCAATTCTATTCCCAATAAAATATCATAATTCAACATCAATACCAGTATGATCCTAATTTCAAATGTTGCAAATTAAGTTACAGTCGAAATTCGTATTAAATTTCCATTTGCCTTAGGGCATCAATTTACAATTTCTTTTCTATCGTTATTTCCAAGTAGAATTCCTAGGAGAGGTGAATAGATATCCTATCAGTAATCTAATATGTAGCTGAGGTTAATTCCAGTGGGTAGAATTTTGCCGGACCAGAACTGTTGCTGCCGGATGGCAAATATTTCCTCTTAATCTAAAATCCGACTAACGATACACTTGTCCCTTTCCCACCCATCCGATGATCCGCTTCCGTGATCATAAGAAAATCAAAACATATTTAGCTCGATTCTATTTAAAGGATTTCATATTCGGGAAACTAGATAAGCAGACCAACTTCAGTTATTGATGGTGCTGGTGTCCTTTGCGAAATTGGTTGTTTTGCAACCCCGCAGCCTTACACGCGGAGATAAAAAAGGTGCGTTCGTTTTCCCGAGTGAAACCACTACAGAGTATCTTTCTTCGGCGATTTCGATGATGATTGATTGGCTGAGTTCAGTGGAAGTTTTTAGTCCTCGGTGAATTTTATGGTTGAATTAACTTCTTGAACGGGAGATGATGATGATGATGATGACGTCGACAATAGATGGAAGAACGAGCGGCCGGTCCTCTATTTTGGTTAGCAGGAAGCAATTAAATGAAGGGGAAGTTTTCAACAAAGCGATTAAAAATAATTCGATTTCGTTGGTCGGATTGACGATGCGGAAAATTGACTTATAAATTATTCGATTGTGGGATTGTATTAATGACCTATGGTTTTTAAAGAGCAGTATGAATTGAATTATCGAAGTATCTGCCACCAATTTAAATCATACTTTTCTTTTCTTTTTTTCAGGTAAGCAACTTTAATATTTGGCATTATTGGCTGAAAAGGTAAGCTAAATTAGATGTCAGCCTTTACCCACGAACCAAACAGAAACGTGTTTTAAGACAGGTAAACGTAGTCGAGTGAAAGCGCATATTTCGTATAAGCTTAGAGTTCAAAAACTCGCATAAATCATGAATGTCAGAAAACAACAACCTTTTAAATTTATTTTGTATTTTCTCGATTGCTTTCCCGTATTATATCGGGACTGATTTTGAGTCAATACAACTAATGGTTCAAAAATTAGATATCATCAACAGACACATGGCTTCGTAATATTGAACACTACCGGGAAAATTTTAAATATCCCTTCAGACACAGGTTCATCTGGAAAAATATACAGTTTAGGGAACATTCTGTTAATTTTCTTCACTATTTAAAGCTCAATCGAGAAAGCCTCAAACAGTGGCCATCTTTGAAAACGAAAAAAAAACAGGTTTTTGCACCTGCATGAAAATCAATCAGTGGTATTATAACAATTGAACATTGATCTAACATATATATCCCACCCCCACAATCAGTGTGTTTCCCAACACAAAAGGAAGCAACCGATTTGCTTACAAACAGCTGGGAAAACCTTCAAATAGGTGTGTATATTTCATTCAAAGAGCTTTTTTGTTCGTGGTAAAAGGTTTTCATTTGTTGCGATGGTAATCCATTATTCTTGGAAAGCGCTGTCATCAGGAATAAAAGATACCATATAGAAGCAACGAATCGCTCCGGAACGTTGGAAGACATGGATTCGAGATTTTTCCATCAGTATTGCTCGTCCATATCCTAAAACAAAAACTCACTATAAACCGGACCGTTTAAATTGTACATCATCTGTTAGAAAGTCATTCAATATCGGTGTTAACCTTCCGGCAGACACTCAGATAAACAAGCGAAAGCGTCTTTGAATACCTGCACCTACTGCCTCACGCGACTTAGAAAGGCCAGACACAATGATTTCAACACGGGATTTCTGGATGGGTGCTTATAGACAAACGTATTTATCACCGTTTTGAAGGAGAAATCCAGCACTTTCAGAATGATGTATGATATAAAAACGGTTTTTGCCAAAAATAAAGTTATACAGCTTCAAAAACTGGGAATAATAAACACAAAATCTGTCACAACTCTTTTCAAACACAGACGGAGACGAGGTGAGTCACCCCGGGCCCGGAGTTGCAGAAAGGGCCCGGACTTTGAACAGAACGAATGATTCTAACGAATAATTCTGAAAAAGCAATCAATATTGGTATGATTTTATTTGGATAGTTTGCTTACATTCTAATTTGCAGCATGTTGGAAAACAAAAATATGATTTTCTCAGTTAGAAGATCGAACATTTCATACTATAAACAATATTGGTGATTTGGTGAAATATCATGCGATTTTTTGATTTCATAAGAATTTTATAAATGGCATGAAAATTTCTCTAAAAGTTCGATTATAGAAATTTTGGCAACGTCGTAAGTGGTTTTATGGACGAAACAAAATGAAGCTATTGCAACTGATAAGGCCAAACTGAACTGTAATCAATGTCATACTATGTTGCGTTTCGGCTTCGCCTCATCAGAAACCGACACTAACTTATTGTCGGAATAGATTAGCGCCGGCTTGACGCAAATCCCTTAAAACTAAAACGCACTATGTGTTTCAATCGAACGACTGATCAAACGTGATGTCCCGTTCGAGCAGAAGTTCTGTTTATGCCGATGAGACACAGTGAAGCCGAAACTTGTCTTGGCTTAGCAGGCCTATGCGAAAGCACTGCAGGTTTTTACAAAATTTTCCTCCTTAGGGTGAAATATAGCATACTGTAATCAATGGTTCGTCATAGAAAAAACAGAAATTACCGAATATGGTCCAATTTCTATCGTAAAGTCAATCGTAAATTATACCATAAAGTTTATACACCCAATTTTTGTGCAGTACACAAAAATACATAAGATCTTTAAATTGTGTATTAAAAGACTGAAATTTATTTTATATTTTATACTTTATTATAATTATCTCATGGATTTTTTCTGACCATTTAAAAAAATTTTAAACGTTGTTGAGTTCCGGAAATGGTTTTTGATTCGTATTTTACTAAATAATGTAATCTGTACCAGATAGGTCTCAAAATAGTGGTTTATTTTTCCGCTTAAGCTAAACGGTTAAAATAAAATCATTAGTCTAATTGCGATTTCTTATCTCTTCGTAGCAATATGTGACTTCTATTTCTACTTATTTTAATCCGTTGAACCGCTAAATGAATCACTATAGTATCTATTAGAAAGAGAAGAAAACTCAGCAACCTTTTATAAGAGAGCTCAATCGGTTAAATAGGACTCTAGAAACGAAATCTGAATATTTCCCCAAATCAAGAAAGAACATGAAAATCCACGAAGAAAACGATTCATAGTAATTTCTCATGCTCACTTAAAAAATGTTATTTAAATACGAGAATTAGAATGTTTTTTTATCTTTAACTAACTTTCTAAATTTAAATATTTTTTTAGATCTTTTGGAATATCGTTGAAAAAATTCAATATCTTACAGTTTTTCTTCATGCCATTTTTTTTCTCTTGTTCTACTGTTTCATATTTCAATTTTATGCATTTTTTGTAGTTTCTTATTTTTCCGTTCCATCCAGGTTTTTTAATCTTTCTATTTGATTTCATGTTTTATTATTTTACATTTTGATTCATATTTTTTGCTCTGCATTTTTTTGCATTTTTATTATTTTTCCTATTTTTTTTCAATGCTGCCATTCATGTTTATATTTGTCCAATGTTTTAGATTGATTTCGTCTTTTCGTGTTTTTTTAAATTTTCGCGTTTTTTCGCTTTTTTTCATCGTTTTTCTCAATTGATTTCATTAAATTAAATTAGTTTTTTCACAAAATTTCAATACCCATAGTTTTTTTTTGTATTTGTCCAAATTTTCCAATAAACTTATTTTAGTTTTTTCTCCATCCGCGATTTTTTATTATTAGGTATCTCTCATTTTCTAAAAAAAAATTCTTTCCATTTTTTATTTATTTTTATTTTGTTGTTGTGTCTTTTTATTTATTTTGTTGTGCATTTTTCTGTTCTCCATTTATCATTTTTGAAATTCCATTATCTATAACACTTTTCTGTTTTGCCCATTAACACAATTTTGTATATCATGTTTTCTATTTTGTTCATTTTATCACTTGAACATTTTCCCCATTATTTTATTTTGATGGTTGATTTTGTGCATGTTTTCTGCTTTCTCGTTTTAAGATTTACTTTAAAAGAATTTATTTATTATTTAACCCATTTATTTTTTTAATTTTCTCTTATTTTTCTTCTAGCATTTCAATTTGTAACCATTCAATCCATTTTGATTATTCATGTTTCCTATAATTTCACTTTTATCTGTTTCTGGGCTATTTCCACTTGTTTACGTTTTCTATTGATTTTCTTAAAATATATTCCATTCAATTGTTCCCAATTATTTCTATATCTATTATTCCATTGTACTTATTCAGTTCTAAATTAGTTAAATTAAAAATAAAGTTGGCCATTTTTATAAAGCTATTTTGTTTTTATTTACTACTTTTACTTTTTATTTACTGCTACTATTTTATTTATAAATTATTCATTTATTTATTCCATTCTCGTTATCATTTCTTCTATTTTGAAATATTTTTATTTCTCTGATTTCCTTTCTTATATAGAAAGGTTATTCAATCACTTTGAAAAACGTCAACCTAATCCCGGCCAATTTTTTTACTGGCATAAGGTTTCTGAATTTTAACAGGGGCGTAGTTTCTGGTATACGGAGAGGGGTTACCCCCCTCTCTACTGTTCACTCCCCTTCCTTTAAAATCCCCTTAAATCACCCCTCAACCCCATCATCTTTAAACCAACACTATATCACAAAGCATACCAAATTAAGCTGGGGGGTCGTTCGTTCGTGGGATTTTCGCCCTCGTTACACGCCCACCCCCGCATGACAAAATGAGTTAGCAAGCAGATAACATTGAACTAATGCTGATTAGGCTAATTATGTATGATATTTTTTTGTTTCACCTTCGACACGTAGCTCATCAAGTTCGTGGCTGGCAAGCCATTGTATATAAGTGCAAAATGTACTAAGAATGTAATGGACATTTCCACAATTATGTTGAACATAACCAGCCACCGGGCCATAGTTTAGAGAAATGAGAAAGGCACAATTGCACCGCTAGGTGAATGAACACAGATTTTTTTATTTTGATACCAATTTCTATAATTGAAACATTTTGTGTTTTTTTAAATTCTGCGCCTAACTCGGTGGATCCATTTTGTTTATTTATATATTTGTATACTGTTTTGTGGCTTTTATTTTCCTTTTTTCTTACATTCCATCTTTCATCATTTTGTCGTTTATTCCTGTTTCCCATGCTTAAGGTATATTATCTGTCATTTTGTCGTTTACCCGTTTTTCATTATTTTTTTTCATTTTGCAATATTTTCTATTTCTTCAACTTTAGTTTACTTACCTTATTCATTTCTTTTGTTTTTTTTTAAATTTATTGTATCAATCATTCAATTTTTATTTATCAAACTTTTTACATGCTTTCAAATTTCATCCTTTTCCTTGCCCAAATTTTGTCATATTTTTTGCTTTTTTTAATTCAGTTTATTCATTTAATTTTGCACAGATGCGTTAGCTTGGCGTTGACTTTATTTTCTACGGTTTTCTCGCTTTGGATTTTTTGAATTTTGGATATTTTTAGGTTTATGACTACTTACGTGTAATTAATCTTTTTTCATTGTTTCACCTTTCTCGTTTTGTTCCATGTTATTTATTTATTATTATTTCCTTGTGGTTCCTTATTTATTTTTTGTTTCTCTCCCTTTAAATTCTACCTTCATTGATTGTTGTTTTTGCTTTTTTTTTTAAATATTCTGTTTCTATTTTGATACTATTTTCGCAATTTGCACAAGTTTGTGGTTGTGAGTTATTTGACCCTCAAAAAGGCAAGGGGTCTCAGAGGTCCGGCTAGTTACAGTTCTCTAGTTTCAATGAACCTGTAATTATAAATTCAAATGATCGAGCGTTTTTGGGCTTTCGATTCTCTCACTGATAAAACGATAAAAATGAGTGTAGGGTATGGTGGGGAAAATCCGACCTAGTAAATGGTTTTGGCTGTAAAATGCTCATTTTACATCGGACCAAGTCGTTTTGTATACCAAATTAAAGGTTAGACTTCTGGGCAACTTACTATACATAACATTTTTTTCATATCTTAGGAAAACTTTGAGATACAAGTGTTTTACGAAAACGTTCATTTTTGCTGCTTTCAAAAATGGTGGGGTAAACCCGACCGCTTATGTTCTTGGTTGATTTAGTACATATATTACCCAAATTTTATGGCTTTTTTATGATAAATCAATTAATGTTATGTTATTGAATTGTAACATGAAGAAAATGTAATTCAATGTCAAGCTTGGAATGTGAAAATCACGAGCAGTAGCATGTAAAGATATTCTCATTTGCATCGGTGTCTTTCGTTTGTAATTATGAACCATAGTGCAAAAAAAAAAATAATAACAATAAAAATTTATTACAATTTAATAAATACTCATTTTCTTAGTAAAAAAGCAGTCGAATTCACCCCACTATTTAGAGGTCGGATTTGCCCCACCTCGTCATTTTTCATTACGACGCAATTTAAAAAAAATATGAAAAAAGTTGGACTAAATTCATTTATGCACTTTGTAGGACTTTAATCAAAGAATTTATATCTACTTGCATTTTCTATGCTATCACTTTAACAATCGGAAATATCCTGTAGTCAATGATGCACAAAAATCAAATCAAATGTTGTAAAAACACACTTATTGTCGTTTGACCATCTCAATGTAGACTAATAAAATGCTGTCATATCACCATTATGATTATTTTCAATGCCCTACACGACAACATTGATATTAGTTCGCGTAGTGCTTCTGATTTTGGATAACAGAGGGGGATCGGGTTTACCCAACGGTCGGACTTCCCCATCTTACCCTATTGATTTCTTTGAGTCTTGGGAGCGATGCTTCTTGGAGCCAAAATTTTTACTTACCTTTTTGAGAGTTAATAATTACCAAATATATAAATGAAGGGCTCGCTAAAATCTGTTTAACCCGAAACCGAAGAATGTTAGTTACACTATCGAGCAATTGTGATGTTGTATTTCCAGCGCTGGCAATGTTGGGGCGCACCGACCTGGCCGAATGTGTTTTTTCTCTAACAAATTCTATGTGAAACTGGCCAAAGGTACGAACAAATCCATGCAATACCAACACCTGAAGAAATACGAATTATTGGGAAATCGGCTTCTTCCAAAGCTACAAGCTACAAGGTTTTACAATCAAAATTTGGTCGACTTGACGCAGGTTTTTGCACGATATTCAAAATATCTGAAAAACCCTCATTTGTCTACCAGCAAAAAGATTCCTCTTTATTGGTTCAGACATTTGCTCTTGAGTTATAAAAGTGTCGTCCAAGCAAGTGAAGTAACAATTTTGCTCGTGAATCGCCTGAATCCGAACTACTTGCAGGCCGAGTTAACGAAATCATTAAAAGGAGTCAAATCAACTGTCACCAACCAGAAAAGAAAAGTAGCCGATATTTTCAAGTATTTGAAGATGTCGAGGTTCATGCAGTAAAACTTGATTTGGTAGGCTTTCTGTAATTGTGGTTAGAAAAGTGACATTTCTATTGCAACCAAGACCTTCAACTAGGTAATTTACGTGAAAGAGTGCATGAAAATGTAAAACGATCGTTATATGTTATTTTGGCCGAATTTTGAATCCTGCCATTGCGGAAAAAGTACATGAAGTTGTTTGCCGCCCACAACGTTCAAGTGGCGTTAAAGGACAAGAATCCTCCCTACACACTAGAGCACGACCCAATCGATAACTATTAGTTTATCGTCAAGTGGAAGCTTAAGACCACCTAAAACCGTTTAAGTAAATTATCTGTGGTGAACAAAGTGAACGAGGTAGCTGTATAGAATTTGATGGCAGTAGACGCTCAACCGAAATCTTAGCTGACTATTATTCTGCATTTTATTCTAATTGACGTTATGAAAAAATGATTTTTCGATAAAAAATAATTGCGCTGGTAGAATGTCACGTAGACCAGTGGGCCTAGGTTCAATTTAACTCAAGGTCGGTGAGATTTTCTGTGATGCAAACCGTGAATCACGTCCTCTTTTGCAAGGGAAGTAGAGCCGTTGGTATCAGTCCACGTGTTAATGAACCGATATCTGGTTGTAGAATTACATCTCTGGCGTCGGTGATACGCACTCAGTTTAGATAGAGACCAACAGTAAATAAACACAATCGTCTGAACTCTCGATCGAAGCAGATCGTTTTCTTGTGCTGTGCATAGAGTAGATCAATATAAATATATACATTGTGAAGGCCAGTCATTGTTTGCGGCAGGCTTTGTTCGCCGGTGCCTAGGTTGGTGAAGTGAATAGTTCAATAACCGGACAAGCCGCTATATAAGCTAAGTATCTTTTTTTTCTCATTTCCCTTTCCCCCGATCTGTCGCTACTTCTTAGATCCCTTTCCCCTGAATATAAGTTTCATCTCTCGTTTACACCACGTGCTATCCTCGTGCCTAAATGGCCGAGGGCGAAGTAACATTGGATGGGAATGATATTCCCATGGATATACCGGATAAACCCGAAATTACTCCCTCCCCTGATTCCCCCAGTCCTCCTCGTATTAAAACATACCCACCCAGTTCAACTGGGCCCTGGGTGGTCTATTTCCGGCCCATTACGAAATCGCTTAATATTTTAGAGATCTCACGGGAGCTGACTGCTAACTATCCGGCCGTAGCTCAGATAACACGTGTTAGAGCTAATAAGATACGCATATTAGTGAATGACCTCGACCAGGCAAACCAGATTGCTCGCAGCGAGCGCTTTACAAAGCAATTTAAGGTGTATATACCTTGTTTGGCAGTGGAGATCGACGGGGTCGTTGCCGAACCGGGTTTGAAGTGCGAAGACGTGTTGAAGTATGGAGTTGGTTGCTTTAAGGACCCCTCACTTGAACATGTGAAGATTCTGGAATGCAAGCAATTGTATTCAGCAAAAACTGAGAATAATAAGACAACTTATTCATTGTCAGACTCGATTCGGGTGACTTTCTCCGGGTCTTCCCTCCCCAACTATGTCCTCCTGGATAAGGTCCGTCTACCGGTTCGCCTGTTTGTACCGCGGGTAATGAACTGCAGCAATTGCAAGCAACTGGGCCACACAGCCACCTATTGTGGCAATAAGAAAAGGTGCGGCAAATGCGAGGGAGAACATGAGGATGACTCTTGCAGTGGAGAAACTGAGAAGTGTATTTACTGCGGGGGCCTTCCGCATGATCTTAAATCATGCCCCGCGTACAAACAGCGCGGGGATAAAATTAAGCGCTCCCTTAAGGAACGCTCGAAGCGCTCTTATGCAGAAATTCTAAAGAATGCTTCGCCATCTGTCCCTTCCGAAAATTCCTTTGCTCTTTTGGCTGGCGTTGAGCAAGGATCTGACGACCCACAAGAGGGAACATCTTTGGTTAACCCAGGGGAGTCCAGGAAGAGGAAAAATCAAGCTTCCCCTAGATTGCCTCGTAAGGGTGCCAAGGTGTCGTCCACTCAGAGTGCGCCAACTACAATCAATAAATCCAACGGAAGTGATGCACTAAAGCCGAAGCAATTTGCTCCAGGACTTGGAAATTTTAATTCTAACAAGGAGTATCCACCACTTCCAGAGACACCAAAAACCCCAAGTGTTCCCTTTTTTCAAACAAATACTCAGTCCAGTAGCGGACTAATGAAATTTTCTGACATAGTGGACTTAATTTTCACAGCTTTCAATGTTACTGATCCTCTTAAAAGCATTCTGATACATTTTCTCCCTAGGGACCGTACACAAATGACGTAGCTTTTTTCAGCGATTTTTGACCCCTCCCTCCCCCCTCGTAGCATTTGGTCACAAAATTCTAACCTCCCCCTCGTAAATAACGTAGCATTTACCTACCCCCTCCCACTCGTCCCATGCAAAGCGACCGGGTGATGAAAAAAAATACATGTTTTTCAATTATTTTAAACACATGTCCGTTCGAAATGTTTGACAACTTTTATCAACATTTTTCATTATAACAGCAAATTACGTGCAAGATAAGCCCATTTCATCACAAATATAGTGTTGATAGTTTTCTTTTGAATTTTATATGTCAAGGGGAGCATGAAGAAAAGTTCTCTCAATCCTAGAGCTGCCAATGATTCTAAGAAGCATACGTTCATCTAAATTACTAAATTTAGTTTGGTTGATCCCGAAGTGAAAATTTAATTCAGCTTCCAAACTAAGTCTACTAGTTAGCAATATTAGCTAACTAATGTAGCAAGTTAAATCCGCATACAAAATCTTTTCGTATTTTTGCGAACTTGAAATTGAAATTCTACGAATCGTAAAATTTACCTCATGAAAAACCGCATCAAAAGTAACTTGTTTGAATTTAAATTCATTTCTCTTGGGAATGGAGGATCATTAAATTGTTTTCTCTAAACAATGGGTTTTAAACATAATGCTACGTCGCACAACTTCTGACCCTACCCTCCCCCTCGTCACACTTCGTCACAAATTTGGAATACCCTCCCTACCCCCCAAAATGCTACGTCATTTATGCATGGCCCCCTATGGTGCAAACATTTTTGAAACAGTTGACTGCTAAATGGCCCCTCCTTGCAGCGATCGTATCCTTCGATGGCTAAGTCATCAAACGAGGTCACTGATTCGATCACTGTCCTACAGTGGAATTGCAGAAGTATCCTCCCGAAAATCGATTCCTTCAAATTCTTACTAAACAGTTTAAAATGTGATGTTTTCGCATTATGTGAAACTTGGTTAACTTCCGATATAAATCTCAACTTCCACGACTTTAATATAATCCGTCTGGATCGAGAAAACCCTTATGGAGGAGAATTTTTGGGGATCAAAAAGTGCTATTCTTTCAACCAAATTAACCTCCCTTCGACACCAGGCATTGAAATTGTCGCTTGTCAAGTTCTAATCAAAGGTAAAGACCTTTGCATTGCTTCCATCTACATTCCTCCTAGAGCCTCGGTAGGGCACCGAACGCTTTGTAATATCACGGAATCCTTACCGGCACCGCGGCTAGTTCTGGGAGACTTTAACTCGCACGGTACGGTATGGGGCTGTCTTCATGATGATAATAGATCAACATTAATCCAAGATCTTTGCGACAATTTCAACATGACCATCTTAAACACGGGAGAAATGACGCGGATTCCTACACCACCAGCACGCGCAAGCGCGTTGGATTTATCGCTATGCTCGACATCGCTACAGTTAGATTGCAGGTGGAAGGTGATCCCTGATCCCCACGGTAGCGATCATTTGCCTATCGTGATTTCAATTGCTAACGGTTCAAGACCATCGGAAACAATCAATGTCTCGTATGACCTCACACGGAACATTGATTGGAAGAGTTACGCGACCGCGATATCCGTTAAAATCGAATCCACTCAAGAACTTCCTCCGGAGGAAGAGTACAGGTTTTTGGCTGGCTTGATTCTCGACAGTGCGAATCAAGCTCAGACTAAACCAGTACCCAGCGCGAATACCCATGGACGGTCTCCCACCCTGTGGTGGGATAAAGAGTGCTCAGAGCTGTACGCGGAAAAGTCCACTGCATATAAGGCCTTCCGGGAAGACGGGTTACCCGCTAGCTATCTACAGTACGCGTCGTTAGAAAGGCGAATGAAGAGTCTAATGAAAGCCAAAAAACGCAGTTATTGGCGCCGGTTCGTCGACGGGTTAACGAGAGAAACAGCGATGAGCACTCTTTGGGGTACGGCTCGACGTATGCGTAACCGTAATAGTACCAACGAGAACGTGGAATATTCAAACCGTTGGATATTCGCTTTCGCCAAGAAGATCTGTCCGGACTCTGTCCCGGTACAGAAAACGTGCCGCGCCGCGTCTCCTCACGATACCGCGAACGAAACACCGTTTTCGATGGTGGAGTTCTCACTTGCTCTCTTATCATGCAACAATAACGCCCCAGGGTTAGACAGAATCAAATTCAACTTGCTGAAGAATCTGCCTGACACTGCAAAAAGGCGCTTGTTGAATTTATTTAACAAGTCTCTTGAGGGTAACATTGTCCCTCATGACTGGAGGCAAGTGAAGGTCATCGCCATCCAAAAACCAGGAAAACCAGCCTCCGACCACAACTCGTATCGGCCGATTGCAATACTGTCCTGTATTCGGAAGTTGTTCGAGAAAATGATCTTGTATCGCCTCGACAATTGGGTTGAAGCAAATGGCTTACTGTCAGATACACAATTTGGCTTCCGCAAAGGCAAAGGGACGAACGATTGCCTTGCGTTGCTTTCTACAGAAATCCAAATGGCCTATGCTAACAAAGAGCAGATGGCATCAGTCTTCTTGGATATTAAGGGGGCTTTTGACTCAGTTTCTATCAACATTCTGTCAGAGAAGCTGCACCAGCATGGTCTTTCGCCAATTTTAAATAACTTTTTGCTAAACCTGTTGTCTGAAAAGCACATGCACTTTTCGCATGACGATTTAACAACATTGCGATTTAGCTACATGGGTCTTCCCCAGGGCTCATGTCTAAGTCCCCTGCTCTACAATTTCTACGTGAATGACATTGACGATTGTCTTGCCAATTCATGCACGCTAAGGCAACTTGCAGACGACGGCGTGGTCTCTGTCACAGGGCCCAAAGCTGCCGACTTGCAAGGACCATTACAAAATACCTTGGACAATTTGTCTGCTTGGGCTCTTCAGCTGGGTATTGAGTTCTCCACGGAGAAAACTGAGTTGGTTGTTTTTTCTAGGAAGCGTGAGCCGGCGCAACTCCAGCTTCTATTAATGGGTGCAACGATCAACCAGGTTTTCACATTTAAATATCTCGGGGTCTGGTTCGACTCTAAAGGTACCTGGGGATGTCACATTAGGTATCTGAAACAGAAATGCCAACAAAGGATCAATTTTCTCCGAACAATAACTGGAACATGGTGGGGTGCTCACCCAGGAGACCTGATCAGGTTGTACCAAACAACGATATTGTCGGTGATGGAGTACGGGTGTTTCTGTTTCCGCTCCGCTGCGAACATACACTTCATCAAACTGGAGAGAATCCAGTATCGTTGCTTGCGCATTGCCTTGGGTTGCATGCACTCGACCCATACGATGAGTCTCGAAGTGCTGGCGGGCGTTCTTCCGCTAAAAAATCGATTTTGGGAACTCTCATATCGATTGCTCATCCGATGCGACATTCTGAACCCGTTGGTGATTGAAAACTTCGAGAGGCTCGTCGAGCTTAATTCTCAAACCCGTTTTATGTCCTTGTACTTCGACTACATGGCACAGAGCATCAATCCTTCTTCGTACAATCCCAACCGTGTCCGTTTCCTAGATACTTCTGATTCTACTGTATTCTTCGACACATCCATGAAGGAAGAGATTCGTGGAATCCCGGACCATATACGCCCGCAGGTGATCCCCAATATATTTTATAATAAATTCCGAGAAGTCGACTGCGACAAAATGTTTTACACTGACGGATCAAATCTCGATGGGTCCACTGGCTTCGGTATCTTCAACAATACTATCACCGCTTCATTCAAGCTCAATGATCCCGCTTCAGTTTACGTCGCAGAGTTAGCTGCAATTCAGTACACCCTTGGGATCATCGACACTCTGCCCACAGATCACTACTTCATCATTTCGGACAGCCTCAGCTCCATCGAGGCGCTTCGTGCGATGAAGCCCAAAAAGCAATTCCCATATTTCCTGGGGAAGATACGGGAGTCCTTGTGTACGTTATCTGAAAAATCTTATCAAATTACCTTTGTTTGGGTCCCCTCTCATTGCTCTATTCCGGGCAATGAAAAGGCCGACTCATTAGCAAAGGTGGGCGCATTAAATGGTGACATATATGAAAGACCAATCTGCTTCAACGAATTTTTTAGTATTTGTCGTCAGAGGACACTCAGCAGTTGGCAAACCTCGTGGAGCAACGGGGAACTTGGACGATGGCTACATTCCATTATCCCAAAGGTATCAACGAAGCCTTGGTTCAGGGGGATGGATGTGGGTCGGGATTTTATTCGTGTAATGTCCCGACTTATGTCCAACCACTACACCTTGGATGCGCATTTGCGGCGTATTGGGCTTGCGGAGAGTAGTCTGTGCGCTTGTGACGAGGGCTATCACGACATCGAGCACGTTGTCTGGGTATGCGCCAGGTCTCAGTTAAAGGATTCCCTTCGGGCCCGAGGTAGACCACCCAATGTCCCAGTCCGAGATATGCTGGCAAATCGTGATTTCCCCTATATGTCCCTTATTTATACTTTCATAAAAACGATAAATATCCCAATTTAGCCCCTCTCTTTTTATTTCTCGTTTTAGAAGTTTTCTCCTGCCTTTTGGGACCGATCCAGACTGCAACTATGTAACCGCCGTCGCACTTACCACTACGGAAACTGAAGCGAGAGCGACTCGAGGTCCGATGACTTTTGAAGGATTCCCCGCGGGTCCGAAGAATACCATCCGCCAATCCGACCTACTAGACTGAGGCGCTAATTTGTCTCGCTGATCTCCCGTCTGCCCGAAAGTTGCAAGTTCTGCTCTTCTCTCCCGGTCACCATCTACGCTTTCTCTCCCCTGTCCTTGATACAACTGCTTCTACAGCCCCCTCTGAATATCTTGACCAAGCATAAGTCTCCGCTAAAAAAGTTTAAATTTGTATTCTGTATTCCTAGTTTTAAGATAGTTGTAATTTTACCTCTTTGTTAAAACTATTGTCCCCCATCTTGTAAATAGAATTGTATCCCTAGTTTTAAAACACCGGTGAATTTTCTCATAAACATTTGTTCCCCCTTTTGTGTACCAAACTATATTGTTAGTTTTAAGATAACTGTAAATATTTCCTAAAAAACTATTACTATTGAATTCCTTGTTTTAAAATTTTTCATAAAAAAAAAATCTTTTGCTCCCTCTCTTGTATATAGAATCTTATTTCTAGTCTTAAGATAGCTGTAAAATTTTTCTTTTTTAAAAAAAAATATTTCGCCATTGTAACCTCCTAGTTTTAAAATATCCAAAATGTAAAAACAAAAGAATTTGGCACCGCCAAGCTAACGCATTTGTGCCTATCAAATAAACGAAATGAATAAAAAAAAAAACAGTAAATAAACGAAAAAAGTTGACCGTAATACCCACTGAATTGAAAAAGTAATTTGAATTTACAGCATTATTTTCGCAATAGATTTTGAACTTAACTGTTTCTGTGTTCGAAAAATCTAGAATTTTAGTAATTTCTCTCTACATCCCTGCATGCGCTATCACTTTTCGTTTAAAAGTTAGATTATCTAGACTATTATGATCAATTTCTTAAAAAAGGAATATCGCCAAAAGATAGTGCTTTTTATACACATTAACATTACAGAACATGTAAATTCACAAATATGGAAACTTTTAGCTTCATCCAATTAAGTTCCTCAAAAGCATGTTTTGAACCACTGTGTCCTACGTTGAACGCACTATTTCCCCACTGCTGCTGCTGCACAACATCAATCAAAAAGTAACATTTCCCAACGGTCCACATTTTAATTAAATATTTCACAATACTTATCTTGATACGTTGCCACATCAGATCAAGGAGCTATCAGTATGCGGGTTCTACCCTGCTCAAAAACATCCAAGAAGCAAAACCGACTGTTGCCTTCCTGCCTGAAACCGAAACATGCACAAGTCGGACCACCAAATGTAATATATGTTGTTGGACCAAATCGGACAAATCACGCACAATGTTTAGACATCGAACAAGGTCAAGCCTCCAGCTCACATGTCTTCTCAGTCGAAACAAATCAAACAACCACCCAAACGCCAATAGGTCGTGTATGTGTACGTATGTACGTAAATATTCATCAGTCACGACTCGCTTCGATGCTTGATGTTGATAGGGCTCAGGAAAAATGGCCCAATCTTTCGGCACACTGCCGCCAAGAGAATCTAAGCTGCAAACCGAAGGCAGGTTGTTACATATATCGGCTCGCTCGCTGACCTTAACAAACCAGCCAGCCGGTAAACTGTAGAATAGTCTCGATTCGTGCTGATTTATTGGGATTAATTCGATAATGTTTAACGATGATGAAATCTGATTTGCTACCCGAAAAATAGCCTCCAGCGTACGGTCGACCACTATCCGGTGCGCTTACACCTGAAGCAGTAAGGATAGAAGTTGTTGCTGATTCATTGAAATGTTTCTGTAATAACCGCTGGGGTTAGCTACGGCGGAATGATTTGATTCCGCCGATCTTCGTAAAACATGAGAAAATTTTAGGCGTTGGGAGGGGGAGAGGGCGTATATCGGAGCTTTCATTATGGTTTCGGTTCGCATCCGTTACCACCACCGTATCCGTATGAATCAATAAATGGCAATAAACGAGGAAAGCAAGTCCGAAAAATCGCCCTTTCGATGCTTCGTTGCGATTAAAACTAATTTCGTCAAGGAATCATCCTATTGAGAGTATCTACAGATAATATGGTTAAGGTTTAAGGTTCAAAAGGTAATAAGGTTATGGTTCCAAAAAAAAGTCGGCGTTTGAGGTACTAAAAATCCAATTAGGTTGTTGGACGCCATGGAGAAACTTTTTATTTGCATCCAATTTTATGTGCAGTTGTCAGTAAGATTCGGGTTGAGACGGCAAAAAATTGACAAAATATTTGCGAAAGGATTCTGATCATCCACTTGTAAATGTCGCATCGCGTCTTTAGAAAACTGATGAATGTATATCATTTAACCATCTCCACGATCATATAGAGGTTTTAGGAATGGATGACAGTGGACCACAAGCCAGGAGCTCGACTAAAACCTGTAACAACATGCAAAAACCGTTAGAGGGCTGATTGCTCGTATCAAGAGCCATTCGCACATTTGGATAAGAAACGGCTAAAAAACTTGATGTTTCGTCCAAGAGGGATAGATCGGTATTATAATATGTGCTTACATACTATACATTATTTCTACAGTTAGGTTCAAATTTAATTTGTTTTCTAGACTTGGAAAGCTAAATTATTTCACAATCTTCATTATAGTGACGCATCATTCTATTGACGGGGATATTTTAGCATAGGTTGTCCTAAAAGATTGTACTTGAAGTAAATTACGAATTCTTAATTGAGGACTAGCTACATAAAATTTTATTTGCGAAAATAATGACGCGGATTGTATACGTTGAGAAATAAAGTCGTTGATAAAGCAAAGCATAGCATAGTCGCGTTCTTTGAGTGTTTGTATGTTAATGAGCAGCATGCGACGTGCTTTATACGATGGAATAGGGAATGTCGTCCAGTTTACTTTACGAAGTGCATACAAAAGAAATTGTTTCTGAACTGATTCGACACGTTCTTCGTACAGGACAGTGCATGGTTTCCATGCTACGCTGCAATATTCCAAAATTGGTTTGACGTATGTATTGTATAATGACTTTATTGTGTAATGATCTTCAAAATTATAGCTGAAGCGATTAATAAAGCCCAGCATACTATTTGCTTTATTTATTATTGTATTGTAATATTCCACAAGTGTGAGTTTGGAGTCTCAGATTACGCCTAGATATCACACAATTTTGCATTTTTCTACATGTTGGTTTCCTAAGTGTATTTGAAGTTTTTCTACTGAAGGTTGTTGAGATACATTTCTTTACGTTAGGTTGAAGTAGACTCTTGATACATCAGCATTTTAAGTTGGAAATCTCCTGTTATTACTGATTTTTTCGAATTCTTTTTTCATTTCGATTATATAGGTTTAACCTTAAGGTCATTCGCATATGTCATATGTACGGGGTTGGGATCCGAACCCAAATGAGCTGCGTATAAGGCAATCGATTTACCAACTACGCTATACCAGTCCCCTCGAATTCTTTATGTTTCGTGGTTTCTATTTCTTCTGAAGAAAAGTCAGCGTTTATGGCTGTGAAACGATCCGGATTTAAAACGTACAGTGACGCTGCTAACGAAATATCGGGACTGCATCATTGATGAAATAACCTAACTATCAAAGTGGATTTTATTCAGCTGTCGGGATAGGAATATTCCACAAGTAAAGATTAGTTTGTCGCCGATGACCGTTTCAAATTGCCGAAATTGCTTTCGAAATTTCTCTTGACTTTTGCGTGATTTGACAGACCATATGAACGTAGTGGATTTACAAAACTAGGTCATTTGCAGTTTCTGAGAAAGCACGATCAGCAATCGTTACTTTGGTCCGATTTGGTTTCATAGCACTACTCTAATATCGTGCAGGAGTACAATGCGGAAGTTTCTTTGGATTTTGTGCCAAAAGACATGAACCCACCAAACTGTCCTGACCTCCGTCCAATGGAAATCTATTGGGCATGAAAAGCGTAACTTCGTACGTAACATACCGGAAACGACTATACAGGCACCGATGGAAAGCAACAATCGCGAATGTCCAGTATTTTACTCTTATTCATCCTGAAATTTAACCGACGTGTATAGGCTGAAATAAATACATATACTGGACTACTGCAAAGCTTTAGTTTCATTTTATTAGCTATACGTTGCGCGTTGCGTTGCGTTGTGGCGATGATTTTGGCGGATTGCACACTGACTTCATCATGTTTGACTGCTGATTATCTAATAAGAGTTGCTTAGGAAATGGTAAGTAGGAATTCATACCAATTCGACCCATATTAAAACCTCAACAGCATGATAGCCATCATTGCCGGCCGCCCCCATCTCCATCGTTCACGGGGAAGGATAAAGGATAAGGTAGACAGGAAGTGTTGATGGTCCACCTACTTAACGGAAGGACGACGATTCATCAGACTCTTCCATAGGTGTCGCGGAGTTGGTAGTTTGGAAGGGTATCAGATCTAGGATTCGCTCCAAGCAAGCGATGCGACCTGTAAAGCATATTTTATTACGTAGTTGTTTAGTTAGTCTTCGAGAGCACGATCACTCGAAAAAGAGATCTTGTTTAGTTTTTGGTTTTTTTTAAACTCTGGGCAGCCGGCTACCGAGAGTATACTATGTTCCCTAAACAAAAGCAATTTGAACTCCACTCGGCCGACCGTGGGAGTATTGTGTAGAAAAGCTAATCTTATCTGCGTAATGGGCCGGATCACTATTTATTGCAACAGTATTTGGACAGAATTCGCTACTTCTTCTCTACGATATATTTATTGGCTTGAAAACTACCGAGTGACACATTATACAGGCTAGAGTGACAAGCTAGAGTGACACATTATACAGGCAAAAATAGCGCGAGATGTTATAAATCAAGGAAAGTATTTCTTATTTTCCATATCAGATTTGTGGAATACAAGTATACGAGCGATAATAACGAACACTGAAGGGAAATATAAAGGATTGTTAACCTGATGCACGGGCTTGTTAGCAATAACGGAGCTTGAAATTAGGTTCATAAAAACAGACGCGGCGAATTTTCAATACGTATTGACCCGTGATCATAGATACTAGTCAGATTATTCGTATTGGGGCTAATTTCCGATCAACTATTCATTTTTACGGCAATGTTTTCTCGACTAGATCTGTTCGCACCCTCTCATTCTGCTACTATCGGCAGAAGGCTGATAGCACCCAGTCGTCGCCGGTCTAAGGACCAAATGTCATCAATAGACTTAGACTCGCGTGGAGGCATGAGATAGGAAACTTGTGAGAATTTCGTTATCCCACCGTTTGACGACCCTTTAGTTTCATTTTATTAGCTATAGCCCATTTACCAATCAAACAATAACTACACTAGTTCACAAAAAAATTAAGTAGCCAGAAAAAATATTTTCTAGGTTTATTTTAAGCCGCCAAGCGCGAAAAAAATATTCATTCTTTTATCGATTTTATCGTTCAGAGATGTTTTCAAAAGACTGTTTTTTATATTTTAGTTTTTTGTCAATATCTCGTGAGAAGATCATTTGCTCAATACAGCAAATGACCAAGTTCAAAAGATATTGATATGTCCTTTCTAAAAAAAATATAATATGTGTAAATCGCATATATATTTTCAGAGTTACATGCACCCAAAGTCGAAAAAAAAGGTTTTAAAAATTGACGAAAATTATACGAATTTTGTCCTTTGAAAATTTATATTTGATCTACATATATTGCACACTTTTGAAAAGGGCAGATCATTACCTTTCAAACTGAAGGTCTGTTACCTCGATCGGATGTTTATTGGAGATATTGATAAATAACTGCAAAGAGTATCCAAAACATGTTATTTGAAAGAAAAACGCTTCTTTTGAGAAAGAATTGACATAATTTTCGTGTTCAGTGACACAAAATTGATCAAGAAAACGTCTTTTGACGTAGGATTACGTCTTTGTTTTCGATATGGGGGTGCACTTAGCAAATTCTACAAAAATGGTATATAACGAAAAGTGGTCCAATTTTAAACGCATATAATTCACCCATCTCACGATAGATTTTCAAATTTTTTGCGAAATATTTCTAAGAATAGATTTCAATAGCTAAACCCAAAGATTTTTGATATCATGGCATTAAAAATTTAAATAATGTAGGGGAATTATGGTTAAAATCGACACCTTAAGCTTAACACTTTTTCTAAGTTGCCACAAAACCAATAAAATTATAATTTTTATGCAGAATTCTTCTTCAGAAAATTCGTAACAAGACTTAATTTTTTCAGCGCTTCAAAAAATTAATTTCATTAAAAAATATTGGTTGTAAAACTTGGAAAACAAAGTGACTTTTTGTAAGCACTGCGGGTAAAACCGACACCCCATAGGGGTAAGATCGACACCCCCTTTAATTTATTTTCTCTCCACTTTATTAAAATCTTTATCTTTATTAAAAATGAGATATATGCGTGATTAATAAAGTGTGAGTATGTATGATGCAAATATGTGCTTTTTATTGCTTCATCATGTAGTGAGGGGAAGAAAGTTCGAAAGCGTAGTACTATAAATAAGAGTATTTTATGATATAGCATTATTTATTGATATGAGTATTTCCAAATAATCCTTGCGCACATCATTGCAACCTCCAGTGTCATTTTATTTCATAAGAGAAGATTTTCAAGCGTTCTACGTTCTGCTAATTGGATTCATTCACTTATAAGTGACACACCCACACTTCTTAGTAAAACTATCTTTTTCAGATTTGATTTTTCGGACTCTGATCATCAACGATCTATTGGGGTATACATAATATCATTGTCTAATTGTGATAAAATTCGTCTATGACAAACCAAGAGAACACTAGAAATTCGGTTTGATGACTTTTTTGCAGAAATCGCAAAAGCTTCGTTAGAATCAGATAAGCAAAAATTCCAATTTTTGATTTTTAAAGAGACTTACAAGAAATAAACACAATAAAAGTATTTCTGTGTATTTCTGCTAATACTATAGTGTTCTAATAGGCTAATTGAAGTGTCACAAAGGTCCCCAGTATTTTGAAATGAATCGCAACTATACACAACCATCTTAACAGGGTGTCGGTTTTACCCTAATCATATGGTGTCGGTTTTACCCCAACAGCGCACATTTTTTTATAAAAGCATTTAAAAATATTGAATTTTTCAAACTCGTCTTCAATGCACCTAGTTGATCATAGGCCAGGCCGATAATAATAGGTACTGAAGAATGGGGTGATTTGAAAAGCTTTCGTTCGGTTAAAACCTTAAAATCTACCAACGAAATTTTACATCCAGACGAGTATGAACGCTGCTGTCGAATGTTTTGTTAATTTTTATGACATTCGGCACACTAACGTAAATCCAATTTTTCTTCAAATGCTCTAAATAAACTTACTAATAATATTGTATCATTATGAAATGAATAAAAATTTGATTTCTAGGAAAAGTTGTGGGGTGTCGGTTTTACCCACAGTGTCGGTTTTTCCCACAATTCCCCTACAACCTAGTCAAAATATCGCGCATTTACACACAGAAGATAGTGCTTCCCAAGTCCGGCACGGCAGATGTGTGTACCTAGCGCGCTACGCTTCTATGAATGACGTCATCATCGATTGTTTAAAAAACAGATTTGGCCGGATAAGCTCAGTTGCCTGTTGAACGACAGGCGGAGCAGATCACTGCACTGTGTGCTTTCACAGCTAGTGTAGCTGAGTTAGAAGTCTGTTACACCGGCTGTAGAGGTACGCTAACCAGTGTCGTCCAACATGCGACTGACCTTGTCCGTTCAAACACTATGCTTTCTTTTGTGTTGTGCACGTTTCCAGCACACTTTTACGTTCAATCTCGAACACAATTATTCGTACACAAAATCGCTTCTACATTCGAGATCGAGATTTGCAAACACGGTTAACATAGTGCCGTGTTTGCCATTCGCTCTACCCATCATCATCAGCGTTGAGTCATTTTGCTTTGTGCGCTTTGGTTCAATGTTTGAGGCGAATGTGTAGGTAGGTATATTTAATTTGTTACTAAATTGTTAGCGGTGGCATGCGTAACCTGCATGATAGCAATCTGTGCTTTCGATGCGCAAAGACGAAAACTTTCTTAGCAACAAATTTACGCGGATCTATGGAAAGCACAACGTTCGATCAATTCATTGATTCATTTGCACTCAGCCTATTCTATTTTGTTTCTACTAATAGGTACATAATACAAAGCCTATTTATAAATGAATACACTGCCACTCAAAAAACCGCATCTAAGTCAATTTACAAAATTGTTTTCGATTCTTGTATATTTATAGCTTCGATATATGATTAAAACCACTGCATTCACTACATTTGTATGCGTACTTTAGGAAAATTACTATAATGCCAAATTGTTACTAGAAAGCTTGGTCTCGCATGAAATGTGATTATATTGTCTATAGTTTTTCTTCGCCGGTTCGGGTTTTTGACGTAGGACTACGTCTTTGTTTTCGATATGGGGGTGCACTCTGCAAATTCTACAAAAATGGTATGTAACGAAAAGTGGTCCAATTTTAAACGCATATAATTCAGCCATCTCACGATAAATTTTCAAATTTTTTGCGCAAACCGCCCCGAAATACTTCTAAGAATAGATTCCAATAGATAAACCCAAAGATTTTTGATATCATAGCATTAAAAAATTAAATAATATACAACCTTGTCAAAATATCGCGCATTAACACACAGAAGATAGCGCTTCCCAAGCCCTGTACGACGGTTTGGTGTACCTAGCGCGCAACGCTTCTATGAATGACGTCATCATCGACTATTTAAAGAACGGACTTGGCCAGACACGCTCAGTTCCCTGTGGAACGGCTGGCGAAGCAGATCACTGCGCTGTGTTTTTTACAGCCAGTGTAGCTGAGCTAGAAGTCCGTTACACTGGCTGTGGAGGGACGTTGCCCTGTGTCGTCCAACAGGCGACCGCTCCAACTGCATCCTAAATGCCGCTATAATGTTGCCATTAAATTTTTGGTTTAAATAGCACATGTATTTGCTATTTTCGCTTGAAATTAAGTAATGTAGTGGTAGTAATAAGCTTCCCATTTTGGTTTAAACGCAAGGACAAACAGAAAAAAAACAGGATTTAATTAATTAGTTTAGCTCATTTAAGCAATTTTATCATTTCTGTAATTTAAAAGGAATTTTACGGAACTTGGTGAATTTGGCCCCACTTGCAATCGGTATAATCAACCTGCACAAAGTGTTGCATAACTCAGGGCTGTTTTTTGGAACAAAATGTGTTATCATTCAGCCCTTCGCTATGCAAAATCACGATATTTTAACACGGGCTAAGCGCGGCCGTTCCTTCAATCGGGAAAGGCCGCGTGAAATTTTGGTGAAATGCGCTATTAGTGTCGTGGTGGTACTAGTTGTCTCTTTCGCTCTACCCATCATCATCAGCGTTGACTCATTTTGCATTGTGCGCTTGGGTTCAATGTTTGGAGCGAATGTGCAAAGCAAAGTCATTATTTTCTAACTAATAAGTGAATGAGATATTACAATCACCTTATATGTTTCTTGTTAGACATGTTTTGTACATATCTGGTAAAAATAATTCGTCATAAACACATTTTTTCAAACATGATTCTTGATTTCTAAACATGTCCAAAAATAAGACATGTTTATAGCAAGTGGGTAAAATGAACATGTGGCGGTGGTAAAATGAACAGCTTCTGGTGACCTGCAAAATGTCCTGTATGTATGCAATGCGCAGCGATGGAAAGCATTTTCCGATCAATGATAATACCCAACAAATCATGAGCTTTGCATACACACAGGGCATTTTGCAGGCAAAAAAAAAATTGTCACGGAAGAATTGAATTTTCATGATGTAATATTTACCATTTTACAATCCTGTGGCATCGAAAACACATCTACAAACTTGGGGTTATCCATGGGTGTTTGAACTTTTAGGATCTGTTTGAGAGCAACTAGAAAGCTTGTCCTATACATGAGATGTGATTATATTGTCTAAAATTTGATTTTTCTTCACCGGTCCGGGTATTTTTTCCCACACACTAAATATTTTACATTAAGTAGTATAGTCCTACGTCTACAGTTCGTGCAACCCCATAGGGCTGTCCCTCGTAGTTTTTACCACACAATCGAAAATTTACAATTTTTAAAAGCTGATCTTGTGCTATAAAGAATTAGTTCCAGATATTAGTTCGGTCACGATTTTCTGTTTTCTTTCTTCAGATCTTCTTAAATAAGTTTAATGTGATTCAATCGCCTACTGCAAATGAAATGACTTGAGAACCAAGAAGGTTTGGTTCAATATGTAACATTCGATGTTGATTGGTTGTTCGTAAGAGATATATTTGATTTATTATTACTGTAATTGAACTAAGAAAATAAATATTTTACATTAAGTAATACAGTCCTACGTATACAATTCGTGCAACCCCATAGGGCTGCCCCTTGTAGTTTTTCTTCCACATACGTTCCAGGCTACAAACCATTGATCCCCACACGGAAGACACGGTTGTTGAGGTGTTCCTTGATGTGGTTCTCAAGGTTTCCAGTAACTCCTCATCTAGCTAATCTCCGGAGCACCCACTCGTGGTAGACTGTGTTGTAGACCTTGACGATGTCCAGTATAGTTATATAGCCATGCTAATCGTCCGCCTAGGACTTCCGGTTGATTTTCTCTGACTCCGAGATCGACTCCAGTCGTCGTACGTTCCATCTCTTGATCTTCGAAATTTGAGTGGTCTTCCGGGTCAAATTTCATTATCTGTGAAATTTTGTAGCCCTTTGTTCTCTCTTGGGGTGGCTAGCGGAGGGATGTTTTAGTACTCGGAGTGCTTTGCGTGTCTTTGATGACTTGACTGACCTACGGGTTCCGCCAGTCGGGAGCTCGTGGTGGAATCATGTCACTTGTGCGATGAATGCTGCCCTCAGCTGCCTGGTCGAGTTTGGTTAGTTTTATGAGCCATTAGGCCGAAAGCTGTTAGGCCGAATACTGTTGGGCTGGTCGCCATTAAGCCGAATGGCAAAATGTCACTCGGCCGAATATGTCATAAGACCGAACGCCATTAGGCTGAATTAGTTATTAGGCCAAATGGATTATAAAGCCGAGTGCCATGAGATTTAAAACAGCCGAGCTAGAACCAAAAGTAATATTTGACGTCATTTGCCCTAACTTAAGGCCTCTAATATAGCGATCTGTAGCTGTTGGCAGCATCGGTAGAATCCATTTCGTGCCATGACGTATTGTAGTGCTTTTCTCATGTTTGATATGATTATTGAGAGTCTGGAAAAATTAATTGTGTCTTTTCCTTTTTTGAATCATGAGCTGTTCTTTTCAGTTTTCACAAAACTGTGATTACGGAATTTGCTTGGTTTGTGAACAGCTAGAGTCAGAAGAAACGGTAGCGATGTCAGAAATGTGTCTAACTCAAGGTGACTAGTACAGTATGTCAAACGGACTAAGGCAATAAATCCGATTGTTTAATAAACGAGCAGAAACTTATCTTGCGGAGCTTTTATTTCCTCTGCGCTTGATATAAATTTACGTAGTTCGGTTAGACGAATCTCTTCCTGTTTTGTTACATGGGAAATTAGCAGTCTTAAGACAGATATCTTCCGTTTAACTACAATATAATGTACAGCCCCGGTCTCATAAGCCACTCGTCGCATGTTCTAACTCCAGCCAGTAAAAATTCTAAGTGATCAGCAGGACCGTAGCACTGTACGCTAAGAATCTACTGTGAAGAGGGTTTCTTTTGAGGGGTAAAAATGACATTCATTCATTCAATAATGAATTTTAGAACAAAATATGTACCAATTGAGGGATTCCATGAGAAATCAGCCACCCGCAATATATGACCATTGATTCAAACGAAACTTTGCAGTTGTATTCGGTTAATGAATCTCGATGGTTTTCTCTGCCATTTGCAATATTTGGACACAAGAGCAATTTTTAAAAGGGCGTAGGCGTGCATTAATTTTAAAATTGTTTAGTTAAATACACTTAAAAAGTTTCTTTTACGTATTTAAAAAGATAAAAATTAGATTGTTGACATTTTATGATGGGGTAACACGAATAACTTTTGAAAAGGGAATAATTACACGAATTAATTGTTTTTGTTGGAGAAAAATTCCAAACATGTCAAGAACTATCGCATTTTGGAAGATTTTTGATAAATGCATTTTGATTTAAAATAATTATATTATGTAATAAAATTTATCTTTTGTGTGTCCATTAGTATGAATTTTAAAAACATGTAAGAAGTTATTGATAGAAAAACTGTTTTTCCGAAAAGTTCTTTGGATTTTTAGTAACAAAATACATAAAAAATGGGTTTTCTTGAAATTTTAATTTTTAATGTAAATTTTTATTTTGGCGAAAAGTATCATTTTTTTGGTGCATATTTTTTTTCGTATAGAAGTATTAATTCTCTGTAACTTGTTCTCAGATAGTATTGCTGTATAAAATACACACCTAAGAAAATCCTTTGAATTCACGTCTCCTGACCCTGACATATAAGAGCATCAAAATTGTCTTAGTTTTACGTTTGTTTCACGTAAAATTAAACGGAACACGGTTATGTTCCGTTATTTCGTGAATTACGGTTTATTAAATTCTGTCATGTTTGCAATTTCGTCACCGATAAAATTCATATTTTTTGGTGTGCACGGTAAACGAAGCTTATTTTTCAAAAATGTTACATGCAGAAACTTTTACGCTCTTTTAAAACATTGCTCTTGAGTTAAAATAATCTTATTGACTACGGAAAATGTTTAGTCTTCCATGCCGGTGAAATGTGTAAAGTTTCATCGGAATCTAAGATGGTCGGTCACGATTTTAAAGATTTTCGGACGGATCTTCATAGAATTCATCTTTTGACTGTTTGTAGACATTTTACGAGTCTTTCTCTGGATTGATATATGATTTTTTTTTTTGGGTTGGCTGCAAAGAGATACTGAGATTATTTGGGGGTAAACTTACTCGTGTTCCACCTTTTTTTTAAAAAATTCTAATATTTTATCGGATTCATCGCTTTCTTTCAATTTATTTATTTTACTCATTTTATATGTTTCATTAAATAGCTGTGAACAGATTATTATCCTATATACTGGCATTATTTACGTAGAAATAGTGAAGCAGAATTTAATTAGTTTATTGCTAAAACTTTCCCCACTAATATGATTTATGAAGCGATAATTTTCGTTTTATTCCATTAATTACTTGTTATCAGATTCTATCTAATGGTTTTCGGTTTGCATTTACAAGAAATGTCCAAACATTAAAAATATTATCATTGAGCTACCGGACCTAATTACCTAGGAACGCTGCTGCTTTTTGGGATGTTTGGCTCGTCATTACTGTTTTTCATCACACAAAAGGTTTCGAATGTCTAGCATTGGAAGCAATGTGTTTTCCCGAACGTTATTTTCACCGAATCAAACCCATTAAACGATGCCAGCCAACAAAGAGATGTGTTTTTTTCTACGTCATGAAAATACTCGTTTATAACGTGCAGCGGGATTTACTGCTTAAATACATATGTATGTATTTTCCGTTCATTTCCAAATCCAATCCGGCAAATGAATACCCCCCTGCAGCGCTATTTCATCCCGATGAAAGAAAATAAGCATCGTCATCATTCACGGGAAATACAGAGGGCGCCTTCATCTCGCAGACAACATATCACTTCATTTCGCACAAAAGCACATTAGGGCGTATGTATGACCTTATCCAATCTCGTTCTTCTGCCAGGCGCGCTTTTCTTTTCTTCAGATTCCAACTAACGTCAAGCCATCTGATTCCTTCGTGGCGCCGCTAAACGTACATCCGGTGACTTTTCAGCGATTGGTACCGTATTCGGGAGTTGTGCTTCTCTAGCAGGCCGTTAATTTCCTTCCCATGTAGGTGTCGGGTTTGGAAGTCTACGTGTATTAGTTATAAACGGGAGTGGCAGAAGCTGAAAATAATCCCAAAATCAACGCTGCTTCCGAGAAATGTCACGCTACAGAAAAAGACGTCGTCCCTCTGAAAGAAAACGCAGTAGCGTGATATTTTCGCGCAAAATCCCCCGCGGAAGCACACCACATGCAGTCCGGAAAATGTAGGTCGATACGCAAATAAATGGGCTCCTTCCACGCCGCCGTCGGTTTCGGTTAGGATTTTTCTTTTTTTGTGTGACACCACTAACTCCCGGGTGAAATGAAATGAAATAATTCTCCACGTTCAATTTGCTAGCTGGATGTTAATGCTTTCGGTGGGATGGGATCTTCGGCATATAACGCGCCTCTTGCAGCTTCGAATGTTTGCTACAGAGGCTCCAGGGTTTCGAACCAGTATGTATAACGTTTCCGCCAACGAAGCAGTCAAGGGTGACAGATTCAGTATGTGATGTACAGACCGATCGGGTCACATTCAGCCTGTGACCCGATACTTGTTTGATACTCGTAGCTTCCTGTTGCCCGAAGTTGGCCAAATTTGTTCTGCCTGGGATATTTGAACTACATTATTACTGTGCATAATAACTGTAGCGAGAAATTACGGTTATCATAATTAGGGTTCGTCGCGGTGCGGATGTGGGCGGTAAATGGATAGTCCGCACCGCAACCGCAAAAAAAATAATAAAACCGCACCGCTTACCGCAACCGCATTGCATTTACCGCACCGCACCGCGCGGTAATGCGGTAAATGCGGTAAAAATCATGTATTTTAAAAATTGTGCTCAAAAACAAATATTCATTTGTTTTGTATATCCATATATAATAAAATGTTATTCTTATTCACACGAAAATTAACTTTGACGGACTCCTAAGAATGTAACATTTATGAAAATATTCAACTTTGCAAGTTTTATTATGGGGGTAAGGGTTTTGGCGTAAAAAACACTTTCTCGATTTTTTTAAACTGCATAAAGCGAATTGATCAAAACTTTTGTACATTATAGTGTATCATTTCCATAACATGCTATAATTTTTCATTACAAAAATATCGACAAACGACTCGGTGGCGAAGCTTTCTGTAGAACGTCTCTGGAAAAACATGATTTGCGATGTTACCTGCCATTCAAAAACTACTTAACCGATTTCTTTCAAACTTTGTATACAGATTCTATGTAAATGATACCCAACCCCTACGTTAATATTTCGAGATAAATTTACAATCAACGCAAAAACTGTCCAAACTATGCAAAATTTGGCATCTGGGCTAACTTTTACACTTTTCACAATATGAAGGGAGGCCTTGAGGGAGACTTTGAGAAACACAAAAACATCGCACTGCTCTACACTAACTTCGAAAGCTTTACTTTCAAAAAGTTACAAAATACTCCTAACTGAAAAATATTATTTGTTAATTTGGTAGAAAATATTCCCAGTTGGACGAACAATAGATGCACGCGAAAAAAATTCCTTCAAATTCGTTTGGTTTGATGATGATAATTACATTCTTTGGATTGTTTTTAAGTCTTAGTATTAGTAGTTCTTCAAGTTCTCCAAATTAATCAAAATTCACAGTTGAGAAAATGTCATCGAAAATGATTCATAATTCGATTGCCAAGAGGAATCGGGAGAAATGATGCATTTTGTAATTGGATTTGACATTACAATTTAATTGTTTTTCAATGATTGGATTTTGTGTTTTATGTATTTGAAAAGCTTCGTTTGTAAATTTTTTCTTTGAAGTATAAAATAAATAGTTTTCAAAATATGTTGTAAAATAATGGTGCCAAATTATATTGGACACAGCCTTTAGATTTTATTTCTTAGTAACAGTATGTTTTATGTCAAGTCTATGGAAATTAGAGCAAGTAAATGTTTATCATGTTTCTGTATTATAGGGTAATAAGTAAAACTCGAACGATCTGACAGAGGGATTTTCCTAATAATGACATTGCTAAGCATTCGTTCAGAAAATAAATCTAGTTGCGTTCTTCTCAAATGGTAAAAGTCATAGTTTTAATTCACTTTGTAATGCAGACTGCAGACTTTATCAATTATTTTTTGAAGCGCGGTTGCGGTAATACCGCGCGGTAAAAGCCATTTCCCGCACCGCATCCGCGGGAAAAAGTGTCTCACCGCACCGCAGTTTTTGCGGTGCGGGTGCGGTAAATACCGCGCGGTTGCGGTAATTACCGCAACCGCGACGAACCCTAATCATAATCAGGGAGAAATGAAGAAATAAAGTCTTTGAATGCTGAATTAATTATTGGGCCCGTTTTATCATGGCATTTATGTGATTGTACATTTTATTTCGGAATTGATTATTAGACTATCATTCCAAAAATCGGATTCAGCAACTTTGAGGTTTCATCAAGCTTTTATATTGATAATATCCATTGTACTATGAGCTTGTGCGACCACCTCTGGCTGCTACTTCGTTATCTGTCTGGACTAGCTGAAGTTGCACAGGGAATAATTAGATAATTATCCTTGGGAGTAGCGAAACATCTTTCAATGTGCAACTACTGGTAATCCTAAACTGTTTTATTGATCAATAACGGCGCCGGCCAGGCCCGAACATAGATCGCGAAAGGAAAGGAAAACAATGGTTACAGTCCGATAGTTGCTTTTGATAGAGGCCGTATATACTACTGCGCCCTCCACAAGTATTACGGGAGGAGGATATTTGTTAGTAAGTATAGAAGTTGGATTCTACTTCTTCTTTACCGACGCCAGAGAGTTGACTTCACTATCTAGACTAGAAGTATCGCGATCCATCAACTCATGGACCGGTGACCAACGGGTTTACTTCCCTTCCGAAGGAAGACGTGACCACAGATTTCATCTCAAAAAAATCTCAGCGACCTCGCCTGAAATTGAACCTAGGCCAATTGGAATGAGTGGCGGTCACGCTTACCACTCAATCACCGGCGCCGTCTGATAGTATCCATTGTGCTATGCAAAAGTAAGATGCAGAATCACCATCATTATTCCTGCCTAATTAGACGAAATCTTTACATACATACTTTTCTGAATGCTGCCAATTTCATAGACGAGTTGGTGTGAGATCCATCTCCATCCAAATATCGGCAAGTAGCGCTATCACTACCATCCTTTCATCGCATACGCACATGAGGAATGCTGATATTGTAACATCTGAGATGATCAGTTAAAACATCTGCCCCTCAGTTGTAATCTTTTTGCAGGCAATTCCGGTCATCCTTGCGTTCAAAGGCCTTCGATCTATTTCTACCTGTTTCACATGTTGCGTAAAGGGCGAACACGAAATTATTGCGACACCGAAAATGTCATGCCAATTTTCTTATAATGTTTAAAATCAAACCAAAATTTTAGGGTAGTTTTATACATATATTTAGTTCAAAAATCAAAAGAAAAGTTAATCGATGGAGCCTTGAGTGTAAAATTGAACGCATTTTCGCTTGATGCCCTCCATCAAAGTCTTTACAGTGTCATCCGGTACCAGTTTCTCAGGTTTTTCCATTTTCTTAACATGTCCTTCTCGTCTTTGACTGTCTTCTTGCTCTTCCGAAGTTCCCGCTTCATCATTGCCCAGTACTGCTCCACCGGGCGCAGCTCCGGACAGTTTGGCGGATTTATGTCCTTTGGACCAAAATGGACAGAATTGGCCTCATACCACTCCAGGACACTTTTAGAATAGTGGTACGATGCCAAATCTGGCCAAAATAGCGGAGCTTCGTCGTGCTGCTGCAAGAACGGCAAAGGCGCTTCTCGAGGCACTATTTATAGATCTCGCCATTTACTGTGCCCTTTGTCACGAAAGGCTCACTTCTCAGTCCGCAAGAGCAGATGGCCTGCCAAATGAGATATTTGGAGGCGAACTTCGACATTTTCTTCTTAAATTTGTCGTCCACATAGAACTTGCTCTTGCCGGTGAAAAACTCCACCCTCTGAATTTGCTTAAAATCGGCTTTTATATACGTTTCGTCGTCCATCACACAGCAGCCATATTTTGTCAGCGTCTTCTCGTAGAGCTTCCGTGCTCAAGTTTTAGCCGTCGATTGTTGCCGCTCATCGCAGTTTGGGAAGTTCTGTACCTTGTATGTATGTAGTCCAGCTCTCTTCTTTGCATTCTGGACGTAGTTCTGCGACATGCCGATCTTTTTAGCCAAATCACGGCTTGAGACGTTGGGATTTGCTTTAATCATCCGCTTCGCCTTTCCCTCCGTATTTTTGTTCTGGTTTTCTTTCAGCTCCTTTGCCGTGGTCCAACGTCAACCGCTCCTGGAACCGCTTCAACACTCTGGAGATGGTTGAATGGTGAATGTTCAACATTTTTCCCAACTGCTGGTGCGACAGGTCAGGAAATTCCAGGTGTTCGGAAAGAATTTGTTCTCTCGACTCGCGTTGGTTCACCTCTATTTTCGTTGAATCGAAAAACACGACTTCGAGTTTGACAGCATGTAAACAATACACAACAATGAGAAAGTGTGCAAAATTTGGTTGATTTTTACCCAATGGTAAAAAAGTTATGCCCTGTTGAATGTGTCGCAATAATCTCGTGTTCGCCCTTTACAAGTATTATCATATCTTAATCGTTATGTTTGCACCGCCTGAAAGAAAAACTGGATCGAGAAGGCAGTGCATCTTTGTATCTATTAAAACGTTGTATTTATTAAAACATTGTAGAAAACTATCAAATCCGCCTGGCGATATTGGTTAATTAGAACTAAAAATAATCACAAAAACGCCTAAACAGTCACGAAAAACAAAAAAATGTAAAATCCAAATCTCGAAAACACAAATAGAAGTGATTTTGCGTGTCTGGTGGCCCAAAATTCTTCAGAATATCAAAAAGAGATAACAATAACTGTCTGTTTCAAAATCTTTGCACGTTCAGGAGCGTGAGAATTTGTACCTTAATTATTTTTGCTGCCTGAACGAATGATTTCTTGTTCCAAATGTAGACGAACCACCTAAAATTTTCTTTTATTTGATATCAGCATGTTACACGACCCAACTACAAACATTTTTGAAACTCGTCTAGTTTTTTTATTTTATTTACTTTCTACTTATTAATTTTATTCAATTCAATAAATTTTAAGTCGGTTTGTAACGTTTTTTCACGTTGGCGAAATATCTTCCATTTTTTCATGCTACCTACATATTTTTTATGGTGTAGTTTTTTTGTTCTGTTGGTTACTTGTAAATTTTACTTTTTTTTATTATTAGCTGAAATTTCTCTACCTATTCATACCTTTCATTTGTCTGTCTTAATATATATTAGAGATGGGCGAAACAGTTCACTTCGAAGAACCATTCCCGACTGAACAGTTCTGTAAAAAGAACTAGTTCAGATGAACCGTTCTTCCGTTCAGCTGATATTTTACTTGTATCTAGCGAATGTCTCTCAAAACATTCGATTCTTGGAGAGGAACCAAACAGATGCTGCCCAAACTATTATACCCCTGTATGCTTAACAAGTTCATCAACGGTAGCGATTTCTTCATGATGTATAACTAGAGAAATAGAGAATGTGATGAGTCGTTCTTCGCCGGTTCCATTCTGGGAGAGCACAGAGAGCGGTTTGTGGGACGGCAAGTCGGTTCATTTTCATTCGTTCGCCTAAAAATCGGTCCGAGAAATTCGCCAAACGGCTTTGGGTCAGGTTCAGTTCATTCGCTTTGAAGAGAATTGAGAACTACCGTTCTTTTAAAAAGAACTTCCGTTCGCTCATTCTCTTCGAAGAACCAGTTCACTTGAACCGTTCGCGAACGAATGGCCCATCTCTAATATATATTATACCATTATTTAGTATTTTTCAGAGTGATAAATTTTATATCCTTTGAATTGTCTTTGTTTCATTTATTTAACTATTTAATACTTTAGTATTTCACAATTTTTCCATCTATTTTTGGTTCTATTTGTTCCAATTATACCTTTTTATATTTTCTATTTTTCTTCATATATTTTTATTTTTATATGCGTACAAGTTTCCTCATTTCTTATAATGCATCTCATGTTTTGCCCTATTATTTCCCTCTGTCACTTTTTTTCGTTTTCATAATTACTAATTTTTGTTTTTCGTTTAAAATAAAACAAAAAAATCGGCAAACGATGACGATTTTTTTGTTTTATTTATTTTTTCAACCATTCTTTTATTTTTTTTTAAAACTTCCTTATTTCTATTTATTATTTTCCATTCAATACACTTTCGTATTTATTTTTCTGTTCGTCATTTGCTATCTTTTTCGATTTTATTTTTTCAGTTATTTGTTGTGTTTAAAAATATGCCGTCATTTAAATTTTTTCGTTTTTGATGTTCTACCTTGCTTCTTTGTTTTGCGTTGTTATTGTTTTTCTTAATCTATGTACGTATTTTACTTTCCATTTGACAAGCTCTTCATAATATTTTAATTGTTGTGTTATTGTTACTATTTCCATTTGCTCCGTTTTGTTACTATTTTTCCCATAATCTTCTATTTTTTTGATCTATTGTCTTCTGAATTATGTCCTTTGTTTGCCCATTTCATTTTTTTTTTCAATTTGTTCAAGCCACAGCATCCATATTTCTCCATATTCTAATTTTAGATTTCTTAGGAAGAGGAATTCCACGAAAATTCTTTCGAAAATCTTCAAAATCGTAACCAACCATTTTAGATTTCGATGAAGCTTTACACGTTTCACTAGCATAAAGGAATAAACATTTTTCATAGTCAAGATTTTTTTTATTCAGTCTGTTTATGTAAGGCATTTTTTGAATTTTACATTTTAACTTTTTAAAACTAAAGGACTACAATAAGGGACTTTTAAAACAACATTTAAAAACTAAGGAGCAATTTTCAATTTCAATTCAATGAAAGGGATTCAAATTCGCTTGTAGTTTAAAGAAAGGGACACATTCAAGATCGGTTTTTTATGACAAAGGCCTATTTGCTTCAGAAAGATATTTTCAGAGGCGGGGTTGATTTTAGCATCAGAGTAACAGCTATATCGGATACAGGGGGGGGGCGAACAACGATGACACAGAAGAGAAGAACATCAAGCTTGCAGTTTTGAATTGCCAAGTTACTACGCAGCGGAACGTTGGGTGGTTGTCGTCGGGCCCGTACGGTATCGTCCAGATGGGTCCGAATTTCCGGTCGTTTTCGGCTCCATTTTGGATTTTGCAAGCAGATTAGTGAGTGAAGACAATCACGTAGTAGCGCTCTGGTGCGAGTTGGCGCCACAAATGCAGAACAGGGGACTTCTGAGAATCTGAGAAAGAGAAAGAAAGGAGCTAAATTCTTATGTTGATTGATTTTAGGAAGAGATAGATGCGGAACATACAAGGGAGATTGCGGCTTGCCATAACATCTCGAACTGGGACATTGGGTCGTATGCCTCGGGCCCGAAGGGCATCCATTAGCTGACACCTGACGGAACTATACTCGGTGCACGCCCAGACATTGTGCTCGATGTCGTGATAGCCGCCCGCGAGCCCAATACGCCGAAGATATGCATCCAGCGTTTAATGGTTTGCCATGAGTCGGGACATCACAGGAATGAAGTCACGACCCACATCCATCCCCTTGAATCAAGGTTTCGTCGATACCTTCGGGACTATCGAATGTAGCCATCTTGCTAGTTCATCATTGCTCCACGAAGATTGCCAACTTTCGAGGATTCTCTGATGAGTAATACTGAAAAGTTCGTTGAAGCAAATTGGCCTTTCATAAATGTCACCTTCAAGAGCACCCACCTTAGCTAAAGAGTCTGCCTTCTCATTGCCCGGGATGGAGTTATCAGAAGGGACCCAAATTAAGGTAATCTGGAAAGATTTGTCAGTTAAATCACTCAGTAGCTCCAGTATTTTCCTTAAAAAAATACGAGAATTGTTTTGCATGTTTCATCGAGCGAATAGCGTCAATGAAACTGAGGCTATCCAAGACGATGAAGTAATGGTCTGCTGGTAATTTGTCAATGACTCCACGGGTATACTGAATAGCAGCTAGTTCTGCGGCGTAAACTGAAGTAGTGTCACTGAGTTTGTAGAATGCGGTGAACTTTTGATTGAAAATGCCGAACCCTCCGAGGTTCGATCTGTCAGTTTGAAATATCTTACAGCAGTCAACCTTTCGGAATTTACTGTAAAAAAATGTTATGGAGGGGGCGAGTATAGCGTAGTTGGTAAATCGATTGCCTTGTACGCAGCTCACCTGGATTCGTGTCCCAGCCCCGCAAATTTTTCTAACCAGAAGGGGTGAACGACCTTAAGGTTAAAACCTCTATAATCAAAATTAAAAAAATGTTAGGAAACACTTGTCGGCATATGTGGTCCGGTATTCCACAAATCTCATCCTTCATAGATGTGTCGAAGAAAACAGCAGATTCAGAAGTATCTAAGAAATGAGCAATGTTGGAATTATAGGAAGAAGGGTTCATGTTCTGCATCATATAGTCAAAGTACAGGGATATAAAACGGGTTTGAGAATTTGGGTCGATAAGCCTCTCGTAATTTTCAAACACCACCGTGTTCAAGATATCGCATTGAATGAGCAATCGATATGAGAGTTCCCAAAATCGATTTTTCAAGACAAGACTTCGAGACTCATCGTATTGGTCAACTACATGTATTGTTGTTTTATATAGCCTAATAAGGTTTTCTGGGTGGACACCTCACCACGTTCCGGTTGTTATACGGAGAAAATAGATACTTTGTTGGCCCCTCTGTTTCAGATATGTAGGGGAGACTGAGGAGACTTGATCCCCTTTTTTATTTTTCAATCCTACTCCGTGGAATGATACAAAAACTATGTATTTTTTGTAGTTTTATATTGTTTCTAGGGTTGACTGATAATCATAAAAAAATTACATGGAAATATTATACTGGACATGAGCTATGAGCATTTTTGGAAAACAACAAAAAACTGGAAAATTCTTTGATTAGTGGAGACTCGATCCCTAATTTGGGGACACTTGATTATTTTTTGAAAACGTATTTAAAAGAGCAAGTAGGGTAATAAGCCTATTTTTACCCTTTTTCTATTATCATCCTACCCCTCTGAAGCCTTTGGTTAGAGCAGCGTCTGCCATCTTTGCTCAACGCATTGGCTCAAATGGTGTTGCGATAATTGGGATACTCGATTAGAGTTTTTGCTGCGCTCAAACAGAAGATTTTCATCATTCTCAAGACAATTTTGTTATTATATTGGCTCTTAATAAGAGGCGAATGACCTTAAGGCAAAAATGTCTATAATCGAAATAAAAAATGGATCCTAATAACAAAGCAAAGAAGCTGAAATAAAAAAATTAATAATGAAATAATGTGGTGCCCTCCCTAATAGGACAAAACTAGGTACTTAACTCCATTCAATGTTATAAATGTATTGGGGTATTGATTAAATTGTTGTGATTACATATTACTATTTTTGTTACTACATATTACGCATCTCTCACAAGATTTTTTTACGAATTCCCCAAATCTCTGTGCAATGTCGTTATTATGGTTGAGAAATCCCACATTTGACGGGATGCATGGTTGCTACGTATATTGTAGTAAACAATTACAGTTAAGTTTCTGTACGATGAAGCGTTCATTTTTGACAGTTTTTTTTTGTTATTTTATGGCAACAATGACTTCAATTGTTCTGGTGTGAATTTGGTTATTTTCAGTGGTGTGTATGAAGCATGGCGAAGGGGATCAAATCTCCACAAATTTGAAGGGATCAAGTGAACCCACTGCATCTATTTCAGCAAACTTGTGTACAAGTATAGTTGAACAAAAAAATCAGCTCAATCATAACGTATTCATATAATTGACATTCTCCTGTAATTCTGTATGCAAAAATGTAGTATGTAGTGGGTGACTTTATCAATTGTATAAAAGTTTGAAAATTTAGAAAATAAATCTTCTTCAGTTCTACCGACATTTTTTTCTTTGAATCGGTAAAAATTCGGTAACACATGTCCAATTTATTTTTTTGTGTTAAAGAAACTTATGTTTAGATAAAACTGCGCAACTTTCTAGTATATTCGATTAATGTATTCTGATCCGCCTTTGAGTTACAATGATGGGATCAAGTCTCCCCGGGGATCAAGTCTCCTCAGTCTCCCCTAATGTGGCATCTTCAGGTACCTTTCAAGTAGAACCAGACCCCTGGATATTTTTCTGCGAAGACCTGAAGCTGTAGTTGTACTGGTTGATGCTTCCTGGAAAACTCGACTAGGTTAGTTTTCTCCGTAGATAATTTGATACCCAGCTTACTAGCCCAAGTAGACAAATTGTCCAAGGTATTCTGCAATGGTCCTTGTAGATCGACAGCTTTGGGTTCCGTAACAGAAACCACACCGTCGTCTGCAAATTGTCTTAACGTACCGGAAATTGACAAAACATTCATCGATGTCATTGACGTAAAAATTGTATAGAAGAAAGCTTAGGCATGAGCTGAATCTCAACATTGACGAATCGCCTTGCGAGAAGTACATGTGCTTCTCCGACAACCCATTTTGCAAAAAAAAAAATTGTTCAAAGTTGTTGACCATGCTGATGTGACTTCTCAGAAACTGAATCAAAAGCCCCCTTAATATACAAAAAAAAACTGATGTTATTTGCTCTTTAGGCCATTTGAACTTCTGTTGTCAACAACTCAAGGCAGTCGTTCGTTTCTTTGCCTTTGCGGGAGCTGAGTTGTGTATCTGACAGTAAGCCATTTGCTGCGACCCAGTAGTCGAGGTGGAATAGGATCATGTTCTCGAACAATTTTCGGATACTGGACAGCATTGCAATCGGGCGATACGAATAGTGGTTGGAGGCTGGTTTTCCTGGTTTTTGGATGGCAATGACCTTCGCTCTCCTCTAGTTAATAGGATAATGTTAGCTTCAAGAAACTTGTCAAATAAATTCAACAAGCGTTTGTTGACACACTCTTAGAAAAAATAAAATTACATTTGACGTAAACAACGTAGCGACGTATTTTTTTTTCCGATGATAGGATTTTATGTTATGATATATAAAATTAAAAATTCTGACTGTTTTGATGTAAAACTCAAACTGAATGACCTAGGAAAAGCCGAACAACTCACACTTTTACATATAATTAAATGCATTTTTTGTGAATTGGGACGATCTTTTTATGTGGCAAGACGTGAAGTTACAAGATTTTTTTTGCTGTGCAGAGTAGGACAGATTCTTCAACAAGTTGGATTTGACTCTGTCTGGTCGTGGGGACGCGATATATCTCCTATACCGGGTACTGGCTTAGTCTGAGCTTGCTCGCGCTGTAGAGAATCAAGCCAGCCAAACACCTGTACTCTTCCTCCGGAGGAAGTTCTTAAGTAGATTCGATGTTGTCGGATATCGCGGCAGCATAGCTCTTCCAATCGATATTTTGTGTGAGGTCATACGAAATATTGATTGATTCCAATGACCTTGATCCGTTATTGATTGAGACTACGATAGGCAGAAGGTCGCTACCGTGGGGATCAGGGATTACCTTTCACGTGCAATTTAACCGCAGCGATGTTGAGCAGAGGGACAACTCTAAGGCGCTCGCGCGCTAGGGGAGCAGGGATTTATGTCTACGTTTAAAAGTTTCAAATTAAAATTATCGCAAAGATCGTGAATTAAGGAAGACCGGTTATCATCATAAAGGCAACCCCATGCTGTATCGTGAGAGTCTCCTAAAACAAGTCGCGGTGCAGGTAGGGATTCTAAGATGTCTTGTAGCCGGCGGTGCCCAACCACGGTGTTGGGAGGAATATATATGGTAGCAATGCAAAGGCCTTTGCTTGTGGTTTCAACTTGATAAGCGACAACTTCAATACCTGTTATCAAAGGATGGTTAATTCTGTAGAAGGAATAGCACTTTTTAATCCCGAAAAGCACTCATCGTTAGGGGGTGTCTCGGTACAGGCGAAAAAAGTAAAAGTCATCAAAGTTGAGATCTATATCGGAAAACCAAGCTTCACATAATGCAAATGCAACTCAAACTATTTATTAAAATTTTGAAGAAATCAAATTTCGGGATGATACTTTTGCAATTCCATTGTAGAACAGTGATCACATCCGAGACCTTTTTTTTTACAATTATTAAATTTATTTAGGCCCAAATGCGGTAGCTCAACGAGGCCGATTGTTCGTTTTTTACAATAAATAAAAAAAAAACAACTATGTTAAGTTTTTTGTCTCGTTTAGACGCAGCTTTCTACTGCGTGTTGAGATCCTTTTTCTAGGGGCGAAATATTGCCAGTGTTGTCCACTGCCATTTGAGGTTCGATTCGTTTGTCTTCTTTTGCGTTGTCGTTCATGTCCAAGTCCTCATCCGTACTACTTTCCTGCTGCTCGCGGTCAGATGTTCCAGTTTGTGTTTTACTCTTATCGGTCGTCATTGTATGTTCGTTTCGTTGTTGTTGTTGCTGGTTGTTGGTGCTTGATCCGAAGATGTTGGTTTTGCAGCTGTTAGTGGTTTAGCGTAAGATAGTTCTGGGCTGATTTCAGTCGGATTGGTTAAGTTTTCCTTAACAGTTTCTACGCAAGGTTTTCCGAGGTGCAGCTTCTTCGTGCAGAACTGGCACGTAGGAATTTGCCCTGGGTACGTGATGTTTGATGAATGAGAACATCGTCACTTCCTAACGCTGTGACGGTTATGTATGAGGGAATTGGCTTGGTCACACGCATTCTCACCACACGAACCCCGTAGGGATGCCCGGGAAAAAATTCCTCCAAGTCTCATGTGTAACGGAGTCTACTTTTCCGTATTTTTGCAAGCATTTTTTAATCGCGCCGTCAGGGGTACGCGTAGCCAAATCATGGACACGAACTTCTACAGCGCCGTTCTCGATGTATACGGGAATGCTATATTTAACATTGCCGCATTCGGCGGTGTGCTGCATGTTGTTTCGCGAGGCGAATGACTCAGCTTGGTTAATGTTGTTGAACGAAATCAGCACGCAATGTTTGATATGATGCATTTGTAGGGTTTTCACTTCAGCCAGATTGAGTTTCATCTGCACTTTTAATAACTGTTCCACTTCCCGAATGGCTGGTCTTACGGGGCATTTCGAAAAATCAACAGCAACACAGTTCGGCCGTATCTGGGTTGCTTTTTGCTGGGCACCGTCACTCATCACTAAATCGCACAGTAGGTATAGGCTATTGTTAAATGGACTGCTTGTGTGATAGGCACCGATTGATTTTTAGGTAGAATTGACTGTTTCACTTGTGCGGGACGATTTTTTGCTTCTGCTCAGGGCGAGATGTGAAGACAAACTGATCCGTGACCTTGTTAGATGAGTTAGCCATCGAAGGATACAATCACTGAAAGGATGGGATATTCCAGTGCTGCGATCGATGTCGTACTGAAACCAAGGTACACTTGGGGTTTTTGATGTTCCGAGAAATGCTGGAAACTCCTTCTCTGGGTCCAATCCTCAGGAGCTACTTGCTTCGGTTTGGTTGCAACATTTCCAAGAGATGTCACATTCAGAGCCCCGTCAAGGGACACCTTCAGACTTCACAAGGAAGTTTAGAAGAAGAAAGGTTCCTCCACTTCCTATAACTTCAAGGCGCCTTAGTAGATGTTCCCTCTTGTGGGTGCTCAACCTTGCTCTCGTTAGAGGGCAAGAGAACATAGAGGTTTGTTAAGGATGGTGGCGTAGCTCGGAACGCTGCGCAAGGGAATGTTTTAGCTTATCCCCGCGTAGTTTGTACGCGGGACATGCCGAGATATCATGCAGACTCTCTGCACAGTAAGGACACTTTTCGGCTTTCGTACTGCACGAAACATCGAGATGATTCTCCCCACATTTTACACAGCGGGCCTTATTGCTACAATGGGTTGCTGTGAGACCTAATTGTTTACACTTTGTGCAATTCATGACCCGCGGTACAAACAGACGCACGGGCAGACGAATCTTGTGTAAGAGGATGTAATTCGGCAAAGCGGTACCAGCGAAGGTCCCCCGATAAGAGTTTGATTGGGGATATGTTTTTGAACCATCCCCCACAACTACTACTGAGTGCAAACGCTTGCACTCAAGTATTTTCACTGGCTGAAGTAAGCAGTCACTAAAACGGCCAACCCCGTACTTCAGCAGATCCTCGCACGTCAAACTCTCATCGGTGACGACGCCTTCAGATTGTACCTGTACAGCTGAAATATACACGTTATAATACCGCGTAAAGTGCTCCCAGCAAGCAATATTGTTTGCCTGCTTTGAGTTAGCTAGCAACACCTTTCTCTTGTTCGACCGGACTTTTGAAATTTCGGCCACAGCCGAGAACCGTTCAGTCAGGTCTTTAGAAATCTAATGAAGATTCAGCGATTTGGTCTTGAGCTGAAGGAGGACCACAAATGAACCTGTTGAGAGTTCTGGGTAGCGTTTGGACCGAGGGGAGTTTTAGGAGTTGAAAACCACTTATCTTTAAACTGGTAACCAACAACGAACCGAACCAGCTTATACAGCTGGCTATTGTTAAATCTTATCGCGCGAACAGAAGACTGAGGAATGTGGCCTTGAAACAAAGACACAAAGCAACACCAAGCCAAGCATCCTATCCCGACCAGGAGAAAATAACTGGGCAATACCCCGAGCATACTATTTTTTGGTATTCATACCAAAACTTAGTAATAATTGATTATTATACCTCATTGAGGTATTAAGCAGGTATTGAAGAAACATTTTTCAATACCTGCTTAATACCTCAATGAGGTATAATACTTTATTTTAGTATTATTTATGTATTCCAGTTATTTTTACAAATACCAATACAATACCTTATTGAATACCTCCATAGAGTGAATTTTATCTTTGGAAGGTTGAAAAATGTTTTATTATTATTCAGGTATTATAATAACTCGTTTCATTATCAAATAGTTATTTGTAGAACATGTCTGTGTTATTTTTTTGGTATTTTACCTCTTATGTAGAGCTCATTAATACCATATTGTGGTAAACAGTCGTTGGTATTGATACCTAAATTTAGTATTCCGCAGTTATTTTCTTCTGCTCGGGATCACACACCACGCAGAAATAAAAACACACCCGAACTGTCTGAGAGTTACGGTACGTATGAATTAGAGTATCATTCTTATTAAAATCGGATTCAGCACTGTTCGCGCCTCTGTTTAGCTCTAATAAGAGCAAAATAAATTTATCCACACCATTCCATCATAATCGAGCAGCATCACCAACCAGTAAGAACATGCCCGAAGAAACTACCAAATATTTGGCCACCCCTAAGCTCAAAAAAGCACCCTACAATAAACATTAGACTTTTCTCCTGACAGCTTGAGCGATATTTGAGGCTTTGTCAAGCTTGTATATTGATACGATCCACTTTGCTCTGCAGGAGTAAGATACAGCATCATCATCATTATTCCTGCTTGATCAGACAGTCTTTACATCAACATTTCTGAAAGATGCCAATTTCATAGACGAGTTGGTGCGAGATTCATCTCCATCTAAATATTGCAACAGCGAAACACTACTGTCCTTTCATCTCATACGGTACGTTCTTTTTACGTTCTATAACCAACTCAAACTAAGAGAGATCAATCATTTACCGTGTTTGATTCAATTACTGTGAATGTTTATTCAAGGATCAATTTAGAGTACAGAATTTTCGCCTGCAAGTTCCTTTCACCGAAGCAGAAGCAAAGAGAACACCGCTCCGCACCAAAAAAAACTGCAACTCCTGCTTATCGTTGTCCCTCTGTTTTCGCGCAATTCATATCTCGACTATGTTTCTCTCCCTCCCAACCCAACTTTTCCCTGTTTTTTCCTATCCGCCGCGCTGTGGCATAGGCTACTCTCAGCTTCTGGCCGTTCGGAAGCTGGTGCAAGCAGAGGAGAAGAGCTGTTATAAAAAAGCCTTTTCAAATGGTAGTAGTCAACTGCCACCCGACCGACGACCGAGATGAAGCCTTGAATTGAAAACTGGACCCCGGAATCGGGAGTGGGGGAAAATGAGCGAAAATGCCAATTCCTGCACGATTTCGCAGGATGCGACGGACGACGTTCTTCCGAGAGCGAAACTGGCAAGCAGTGTGGGTCGTAAAAAAAAGATGGTTTTTATGTCGATCACTGGTGCAGATAATTGGAATGTTTCGTTTTCTCGGCAACCCATCCGGACGTTGACGGAGAGATGATGGAACGCTGCTCATTTTTCACTGCTTTAGTGGTGCAAGAGAAGAAAAACGTTGGTTGCACTTTTTTGCTTCAGCTGAGATTTTTTATGTACTTTAACAATGGCACTAGTTTTCTTTCTTTTGTGTGCCTGTTGGGTATTTATTGGCAGTTTTGGAATTTATGAGCACGCATGGTTCCGCCTTCAAGACAGTCTATAACAATGTGCCACTACAAATGTGCTGACGCGGATGTGTTTACGCAGGACACGATTGCGTCTGGATTCTGGATTCTATTTTCGTTTGCTTTGTTTTCATCCTTGCCGAAGTGAAAAGTCTGTCGTATTCTACGCCGTTAGGTGGCGGAAGAAATGTACAACCAGAGTGTTCATCAGCCGTATACACGTTGCGACGAGTAGCGTAATAATGTTTAAAAGTTCTGCATAAACTACAAAATGCTAACGTGTAGAGCAAGTATAGTACTGCAAGACCATCAAAGTGGTTATCCGAAGGAAAGAGGTTATTACGAGCTGTTTACGTCCCCACCAGACGTACCAAACAGCCGACAAGCTATTGTGGCCGGAATGGGTGAAAACGGTACTTGTGTGTGCTTTCTCGTTTGGAAAGAAAATATCCTTTTTACAGCTTCTTGGCCACTCACCGACATGCAGATATCCCATTGTCTATTATAAAATTTTCCAGTTTTATCTGCACATTTCACTTCATTCGCTTGGTTCCCTAACTGGATCATTAGCATATTTTTAGTTTATGGTTGGTTGATGTCAGATAAAAAAAAAAAAACACGAGAGCAAAGTTTGTTAGTCTGTGATGAATGAATGTGATGCATCTCGAGCGGTCTTTGTTTCACTCCGGTATTTATACGTTTGACTACGATGCTCACGGAAGGCTAGTCGTTCTGCATCAACCGGTCGTAAAATGCAGAGAATATCAAAAAGTTCTATAGTACAGGTACCTATGAATAGGAAGTTAAACTCCTAATTGCACTACTATAGAAATAACACCTCAGTAATTTTGTACACTTGCATACATCGAATTGAGAAGGAAGTGACTACCGGAAAATTAACATAATGGGTCATTACCGAAGGTAGGTTTAAAGAATGCATATATTGTTTACATAATATTCGTTCTGTGAACCTATCAAATTAAATCATTCTGGAGAAAATTTAGATTAGAACTTAAGTAACAATGAGGGGTTATCTTTGGGATATTTCTCTTCTGCTTCTGGTCGTTTTGACATTTACTACTCATATTTACAATACTACTTTTCGCAATACACACGCTTGCGGAAATTTTGTTAGGGTTACTGTGCTTTAATTCATCTTAGCTCCGGTATTTTAGTCCTACCCATATTACTCACATATTCAGACGACCGTGAAATTTGAAATAGGGTAAAGTTCCTATTTTCAACATATTAGGTAGGGTGCCTCACTATTTCATTAATTATACGGCCTATAATTGATGGAATGCGTATAAATTGGCATCGTTAAGAACAAATATAATCACATAAATATTATTAAAACTGTGAAATGCTCCTGTTTAAGCGCAGCGAAAACTCGAAGCAATTGATAATAGAATATGGCGTGTGATAATAGAAAGATGGCGAAAATAGGCTCATTAAACTAGTAAATCTATTTGTGAACAGGTGTGTCTGATAGAACAAGTTTATTCGAAAAAAAAACGGCATCTCCAAAAATTCACAATGTGACAGAATGAGCTTGTCTCTTTCGTTTGAAACCAAAAGTAAACTGATCGGTCGACGGCTCCAGAACAACTCTTTATTTTAAAGATTTTTGTTAGAAAACCTAGGTTTTGCAATGAAACTGTTTCACATTTTTGCCACTAGGTATAGCTATAGACATTCAAATATTACTAAAGTTGAGAATATGATGGGAAATTTCATTGTCCACAACTATTTAGAAAACTATAAATCGATCCAAAATCGCCTGGGAAAGTTATTCAAATTTTGTCAACGTTTTATATTTTCACGACGCCTATTGGTTAATAATCTGATTTCAATTATTATTTTCGTTTGTGAAAAATGGTTTGCCTCAATTGAACAGTGTATTCAGAGGAATCTGAGTGCTGACAAAGTCTCACCTTAAAGTGTAAAAAACTTAATTCCAGATTCCATCGGTTCATGCGCTCCAATGATATCTTATTACCAAGGAGGTGTATAGAAGAGTAGATAAAATTTGTATGAAATTGGCACACTTTTCAAAAAAGCTGGGTAATGTAGTAATTAAAGGAATAGTTTTTTCTGTCAAAACTATATTCGTTTCTTATTTTTCATTTCTTCCCTCGTTTGTTCTGGAGGGTGGCTGATATAATCTTGAATCAACTTCCTTTTCCATCAACATCTTTTAAGATACATTTGGGTTAAATTTGAATCTTTATATTTGAACAAACTCGATTCGACATTTAGTCATTTGAGAATCCTGATTAACTGGTTCAAAATTAGTATAAAAATGATGGCTAAAAATATAATTTTATGAGATTAATGTTCAAGTTTGTTATTTTTTTGAAAAATTTGGAGGGTTTCTGTTTATTGGACGATATACCTATAAGGCTGTTCTTGTACTCCAATCACACTTTGGCTTTAAAAGGAACACATTTCACATAGGCTATGAGAAAGGTGTTAAAGCCTACTATCATAATGGTCTTACAGAAGAAATTCCGGAATCGCTATATGCTGAACAGAAATCAAAATATTCAATGACAAATAAAAGTTTTGTCAATCGTACGAAATTAGGGAGCTTAATATAAAAGTAGATATAGAAATACCATCTTTACTCGAAAGAGGTGTTGTTTTTACTGTCTCCAGATTCTGGACAGAGTTTCCAGTTTTCTTGATATGTGGTCTTTGCTCTTATCCTATATTTTGCAAGAAATCTTCAATGAACAGGCTTAAATTACTAGGAGAATTCACTCAATGTATGGTTCAGCGCGATGCTTTCTTGTTCGTTTATTGTTGTAAATCGTGTTCTGCGAGTAACGCTTCCGAAATTCCTTCTTAAAGAAAATTCTGAAACTTGGTTTGATTCCTTTTCCTAAGACTTTGTGAAATGTTTCTGTTGGGAATAAAATGCGATTTGAGTGCAAGCGAAACCCTTCATACAGGGTGTTTGGTTCATGGTTAAGAACCTCTCGGATGGTGATAGACTGTCATATTTTGAGAAAAAAATTGTTCTACACATACCATCAAATCTCAACCGTTATAGAGTTATTGAACTTTTTGTGTAAAAAACTTATTTGTCTTAAAATACCTCTAACTTTAAAAGTATACTTTGTATTTTAAATATTTTAATTCCATTCGAAAGGTGAGAAAATTTTCTATTGAATGGTGTACTCATATCTTTTAAGTAATTAGTTTTAATTACCTTTTAGCTGTAAAGGAGTTAAAAGCTAGTGTTTTTGAGGAGGTTTTTGCTAATTTTCTCGAAATAATGAAGTATGATTATAGCAATATCCATTATCCAAAAGTTGGATTTTATGACGATTCATAATTTGTTCTTGGACGTGATATTCCTATCTCGTCTCATTTCTTTGTAATTTCATTACTATACTTTTCCTGTAACCGACTTGCAAGTGTTTAAAAGACTCTAATCTAAAAAAATATGCTTTATATCGTTATTTACAAGGTTTCATTAGAAAGCTGAGAAAATGTCCTATCAGTGTAATTACAAATATCTTTTAGTTAAGGGTACTAAATGATTTTTTACTAATGAAATAACTCAAAATTTGCGTTTTTTGGAGAGTTTAGTAATTATTCTAATTATTAATAAACAAAATTTATCGTTACTATTGTTCATTTGATGCCCCTTAATGTTCTCTATAACTTTTTATTTGACACTTTGTCTCTATCTCTTTTCATTTTGCTGCTATTTAATAGTTAACACATCATGATCTCGCCACAAATGTAGTGGGTTCGAAATCGTTATTTTTTTTCATATGAAACGATGTGACAAAAACGATTTTGCGCCGAAACCAAAAGAGATAATTGAATAGAGTCAAAGAAAGGACTGTAGAACTCGCTGAGTTGCATTATTTTCATGATAATAATGGTGATGTTTATTATTTACTATTTTAAGAAAATTTTTGAAAATGTTAATAATAGCACTAACTTTAAACTAATTTACTTCTAAAAGAATACTAAATTTACTTAACTGAAAGGTATCAATACATTTTTCACTGTAAAATTTTCCTGGCTTTCGAATAAAAAGAAAAAAGTACAATAAGTGGCACACTTTTTCAATTGGAGCTGGTATTAGTGAAAATGAGATAAAAATATCCAAGCTGAATAACCCAAACTCATGAAAATAAGGAAAGGTAAGTGTATCATGTCAAAGAACGAATTATGCAGACTAACAATCTGGATTATTAAAATGATGAGGTCAATTATTAGGATTTTCAAGAAATGAACTTTTATATATATATTTATATTTTTATAGTGAAAAGGACTAACAGAATCAAAAGTTGCAATAAAATCCGTCCAATGTTATACTGACTCGAACTGTCTGATTAAGTTAATTCAAGTAGAAAGTTTCGAATTTAAGTCAATTGTACTTCGCCAGGCAGAATCTGATCAGGAAGGAGGATAATTCTAGATTACAAAAGCCATCCCCTAGAATGAGAACAGATATTTTAAAGAAAACACGAATACATGATAGAAGAAATAAAATTTGTTCACTATTTTAATTAACATATTTAAAAGGTAAGAGTATCGAATAAGTCTGGCGAAATTTGTCTTTACTTTCATGTTCATAAAATATTATTGGCGCTCAAAAACCGACGGAAGCTGAAAATATATTTTTCCTTGTAAAATAGGACGTTTTAAACACTCATATTCATCTGAATACACTGTTCAACTAAATCCAAAAATTTCAGTCAAGAACAAAAACTGATAAAATGTTAATAACTTTCTCGGATGATTTTATATCAATTTATAATTTTCTACAAAGTTATAGACAATGAAATTTTTCATCAGATTTTTAATTTCGGTATTATTTGAATGTCTATTGTTCCACCTACTGACAAAGATGTGAATTAGTAATCTTGTATAATCTAAGTTTTCAAACAAAAATCTTTAAAATGAAAAGTTGTTCTAGACCCTCCGACCGATTATTTTGCAATCGGTTGCAAATGAAAGAGAGAAGTCCATTCTTTCGTATCCTGAAGTTTCGCGGATGCCGATTTTTTTAATAAAGTTGTTCGAAAAAGACACTATGTCTATAATGCTGAAATGAAGCTTGAAAAATTTGAAATAAGTTTAGTACAATTTAGTTAAGTTACTCACGTGAACTTGAAAAACATGAGCGATAAAAAGAATGAATAAGAACACATTTTAGACTGTTAATTCTAATGTAGAAACCTCTGCTATCTTCTGAATGACGGTATTGTAATCAATTATTTCGGTACCATCGGATTTTAATATACCTTTCTGTAGTTAAAATATTGAAATGTATTCTTTAATTTATCAGAAAGAGCAAGTTTCGTCTGATATCCTATTTTAACAAATGGTTTGCGTAATCTGCCCAGGAAAATAAATTCAAAATCATGGGTTTATCACAAATTGTTCGATTTCAATACAAAATACAAAACGAAATTTTCGGTTATATTCCATACTAAAATGATTGCAAATGAAGAATTTTTCTTATAGACAATATCTTTCATGAGTGACAAACGTCCATAGTCATCTATAGCGGCGGTGCTTACAATGTAATGATATGTTTACTCGCAGGTCGGGTACTACGGACCTTTCACGGCGCAGATCATGACTACAAGTACAAAACGAATTTTTCGTTATTTATAGTATTCGTACATTTTACGAATTAGGATACAAAATTGCGCATATGCATCTCTGCCTATTATTAGTGGCAACCCATTTCTGATACAACCCTTTTGAAATCATCAGAAGGTAATGATTTATTATGCGGCTAATATGCCGAACAATTTACATATTTGCTGTTTATCATATGAACAGTTATCGCGTCTATAGCACTATTCGCAAGTATACATGCACGAGGCATTCGACGTGGATTTGTCATGCTATTTTTGATGACATCCACAAAGACGGGGATAAGTAGCTTTCCAGCATAGAAGTTTGCTCCATGGAAATACGGTTCTTGAACCAAAGCTTTAAAAAAATTTCCATCCTGTACTAGGCGAGATAGATGCATATTTGCTGAACGTTTGTGCTGAAGATTAATTTTGACTGCTCCTACCACTAACCACTCAGAGCACTAAACATTTCATCACCAGCACTGATTGTACAGCAAGTAGAAAATACCAAACACGTTGATTTAGAATCACTTATAGCGAACCAAGAAATGAGTATTATGGACATCTTTCCCACGATTTACGAAGAAACAACCATCCACTGTAACAAAGCTTCGCTTAACACAGTAACGACACTCCGTGCACGACAGGCATATTTTAGTCCTGCCAGCCATTCAGTCCTCGGTACGGAGAAACACCTAGGTGATACGATCTATGAAGCTCTCAGAAGTGTTATCAGAGCAATCAACTCTGGGCATCCGGCTGCCGATAATTTGATTCATAGTTTGTTGAATTAACTAGGAAATTCTCAGTTTGCAGAAATTCAAAGTTAACTCCGAACAGACGACTAGCGTGAGCGTTACCTACGTTTCATTATATCAGACATGTTTAGACAGGACGTGAACCTTGGTTGGCATCCCGATCAGGAACACATAACAGAAATATTTCAAAACTCTATCTCGCATTGTTACTTGTTATAAATTTCTGCTATTTTTACTACTAACGAGACCTAATTTATAACACAATATGTTACAAAAATTGTGTTCTGTTATAATCTTGTTATTTCATTCTGATCGGGATATGACATTCGGTGAATTTTATACCTACTATATTGAGCAGATTTAATATTTCAAATATTTATTTAATATAATGATTTCGTTGGTTCATTTTTTTCGATTTAATTTTGTAATTCTTTTTTCTATTTTTTTTTTATTATAGCTCTTTTAAGTTTAGGATCATTCGCCTATTTCTCAGGTAAGAAAAATGTCTTGTTTGAAAAATATCGCAGACTATGCGAGGGGCTCGGAATCGAACCCAGGTGAGCTGTGTACAGGCTTGTTATTTGCTCACACAATGTTTCACTAAAAGCGAAATACACCGATGAAAAATAGAGCAGTATAAAACACTACGATGTGCAGAACGAGCGCACAAAGAGAAACTTGAAAACGAAAAAGAGAAAGATCTGTGCGCCCAGAGCTGCACAATTTCGTTCAAAGAGTCGCCTTGAAGAGCCACTTTTTTGTGCCTCCCCTCACTGGAAAGCAGGTAGGAAGGCGAATCAAACTACAATTCAGATAAAGTTTGATCGGAAGAACGTTTTTAAAATGTTTCTTGGTTGCCTTCTCTACTTCTGTAGGACCAAGATTCACACTAAAGAACCTCTTTATTTCTACTCTTTGAGGTGTGTAGCCATGGAGTAGAATGCACGTATGGGAGCAACACACATCGGAGTGAAGAGGTTTATTGTGAAAGAGAAGAGCGGTGGTTCGCATGAAAAGTGCAAAAGCGTTTTATATTCTTCTTTTTATTAGCTCTGATGTGCATTTCATCCCTGACTGTGTACAAAGCTATCAATTTACCTCCCCTCATGTTTAATTCTATTTGATCATTTAATTCGTTAAATTCATTTAATTCTCTAAATTTATTTTATTCATAATTTTCCTTTTATTAATTTTATTCATTTTAGTCATTGTTCATCACGTTTATTTTTTTGTTCTATTGATTTTATATAATTCATCCATTTCTATCATCCCATTAGTTTTTATTCACTTTATTTTATTGTTTCAATAAATTTAATATTAAATATTCATATTAAATATGTCAAATGAAACCAAATTAAAAAATAATTTGATTAATTTTATTAATGATTATATTACTTTAATTTATTTAATACATATAGTTCATTTAATAAATTTGATTAATCCATTTAATATAATGAATTCATTACTTCATCTAATTCATTTTTTTCAATTATTTTATTTTATTTATTTTTGATTATAGTGTTTTTAGTGGAATGATCACCTATTTTTCTGCTAAAAAATCTCTTGTTTGAAAAATCTCGCAGCCTATGTGCGGGGTACAGTAGGGCAGAATGCTACTTTCGACGCTCAAAACCTCTAGCGCCCTGGGTATGTATCTTGGACGATTGGTATGTTCAGCAAAGTATCGTGGATAAAAATAAGCATTATTTTGACAACTTTGGTTTTGATCTAGATTTTTTGGTTATTACTAAATCTTCGAAAACATACAATATTTAAAGAAGTTGCAAAGAGTGATAAATGTTATCATGACATTTAAAGCGTGCTTTCATCATAAATACTGAAAAAATATTACCCACAAAAATTTTAATAACCCACGAAGCGGCAGCTGAAATTTTGTTTGAGTTTAGTAGAGACTATTAACGTCATAATATCGAAGAAAGAAAAGTGGGCAAGGTGGGGCTTTTTATCTACAGACATTTAGGTTAGGTGAAATTGATATATTTCTACGAAAAATAGCCAGTTTTCGAATTCCGCAATCATTACTCAATGTGCGGCTGCAGTTGAAATTGTGTGTGTAGTCACAGTTCAAACCCTAATCTTTGTAGACGTCAAGAGCTAGTTTAATGTTATGTTAAACAAACTATAAGATAAATAACAATAATAAAAACAAGTTCATATATTCTAAACAGGATAAATTGTCAAATATACGAAATGTTCCTCACAAACATAAAAGCCTTTTTTTGAAATTCTTAACGAACATATCATCGAATCATGGGGTGCAAAGTCAGATTGAGAAAAAACTCAACCTTAAAGGTGAAACGGTAGCGGAAGTGGATTAACTTAAACCGTTCATACAAAATATTTCTAGCAAAGAATAAGCACTGGTTTATGTCTGAACTACAATTTGGCAAACTGCAGAAAGCCGAGATACATCAGGTATTTGAACAAAATTACATAGGAGGAACTGTTTCATGCGAATTATATATTTTTCCTTATTTCCAATGTCTATATATATATATAAAAAGCCCCACCTTGCCCCACTTTTTTCTCTTTGCAGTTATAAAGCTATAGGTCACAAATAAAATTTCAGCTTCCGCTATCTGCCGCTTCGTGGGTTATTTAAATTTTTGTGGGTTTTAAATGTCATGATAACATTTATCACTCTTTGCCACTTCTTTAAATATTGTACGTTTTCGAAGATTTAGTAATAACCAAAATTTTCCAGAGATTTTTTCATAAAGAAAATGTAAAAATATTTTTTTTCGAATATTTTTTTAATGTAATGTAGCGCCATCTACATAGGTTGTAGAGTATAAGTATCTTTGGTATATATTTTTAGCATATCAAAACAAATAACTTTACCGAAGAAAACTTTTTGATAGTATGCCTGGGTCAAAAGATAGAACTGATCTAGATCAGTTTCTACTTATCTAGATCAAAACCAAAGTTGTCAAAATAATGCTTATTTTTATCCACGATACTTTGCTGAACACACCAATCGTCCATGGTACACTACCCAGGGCGCTAGAGGCTTTGAGCGTCGAAAGTAGCATAATGCCCCACTGTGCGCGGTTGGGAATCGAGCCCAGGTGAGCTGCGTACAAAGCAATTGATTTACCGACTATTTCATCATTTAAATCGTTAAATTCATCTGATTCTTTCAATTCATTTAATTTATTTATATAATTCATTTTATTATATTAATAATTCATTGGATGCAATTTATTCATATAATTTATTTTATTCATCATATTCATTTTATTTTTTTAGTTCATTTTATTCTGTTTCTTCAATAATATTATTATTCTTTAATAATATTATTTCTGTTAAGTCATTTCTTCTATTCATTTCAACCAATTTCTTATTTTTAACTCTATTTAATTTATTCTTTTAATTTCGTAACTTCTTTTGAAATTTTCTAATTTTTAATTGAATGAGCTGAACTAATTTAATTTATTTCTTTTATAAATTTGATTTAAATTAATCATTTTGTACATGGAACTTTTTTCATTCATTAGATTATTGATCTTCTATATTTTATTCAGTTTTCCCATGGTTTCATTCGAGCATTATGCGGAACTGTGTTCATTAGGGTGGGACAAAAATTAAATTCCTGCTCAGAGCAACTTTTTAGGTTTATTAATTTATTGTTTTCGAAATATTTTTTAATTCATAAACATTTTTGTCTTTAATTTTTGCTTGAGTCTGACAATTCTGATAAGTCATCCTGGATCCAATCGTTGTCTGATCACGGATCGCACAATTTTGTGATTAAGGGATTTCACACTTTTTTTGCGATTTTTTTAGAACTTTTCGTGATGTGAATTGAACAAAACTTTAATACATTATAGTGTCTCATTTCAATATCATGCTGTGATTTTTCTATGCTAAAATATCGACAAACGACTCGGTGACGAAGCTTTTTGTAGAACGTCTCTGCAAAAAAAGATGTCTTGCGGTGATACCTGCCATTCAAAAACTACTTAACTCATTTCTTTCACACTTTGCATACACATTCTGTTTTTAAAATACCTAATTCTACGTTTAGTTTTAGAAATAATTTTTCCAGTCTAAAAGTAGATGAGTTCCTGAGTCCAAAATACCCAATAGTGTCGATCGTTATTGGCATTTCAGTTTTGTGGATACCCGGGTACCCTCGTTGGCCTGTTACGCAGTGAAAAAAAATCAGGAACCCCTCTTTCTATTATTGCTGATATAGTTGGTTCCGAAAGAATGCGGATTGCAATTTATGACAGTTTTGATTACGAAGCATACGAATAACGAATATCAAGGCTGCCCTCTTTCTGCATATTACTCATTTTAAATGGTGTTTTCTTTTTCACCGAATAAGAAGGTTGTTTATTTGTTTTTTAGGACCCTTTAAACGCAGAGCGTTCATTCAAGTTAATAAGAAGGTATTTACTGAATTTTGAGTGAATAGCTACTTAATTTCGTTAGAAATGCACAATGAGTAACAATCAGTATAAAAGTTGATTGGACATCACACGATTATTTTGATTTTCACCAGTCGGAGTAACTATACGGATTTTCTTGCGATCGAATTATTTATTTTTAATAGCTTGAGATTATTCCTTGCTGATTTTTTCTTGTGTGAATTTTTAAGCGATTATTCTGCTGAAGTTTATGCTTGGTTTTTTTATCCGATTTTCACATCCTAAGACATTTGAAAAAGGTTTAACAGGTTCTATCCTTGCGACTGTTATTTTTGGTCGTTCAAATGTAATTGTAACATTCTTAAAAACGTTAAATGAGATGTTCATTTGTTTTCTTCAAGCTTTTTTTTTATTTTGCTGGGAATGATTTTAAAATCATTTCACTTGCCGAATTTTCCCGCTCACGGAAAATCTCTAATCAAATCAAGAAAAATCTTCCCACATGTGTTACATGTTCACACTGGTTAATGTTTTTTTTTTCGGAAGAGGTTTTTGTAGTAATGACAACTTATGATCGTGCTTTGACTGCTCTACAACGGACTTGTCGTAACTCGCCTAAAGGTGGGATTAGAAACCGGAAGGCAACTGTACATTACACTAATATAGCATTCCCGATGACTGTAAGCACGTGGCCAACATCGTTATTGACTCTTTAAAGATTAAAACTCATGAAACGTGCTCATTTAACATGCCATCAAACCCCTAGTTGTTTGTTCGCAGTATCGCTTGTTCTGGTGAATCACGGAGCAGCAATTGATGGTCATGCTCCCACTAAAAATCCCATTTTCGATTTAAATTGGAGAACATTAAGCTAACCCTCCGTATTACACGTTATGTCTATTAAAAGTACTAAGAAAAAAATTGACTCGGTCGGTCTGTCTGCCAACGATTCCACTGATGCCTTCGAAAGGTGCTTCAAGACGTAACACTGACGCAAACCGAGCATAATTTTACATGGAAAGCATTAACCTACTTTATTAGATTCCGCTTCCTTTCTGTCTGCCTTTCCGTTTTTGGCGGCTCCATCGACAACGACGACGACGACGACGAGTGAAATGGCTTTCCGGTCTTCATCTAACGGAGGCAAATTTCGGATGTTGAGCTAAAAGCAGCTCTCCTCAGCCAACCGGAAACGCTCTGCAATTATGTCAGTTAAAGGTTCCTATTTTTACCATCGGCGCTGGTAGATCTGAGATATGACAGTCTCACAGAGTTGCCTTCCGTGCTAACCTCCACCCCGCAAGTTTGTTATTATTACATTTTCAATATTATTATAGCTGACGGAGCTTTTCATAATTTTCCAATTTAATCGTTCTCTATCTATATCTGCGGGTTCTGCAGTGGCATCATCCACGGAAGTAGCTTCTCGGCAGAAGACAAAATGGGAAGCCCTTTTCATTTTCACCATCATCAGCTTGAATAATACCGCCCTCCTCCGTCGTCTGTGCGACGCCATGACAGCGTGTGCTCATCAGTCATCACTTGACGAACGCAGCGAGACCGCGCGCTGCTAGGTAGGTTAGTAGACACAAAACACTAGACTAGGATTGCCGCTGTCGTCGCCGGCGGTCGAAATATTCGGTGTAGAAATGGCGAAGCTTTGGCACTACAATCCATTTGTGGAATTTTGGCACTCTGTTTTGATGGAATTGGCAGTCACTTCTTAGCGTTGAGGGTAATTGCAAGGCTAGGGGTTATATACTAACGGTATATAACTGTGTACAGATATAGAAGAAAATGTATCGCTAGCAACAATCCCATTCTTGTGTTCTATATCTACTGGTAGCATATACGAAGGATGATGACACTTTTCGCGCCCAACCATGATGTGATGGTGCATTCCACGATGAGATTTTCATCACTTTGGTAGTAGGTACAAGTGGAGTGGCGTTGTTGTGGTGTGGTGTTTTCCTTTCCTTGTAAAGCTGGTATTTCCCAAGAGATCATGCCGTCAGCCAGTCTTGTCACGAATTTATTTGAGTGTTGCGTGTCTAGATACACATAAGCCTACATTTCTTAGCTGGGTAAATTTGTTCTCCCGGAGGGTGTTAAGGTTGCCAGTCGATTGCATGTCTAAATTTGCTTTCCTGCGGTAGGAGTCTTCGCTGAGCAATTACTCAATTTGCTTAATCATTTCTCGTTTATGGTGTCTGTAGAGCCCCCAAAACTTTCATCCTTTGTTTATTAGTGAATAATTATTATTTTCAACTTGTTTATTATCTTGATCACGAATTATTAATAAGGCCACTATGATACGCCAAACTGAAGGTGAATAAAAATTTGAGTGTTGTTTTATGAGAAGATTCTCAAATGATTAGGTGTAAAATCCAACAGTGACTTGGAGAGGAAATTCCAGATGAAACGTTACTCGCTAAACACAGCTGTTGATAGCTAACAAATGAAAACCTATTTTCTTTCGTAGATCGCTGTGCCGGCTGTGTGTTGGTTTTTACGTTCTTAAGCTTAATTAGGGTGAGTGAGCCAGTCATGGCATTAGTACCAGTTGTTCGCACCAGCCATTAAAAAAATAGTAGTCAAACCAGAGTATTTTGTAAACTAATATTAACATATGAACTTGTTTCACTTTGATTCCTAAAGTTTTACGTTGAAACATTCATGTTGAACGATGCATAAATCATTTCAAATACAAACCTTCACAAATCAGCAGTGTTCAAAATTATAGATCTAAAAACTATACATTTTATTTCACTTAATTTCAACGGAAATATACAACCACTCAACACGCTAAACACATTTAAATGATGTGTAATGCATAGATATTATTTTTTTTTTTTACTGTGTTGACGGTGTAATCAATTAGTTTTTATGTCTGATCACAAATCGACATATTTTTATGTGTAATATCTGGTTGTGCAAAAATATTTTTAATTTATGTAGAGTGAGAAAGTGGGTCCACAACAATAAATAACAAGTGCTGTTAATCTGTGGTTGAGATATTTGTAAAATTTCAGACTCCATAATCGCTGCTAAGTGTCTGTTTTGTTACCATTTTTTGCCCGGGCCAAATGCCCGTGGATACGAACGCAGAAGAAAAAGAGCCCGGCAGCTCTAGCCAGCCGTGTGCTCAGTGCGCTACGCCTATTATCGATGGTCATGCAAGTGTTGAATGCTTCGGTCGATGTAAATTATCGATCCATGTACGTTGTCTACCCGGGGCGACGGAAGAAGAAATAGTGCTATTGCAGAAGATCCACAATGCCGTGTTCGTGTGCGATGCGTGTCTAGCGTTGAATGAGTTCGAGGATAGGCACAGTGAAAAACGATTAGATGAAATTGCCAAAAAATTAGATGATCTCGCGGGTGTTATGGAAATGGCAAAAAATTTCAAACAAACAGTGAAAAAGATAGAAATAGTGCGAATTAATAAACGGTCTACTGACGCTGGTGGAGATAAGGATGTGCTGCCTCGACGTATACTTACGCGATCATCTGCCAAGCGGAGGAAAGTGGATGAGTGTGAAAACCACAACGACGAAACGCCAAAAACAAGCTTTGCGGATGCGGTGAAAGGTCGAACCGACAACAAAACTCTAGAACAAATCAAGAGAAAGGATTCCATTCAAAAGCCCGACCCAGTAGTCATCATAAGACCAAAAGAAGGCATACAGGTTGACGATGCGCGTGCTGAGCTGCGAAGGAAAGTGGATGCTCGAAGTGTGAATGTAAAACGAGTGACTAACGGCAAGAATGGTGAGCACTTTAAACCGTTGTCTTCCGTTTTAATTCCACTATGATGAACAAAATGCAAGATTGCACTTTTCTGTTACAGATACGTATTTCGGCTACGACTTGCAGCCTTCTTCAGTGTATTGTATCAGAATGAAGAAAATACCCTCTGTACCGCTTTATGTACCGAAAAGGCAGGTAGAAATTAGGTAACTTAGGTGTGTGAAGATGATCATTTGCGTACGGGTAATGTTTGGAAAAGCCATGTGTATCCGTTACCTTGATCTCGATTGAGTAAAGACGAAGGGGGTTGTCCTAGGGGATATCCTGTCACGTCTCAAAGTTTCAAATCCCGCCTTACCTAGAATTAAGGGACTACCTAAAATCCACAAACCTGGGAATGAAATGAGGGAAATTATTTCAGCTGTAAATGCCCCTACCCAAAAAATTGCAAAATGGTTGGTTAACGAATTCCAAACAATGCCTAAACAATTCCATAGTTGCTCGGTAAAGAGCACACAAGATTTCGCAATCAAACTTCAGAAGTCAGGTGAAATCAAAGATGACGAAATAATGGTCTCTTTTGACGTAACCGCCCTATTCCCAAGTGTCAAAAAGTAAAAAATTCAAAAAACAATCCCTCACAACATTAACCCCATTAACCGAGAATTTAAAAAGGATAGCAGTAGACTTCAACAAAAATACGGCTTATCCACTTAGACATAAATTAAAAAAGTTTGGTATGGATCTTGTTTTTAGTAGTAGAAAGTACCAACTTAAATCGATTTTAGGATCCACTAAAGATCCAATTGAAACTCTGGAAAAATCTGGGGTATACAAAATTTCTTGTTCTCATTGCGATAAAATTTATATTGGACAAACTAAGAGAACACTAGATATTCGGTTTAAAGAGCACATCGCTGAAATCACAAAAGCTTCCAAGGAAGCTGTTAAAGATGTACCATTTCACTTCAAATCTAAGGTAGCGGAACATTCCTTTTCAGAAAAACATGATCTGACCACTGAGGATATAAAAATTCAACGTCAAACTTCTAATCCATGGAAATTGGATGTTGCTGAGAGCCTAGAAATTTTTAAACAACCCCCTTCGTCTTTACTCAATCGAGATCAAGATAACGGATACACATGGCTTTTCCAAGCATTACCCGTACGCAAATGATCATCTTCACACACCTAAGTTACCTAATTTCTACCTGCCTTTTCGGTACATAAAGCGGTACAGAGGGTATTTTCTTCATTCTGATACAATACACTGAAGAAGGCTGCAAGTCGTAGCCGAAATACGTATCTGTAACAGAAAAGTGCAATCTTGCATTTTGTTCATCAAAATCAAAACAGTGCTTTTGTTAAAGTGTTAAGAATGGTGAGGTTGTAATTGCGCTGAAAGATGATGAAAGTGTTGAGCTGTTGAAGAAACACGTAGAGCAAAACATGGACGGCAAATACGATGTCAGTGTCAGGGAGAATTTACGACCTACTATCAAACTAGTCGGCATGAGTGGTGTACTGGATGAAAATGAGCTGAGAGACACATTAGTGAGCCAAAACGACGTTTTTGAAAACCTGACGCACTTCAAGCTTTGAAAAGCATACTGCAATGAGAAATTTCAGTTCAACAACTGCAGCGCTATCATTGAACTCGATGCTAAAACGTTCACAGCGGTCATGCAGAAAGAAAAACTTAATTGCGGGTGGGACCGATGCAGAGTGCTTGATGGACTGCAGGTGACAAGATGCTTTAAATGTTGCGGATACAACCACAAGAGCAATGCATGCAAAGCAGAAACTTCAAAGTGCCCAATCTGCAGTGAAAACCACCCCGTGAAAGAATGCAAATCCAAGACGCAGAAGTGTGCAAACTGTGAAAATCTCAACATTAAGAGAAAGCTTTCCATTGACACAAATCACGCTGCTTGGAGTGTCCTTTGCCCGGTTTACACTAAACACTTAGAAAAGCGGAAAAACATGATTGATTATTCAAAGTAGCAATCATTGTACAGTTCAAAAGATCGTACCATCAACAACGTTCATCTGCTTCCCACGGAACTTGCCCGTCATGGCAGCGGCCTTCTCCGGTCAGATTCACAATTGCAGCATGCCGATGGGTGCAATCAGCCCGATTCCATCAACGACGTACTTTTGGTTTCTACGGAACTTGAATGTTATGACAGCAACCTTTCCCGGTCAGGTAAAGCTAAGGAGGGTATATATCCTCCCGAAGCTACTCAAGATACTGCGCACCTTAAACTAGATCCACAATTGCAGCATTCCGACGGGTACAATCAGCCAGATTCCATCAACGACGTTCTTTTGGTTTCTACGGAACTTGTATGTTATGGCAGCGACCTTTCCCGGTCAGGTAAAGCTAAGGAGGGTATATGTCCTCCCGAAGCTGCTCAAGATACTGCGCACCTTAAACTAGATCCACAATTGCAGCATTCCGACGGGTGCAATCAGCCAGATTCCATCAACGACGTTCTGCTCTCCACGGAACTTTTATGTTATGGTAGCCAACTTTCCCTGTCAGGTAAATACAATGAATGTATATGTTCTTCCGAAGTAGGACATACAGATGCTGCTCCCGCTGAAAACCCACCCCCATTACAGGTGGACGTCATCGCCGCTCATCTTTCTACCGCTCAACCGTCAGGACATTACTTGCAGGAACATCTCAGTATCTACTATCAGAACGTGAGAGGACTACGCACCAAAATTGACGAGTTGTTCATAGCTGTTTCAGACGCCGAATATGATGTTATTGTTTTAACCGAAACGTGGCTGAATGATCAAATCAATTCACTCCAGTTATTTGGCTCAAAGTACACGGCTTACCGTAACGATCGCGATCCAGACAGTACAGGGAAAAAACGCGGTGGCGGTGTGCTTATCGCAGTGTCCAACCGGCTCTCGTCTAAACAAAAAAATGCTAGAACCGATCTCGAACAACTATGGGAAGATATTCGCGGTCGCGATACTAATATTTGTGTTGGCGTAGTGTATATTCCCCCCGACTCCGCATGTGATAGTGATACTATTCAGAAGCACATAGACTCGGCACTTGACATCGCAACTTCCATTCAACCCAACACGGCTCATCTACTGTTTGGTGATTATAATCAATCTGGACTTCTATGGAAAAGTACCTCCTCCGGCTATGCCTTCCCAGACCCTTCTGAATCAACCTTGTAGCATGTTCACCTTTTTCGTAATTTTTGTCATTATTCGTTCACTACGCTCACTATGCCAAAACGCATCACATCAAGAAATATTCAGACGCTTGTGTACAAATATTCCCTTGCATGCAATTTTAGCCTATTTCGGATGAACTTTCAAAATATTCCGTCTCACCGAAACCCAAATGCGCATTAGAATGAAATGGATAGATACGAATGTGTTAAGAGGAAAGAGTATTCTTAAAATTCAAGCGAGAGAAATGGTTGTCGAAAGAGTAGTATTTGTAAAAATACGTACTTCCGACTACGAATACTCGAATCACTTGACGCCTATCTGAGGATCTACAGAACTGCAACTCGTCCATTTCGATCCTGATCGTGGAAGAGGCAGCAGTGTGAAGTTCTTTTTTAGTATCGCGGTGTGTTTTAAAAGGCATAGCTAGTGCGGTCAGTGAATTGTGCGGTCAGAAATACAAATTTGAATTCGCTACATTTCGTGCGAACTTGTGTGTGAAAAGAAGCCGATCGACAGCTTCTTTTCTTTTATTGCAAAAGTTTGGAGATTTTCCGCCATCCGCGTTCTAGCGACGCATACGCTCGGCACACCGCCCGTCTCGTTTACCACCCTGCTGACCCCACGTTCCGGCTTCGAAAGTTCCCGACGCTTTTGGCAAAAGGTCGGAAGGAAGCTGCAAAATCATCAACGCGCTTCGTTAGAGCGACGGCCATCTTCATCGTCGGAAAGTTGGCCGAATTCAACACCCAGTAGGCAAAGGCCTAATTAGCGTCATCATTGCGACGCCATTGTAGACGCCGTTCGTCGCCATCGCTGAATAGGTTTGCGATAGGAAGTCGGTGCCGAAGCCGCAATACCAGTCGGCACCCAGCTGAGATGCAGCTCTACTAGATCGACGCTGTTCCTGAAATAACACATGTGAGTAAAAATAGATCATTGATCCGTGCACGTAGATCCAACACACATAAAACTCAAACCTTCGAAAGCTTTCTTTGCCGCTCGAAAGCTAAAGCCGAGCGCGCATTTGTACTGCTCAGCGCAGCTTTATCCGCTAGCAGGAAATTTTGACCGCACATAGGTAGACAGGAAAGGGGAAAGCTAGAAAGGGAAGGAACACGAAAAATGTAAAGCTTAATGAATATATAAAACCTAGGTTAAGAATAAAATGCCGTATTTTAATCCGTCCAATAAAATGTTTTCCTGTTAGTTAGTGTTACCTGAAATGTTTGTATTTTTTATGTTGATTAGCTTTCCCATGTAGTGAATTTGGTTCGAGAAGATTTCTCACGTTTCGCGTCGTTTCCGTAGATTTGAATTTTCTTTGTGTTTGTTTTACTCCGATGGGCTATCGGGAATTAGTCCCCACTACTACTTACGAAGCGAGAGGGAAAGAGTGTTCGACTGAGTTCTGCCTGTGATGATAACTGATCGTTTTTTTAGTGCATGAGCTTTCGAGTTGGTATAACGATCATTTCTCTTGCGTCTTTGCTAAACATAGTAGTGGCTCCATCTATACGCGAAACGGAGTGCATCTTTTCACATTTTGTGTTTACCTACCGTTCCTTTGCGCCATTTCGGGATCAATTTCTATAACCTGCCCTGAGGTTAGGTTTCATGCTGGGCAATTCTAACCTGACGAGTGGTCCTCTTCGGGGGTGGCGCTAAAGCTACTCGTTTAAAACGTCCTGAGGAGCGTTTTGGTAGACGGAAACCGTAAACGGCCATTTGGCCCGCTACATTTTGGCGCCCAACGTGGGGCTGCAAAATCATCAACGCGCTTCGTTGGAGCGACGGCCATCTTCATCGTCGGAAAGTTGGCCGAATTCAACACCCAGTAGGCAAAGGCCTAATTAGCGTCATCATTGCGACGCCATTGTAGACGCCGTTCGTCGCCATCGCTGAATAGGTTTGCGATAGGAAGTCGGTGCCGAAGCCGCAATACCAGTCGGCACCCAGCTGAGATGCAGCTCTACTAGATCGACGCTGTTCCTGAAATAACACATGTGAGTAAAAATAGATCATTGATCCGTGCACGTAGATCCAACACACATAAAACTCAAACCTTCGAAAGCTTTCTTTGCCGCTCGAAAGCTAAAGCCGAGCGCGCATTTGTACTGCTCAGCGCAGCTTTATCCGCTAGCAGGAAATTTTGACCGCACATAGGTAGACAGGAAAGGGGAAAGCTAGAAAGGGAAGGAACACGAAAAATGTAAAGCTTAATGAATATATAAAACCTAGGTTAAGAATAAAATGCCGTATTTTAATCCGTCCAATAAAATGTTTTCCTGTTAGTTAGTGTTACCTGAAATGTTTGTATTTTTTATGTTGATTAGCTTTCCCATGTAGTGAATTTGGTTCGAGAAGATTTCTCACGTTTCGCGTCGTTTCCGTAGATTTGAATTTTCTTTGTGTTTGTTTTACTCCGATGGGCTATCGGGAATTAGTCCCCACTACTACTTACGAAGCGAGAGGGAAAGAGTGTTCGACTGAGTTCTGCCTGTGATGATAACTGATCGTTTTTTTAGTGCATGAGCTTTCGAGTTGGTATAACGATCATTTCTCTTGCGTCTTTGCTAAACATAGTAGTGGCTCCATCTATACGCGAAACGGAGTGCATCTTTTCACATTTTGTGTTTACCTACCGTTCCTTTGCGCCATTTCGGGATCAATTTCTATAACCTGCCCTGAGGTTAGGTTTCATGCTGGGCAATTCTAACCTGACGAGTGGTCCTCTTCGGGGGTGGCGCTAAAGCTACTCGTTTAAAACGTCCTGAGGAGCGTTTTGGTAGACGGAAACCGTAAACGGCCATTTGGCCCGCTACAACCTTCTCTAGAGCGAGTATTGCCTTACTGGACGGAATGTCTGTATTGAACATGCTGCAAATGTGTACAGTAAACAACAGACGAAATCGAACCCTGGACCTCCTTTTCGTAAATGAAGAAGCTTCTATTAACTGCATCGTTTCAGAAGCCCTTGAGCCGTTAGTTGCTTGTGACGCACACCATCCTCCTCTTCTAGTAACGCAGATCTGTCCCCAGTTAGTTGTTTATGACGAAATGCTAGATGTCACGGAGTTCAATTTTTCAAACACTGATTTCAATAGGCTCCACAACTCACTGCAGGCAATCGATTGGGAGACTTTGCTAAATTCCGCGATCGATGTAGATGTTGCCGTAGAAAAACTTTCACTGGTCCTAAAACAACTTTTCTAACTACATGTTCCCGCACCACGTCCCCGACCAAAACCAGCGTGGTCCAATCGTCAATTACGTAAACTGAAAAGACTGCGAGCAGCTGCACTTCGGCATTACACCAGCCGACGAAACCCCTTCACAAAACGAGAGTTTATTGAAGCCAGCAACAGTTACAAGGCATATAATCGCTTTCTCTATTCAAGACACGTCGCACAAACCCAATCGAACCTGAAACAAAATCCAAAGCAGTTTTGGTCTTTCGTTAACGGGAAACGTAAAGAAAATGGGCTTCCTTCCAGTATGTTCCTTGCAAATGAAACATCAAGTACCCCAAGCGGCATCTGTGACCTATTTGCGCAGCATTTCTCAAGTGTGTTTAAAAAAGTCTCGGCCAACTCCACTCAGATGGAATATAGTCTTCAGGATGTCCCTCATGATGTAATTAATTTAGGCATTATTCAATTTACTGACGAAGATATTCTAACTGCTATGAGAAAGCTAAAGTCTTCAACATCGGCAGGACCAGATGGTATTCCTTCCATTATAATCAAAAGATGCGCAAGCGCATTATGTACGCCTTTAAGACTAATTTTTAACCAATCGCTGTCGCAATCAACGTTCCCCGTCTGTTGGAAAAAATCAGTTATGTTTCCGGTTTTTAAAAAAGGTGATAAGCAAAATGTTGCGAACTATCGTGGCGTAACTTCACTCTGCGCTGGGTCAAAGTTATTTGAAATATTAGTAGGAAATGTGCTGTTTCGCGAGACCAGAGCATATATATCGAAGGACCAACACGGCTTTTTTCCTGGTAGATCGACAACTACTAATCTAGCCCAATTCACTTCGCTCTGTATTAAAAATATTGAACTTGGATCTCAGGTCGATACTGTATACACGGATCTCAAGGCTGCATTCGATCGTGTAGATCACTCTCTTCTACTGGCAAAGATGAAGCGGCTGGGCGCTTCGGATTATTTTATAGGGTGGCTTAAATCATATCTCGTAAATCGTTCTCTGTGTGTAAAATTAGGAAATAACGAGTCATACAGTTTCATCAACTTGTCGGGAGTGCCTCAATGGAGCAATCTAGGACCGTTGCTTTTTTCGTTGTTTTTCAATGACGTTTGTTTTGTTATACCTCCTGGGTGTAGACTTATATATGCCGATGATCTCAAACTATTTCTTATTGTGCGGTCAATAGAAGATTGCAAGGAACTACAGAAACACTTAGATGCTTTTTGTTGTTGGTGTAATCGCAACTTGCTGGCTCTCAGCGTGTCCAAATGCTCCATAATATCTTTTACACGTAGAAAAAATCCAATACTGTGGAACTACACCATTTCCGGGGAATCGCTAGAGAGAATGACAGTTGTCAGAGACCTCGGTGTACTTCTGGACTCACAACTGACATTCAGAAATCATTACTCTCATGTTACAGCACAGGCAAATAGAAATCTCGGTTTCATTATAAGAATCGCCAAAGAGTTCACTGATCCATATTGTTTGCGGGCACTCTACTTTTCACTTGTGCGATCTGTCTTGGAAGCTTCAGCACCCATTTGGTGTCCTTACACAAGCATTTGGATCAACCGAATAGAAGCAGTGCAGGCAAGATTCCTCCGTTTTGCTCTTAGAACTCTGCCGTGGCGTAACCCAACAGAGCTACCACCGTACATCGATCGCTGTCGTCTGCTCGATATGGAAACCCTAGCCAAAAGGCGGAACACATTTAGAGCAGTATTTGTTGGGAAGATATTAACTGGCCAAATAGATGCTCCAGATATTCTCTCACAAATAAATGTCAATGTGCCCCCGAGAAGTCTCAGATCGCATAACTTTTTAAGACTCGAGTTTCAACGCACCGAGTACGGTCAAAACGAACCCATTAGGGCGATGTGTAATGTTTTTAATAGTGTTTATGGCCATTTTGACTTTTCTTTATCTTGTGATGTTTTCAAAAATAGACTAAGAAAGTTGACTTAGATTTTAAGATTCATTTTTTGCAATATTTGTATTTTTTATTTATGTAATGCTGTGTACTATGTTATTATATTTTTTTTGTAGTGTGAATCCATTGTAATCAGGTGTGAATATATGAAAAGATAATGGGTGTTTACGCCCATTTGAGGATTGCTTCTGAAGTATATCCTGAAATGGGCTTTTCCCATTCAACTACATTTCATGTAGACCAACATAGGTCAGATGAAAAATAAGAATAAATAAATAAATAAATAAATATTACTATGAAATATTTTTTAGTTTGTTTCGTGCATTTTATTGTATAATTTTATAGAGCGAAGAACTGGTGCACCAATTTAGGCTATGAACCATTTGGCGATTTTTTTTAACCTTTAGTTAAAATTTCACAGTTCGTAAATTATTTTCTCTTGAATGGAAAAATTTAACTGAGAGAGCGAACCATTACAAAAGTTGACATATGGATAGTTATTTAGAATTGACAGCTGCGATGACCACAAGTTGGTAAAGGTGTGAACATTTGTCGATATTTTAAAATTAGTTTTTTTTATTACAGTAAGTATGACAGTCATTGCCTCGAAAAGTAAACATCCACAGCATGAAATAACCCAAACAAATCTTAACACAATACGTTATCGTTTCCATCTTTATCCCTTAATTTTGTATTGAAAAATATTGACGACCACAATTAGGTACAGAAAATGTTTCCACCTTTTTATTCTGCATCATGGGCAAAATTTTAACCATCGAGCTGTCAAATTTAACTATCGCTCTGTAAAATGCTCCAGAGTAGGGTTATTTTGTAAATAACTTTCGAAGTGTCAGATTTTAACTAAATGTTAAAAAATTCACCAAATGGTTCATAGCCTTATTATGTACTTCATTTTGGCCTTACCTTGCGCTAATTGATTTTTCTGATGCTCCCGGACTTTTGATCTAGTGACCGTTGACATTTTTACTCTACAGTGCGATGTCATGCTGGTAAACATTTACTTTTGTGCCAAAATTGAAAAGTGCTTTTCACACATTTGTTTGTTGGGGAAACTGTTTAGCATCAAATTCCGTTGTAAATCGTCGAGGTAAGTGCCTAAACCACCATATATCATTCCGTGGATTAATCCTTAGTTTAATGTTACAGCAAAACACAGGGAAAGTGCGCTAAGATAAAAGCTGCGCGGTACCCAGAAGATGCGTTACAAATGTGCATAAATTGAATACGCAATGGCATGACGAGGTATGGCGCACTCAAGAAATACGGCATTCCGTATTACGGCATTACAGGGTTTTCCGTTTTGCCGGACGACCTTGCTCATTAGTCACCGAATTTGTTGCATCAATTCAACGGCCAACTCCATTTAAAATCAATCGTCCACGTCAGTACATATTGCAAACATATGAAGGCAAAATATTGGTTATTGGTTTTTAGGAAGGATATGGCTTGAATCATTTATGCGCAGAAATTCAGGATTTTTCTTGCGTACTCCGGAAGCTATAACAGCTGCTAGCGGACGGGTCAGCGAATCTGATATTCAAGGTTGATTACCATTACCGCGCCGCAGTGTGAAGCACAGAAATTACAAAAAACAATTTCATCCCTTGCTAACAGGCTCCTTAGCTTGGATGAAATACACTTCAAAGAAGAAGAAAAAATTAACGCAGAAGAAGCAAAGAAAATACAAGCAGCTCAACGCCAACATTTTGGAAATTCACCGTGAAAACGAAAAAAAACTTAAAACTGAAAAACACAAACGAAAGAGAGAAGATATAAAAAGAGAAAAAGAAGAGCGTAGGTTGAAAAACAATATGTAATTAAATACAGAATAAAACATACCAAAAATATGAACTCATTACAACGGAAAAATGATTTATTATACATTAATTCACTTCAAGGTCGTCCAGAACCGTCTGAAATATTCAATGTGACCAAGCGGCCTATTTTGTCCACTAAGTAAACATAAATCCAGTCTATGTCAATTGACTTTGGACTATTATTTTATGGTTATAGTCTGTACTGGTTTATGGAAATGTTATCCGTTTGCACACTTATCAACCCGTATCTCCTAAAACTAAATTCAGATCAGTACAAACTTCATGTATCGCCTATAAAAATATTACAAATTCAATTAAACTTTAAGTATTCTGAACACCGCCTAAGACATCTCCGATATAATAATAGTGTCAACAAATGGAGCACTACTAGGGTCAATTAAGGAATACTTGGTGCCATAACTGGAACAAAAGACAAAGTTTTGACTTCACATTAAAATCTTTTTTGGAGGAAAATCGTTTGAATCCCAGACAGATTCTTATAAAGAACTCTCTGATCTTTCTAAAATGATACAGATTGAAATTTAGCGTGATATATTGACAAAAATGAAGGACCAAACTCTTTCGTCATGCTTAACTAGTGCCATAATATAACCTACTCTAGTTGAAAAATTTACATAAAAAAATTTTTTTTTTTATATTTCTCGAAAAAAAATGTCAAGGATTCGAAAATTTTGAAAAAAAATTCCGAGGCCTAGAGGGCCGAGTCTAGTATACCAATCGACTTAGCTCGACAAATTGGGATAACATTTGTATGTGTGCGCATGTATGTGCGTATGTGTGTATGTTTGTGCAATAATGCCATGAAATTATCTCAGTAACGGCTGAACGAGACAATTGGACACCATTATTTTCGTTTTTGGATGTGTTTACTTTTTGAGATACGGATAATATTGTCAAAAACAGATGTTTAGTAAATAAGTCTACGGGAATATTTTGTTCAGTGATTAATTTATCTATAAATGGTATACGAAATTTATTTCCTGAACTAATTTAGATAGAAACTATTTGTCTTCGGAGAAGTTGATGAAAATATTACTACAAAAGAAATTGTTGAAGATACCATATTTCTAACTTTAATAGGTTTCGAATTATGGTACATGTTATATGGAAGACCGCTTGAAATTAGTTTTCTCATGATAACTTTTTTAGTCATTCTCCTACGTTATTGGAGTCTTCCACAAGGTTGTTTGCAGTGTCGAATTACACATTTTCGCAGAACAAAGTAACTTTCTATGTGTTATATTGAAAAAGATATTCCAAATTTTGCAATATTTTTATGGTACTTCCACCTTAAATAACCCGTTAAGAAGCAAAAAGAAGCAACCAACATCATAAGATACTGAAAGTACTAGCTTGTTACTTTCATATAGTGGCTAACTTGTTTGTCGACTCGATTCTCCCCAAGGGTTATGTTCAAAACAAAATGCTGTCACAGGGGTATAGGATGTGTAAGTTGAGGTTCAAAGGTCGTTTCTTCAACTACAGCATCATCAACGTACACTGCCCACACGATGTGAGACTCAACGACGAGAAGGAAGCGTTCTATGCGAAGCGATGTGTACGACGGCTGTTCGTAACGGAACGTGAAAATCGTCATCGGTGATATGAACGCGCATGTAGGATAGGAGGCAATGTTTAGTCCGGTATTTGGGCCAAACAGCTTGCACACCGTATCGAATGACAACGGCCAACGATGCGTGAACTTCGCAGCCTCCCGTGGCATGGTAGTCCGAAGTACCTTCTTCCCTCGCAAATATATCCGCAAAACCACCTGGAGATCACCTGACCACCACCTGCAACCCTCGTCGTAATCGGACGCCAAGACCCAACATCTCCCAACTTCGGAACGCCGCACAGTGTCGCCTAGCTGGACAAAACCTCAATATTATATTTTAAATTTTTCGTGATTTAGCATTTTTTCTGTTTCTTAACAGTTCAATAGAGTCTTCTCAAAATATTAAGTCCCGAAGACGAGAGTTCAGTTTTTTACAGAACTTCAAAGGTGAAATAGATGATGAATTCCGAGAAAAACTCTTTTCAAACCTAAGTTAGTCAAATGAATATATCTTTTTAGTTAAGATTCCGATTGGGGTCGAACTGATTTCATTTGAAAGGTTATTCGCTGGACTTATAACTTCCATTCGATTTAGTCGATAAAAGCCTTTCTTCTCGCTCAGACAATAATAAATCAAGCAATAGTTTAAAGTTATAATGTTCAAAGTGGCTGTACTTTTTTTTGAAACGGTTCGCTTGTTGTTCAATATACTTGAAAATTAGTGTACTTTCCGAAAATTGATATCTTGTTTTGCCTCCTTCTGCCCCGAGGTATGAAAAAAGGTGATTTTTCATGATACGTCTGAAGGAGACACATGGTAACCTTTGACTACCCAGGGTTCGCAATATAATTTATAGATGTTTCTTATCAACAATTGAAAAATGTGTATTCTGCTAAAAAATTCACCGCACCTAATTTTTTGAAAATGAATTTTCGGAAATAGTGCACTTTATATTCGTAAATGTTGATTTTTCGAACCACACTAAGTGCCAAAATTTTGAGGATTTAAAAAACGCGCCGGGGTTGCCCAACACTACGCACAGCGGCTGGAAGCAGCACTACCCACGGAAGAACAGCTGGGCGCAGCTACTCTTGAAGATGGCTGGAGGAAGATCCGCTCCGTCATAGGAAGTGTTACTATAGCGGCACTAGGTACAGCGATTCCGAATCGAGGAAACGACTGGATCGATGACGAATGTAAGCAGTTAATAAAGGAGAAGAATGCAGCTTGGGCGAGGATGCTGCAGTACGGAACGATACAGAATGTGGAGCGATACAAACAAACACGGAACAGGCAAAACTCGGTCCTCCGAAAAAAAGCGCCAACAGGAGGAACGAGATCGCAAAGCGATGAAACAACTGTACCGCGTAAACGACACACTCTTGTAGATTGTTGTGCACTTCAGTTGGACATAGCTAGGATCATAAGTTGGTGTGATGGAAACGGAATGACTATAAACATTCCGAAATGCAACATAATCACATTCACACGCATACTCTCGCCAATTACGTTTGAGTATGCAGTGAGGGCTGCCCCAGTAGAACGAGTTTCATCAATCAAGGACCTTGGTGTTATACTTGACCATAAGCTACGTTTCATCGAACACTTCAATGCACTAACTGCTAAAGCCTATTCAATACCAGCGCTCATCAAACGAAACACCCAAGATTTCAACGACGTCTACTGCCTGAAGGAACTGTACATCAGTCTGGTACGCAGCATTCTAGAATATGGAGTTATCGTTTGGGCCCCGTATCACACCGAACACATTAATCGCATAGAACAGGTGCAAAAGAGTTTCGTTCGGGATGCTTCTCGCTAAGCTGGACTTCAACGTTCTTGGTAGGTCTCTGCGGAGAATATAAACTTTTTCCGCAGTCTACTCATTGCACGCAGTACGGCAAGAATAACCCGGTAGATGTTTGCTGTCAGCTCTTCAATCGCGTTTTTCACTATTTTGACTTTAATTTAAGTAGAGAAATGTTCAAACGGTTTATGTTAGTATAGTATTTTAGTCAGTACGAAAATTATTAATTCGAAGACAACATATGTCATCACACGGGAGTTCTACGAGAAGCTGAACTGTTCGCGCAAAGGCTACGTTCCGCAAGCCGATATGTGCAGGGACTTAGACGGCAACCTACTTACGAACGAGTATAAGGTGATTGAGGGGGTGGAAGCAGTATTATGACGAGCACCTCAATGGTGAAGTAGCAGAGGATGAAGGCGGTATGGCAACGGATCTTGGAGCACGCGCAGAAGACGATATGCTGCTGGCCCCTGATCTCCAAGAAGTCAAGGAGGAGATCGGTCGGCTGAAAAACAACAAAGCTGCCGGTGTAGATCAACTACCCAGCGAGCTATTAAAATACGGTGGTGAAACACTGACAAGCGCGCTGCATTGAGTAATCGCCAAAATTTGGGAGGAGGAGATTCTTCCGGAGGAGTGGATGGAGGGTGTCGTTTGCATAATCTACAAAAAGTGTGACAAGTTCGATTGCTGCAACTACCGCGCTATCACACTACTTAGCGCCGCCTGCAAGATCCTCTCCCAAATTCTTTGCCGCCGATTGTCACCATTTGCAAGGGAGTTCGTGAGGCACTACCAAGCGGGATTCATGGGTTCCCGCACCACCCCGGACCAAATATTTGCGATACGGCAGGTTCTGCAGAAGTGTCGCGAACACAACGTGCCCACGCATCATTCGTTCATCAATTTCATATCAGCATATGACACAATCGATCGAGATCAGTTATGGCAGATAATGCACGAGTACGGCTTTCCGGATAAGCTAACACGATTAGTCAAAGCGACAATGGATCGGGTGATGTGCGTTGTTCGAGTATCAGGGACACTCTCGAGTCCCTTTGAATCTCGAAAAGGATAACGGCAAGGTGATGGTCTATCGTGCCTGCTGTTCAACATTGCGTTAGAAGGTGTAATAAGGAGAGCGGGGATAGACACGAGTGGCACGTTCTTCAGAAAGTCCGTCCAGCTTCTATAATGGTACGGAACTTTGAGGCGATGTCGGAAACGTACATCAGACTGAAAGCTGAACCCAGCAGGATTGGACTTGCCATCAACGTTTCGAAGACAAAATACATGAGAGGAAGAGGTTCTAGAGACGATAATTTGAACCTCCCATCCCGAGTTCTGATTGACGGTGACGAAATCGAGATGGTCGACGAATTCGTGTTTTTTGGGCTCACTGGTAACCGCCGACAATGATACCAGCAGAGAAATTCAGAGACGGATCTTGGCGGGAAATCGTGCCTACTTTGGACTCCGTAGGACGCTCCGGTCGAACAAAATTCGCCGCAGCACGAAGTTGATTATCTACAAGACGCTGATTAGACCGGTGGTCCTCTACGGCCACGAGACCTGGAGTACCAAACGCGCCCTTGGAGTTTTCGAACGAAAGGTGTTGTGTACCATCTATGGTGGCGTGCAGATGGAAGACGTGGAACGTGGCGCAGGCGAATGAACTATGAGTTGCTTCAGCTGCTGGAAGAACCATCCAACGCGCATACCGCAAAAATAGGACGTTTGAGGTGGGCTGGGCACGTCGTAAGAATGTCGGACGACGACCCGGTGAATATGGTTCTTGAGGGCGACCCTACAGGAACAAGAAGACGGGGCGCACAGCGAGCACGGTGGATTGACCAGATAGAGGACGACCTACGGACTCTTCGAAGACTTCGACGAGACGCGACAAGCAGCAATGGACCGAGTGGAGTGGAGATGGAGATGGTACAGCAAGAGACAACAAGGCTCTAGCTTAAACGGTAAGTAAGTAAGTCGACACTGCAAACAACTTTGTGGAAGATTCCAAGAACGTACGAGAATGACTAAAAATGTTATCATGAAAAAACTAATTTTGAGGGGTCTTTCATATAATATGTTCCATAACTCGAAAACCATTAAAGTTAGAAATATGGTGCATTCAGCAAATTCTTTTTCAGTAAAATTTTCTACAACTTTGCAGAAGACACAAAGTTTCTATCAAAATTAGTTAAGGAAATAAATTTCGTATATCACTGATACATGAATTAATCACTGAACAATATATTCTTGTAGATGCACAATTAAAAAGGCAAGAAATTCTCAGAACAAATTATACTCCTAAAGTTCACGGTTTAGACGCTATTTATTTTGAGCACGAAAACGACGTTTTAAAACCCTTTGGAGTGGTAAGCGAAATAGGCTAATTTCGGGAGAGATGCCGCACTTTCTATATCTCGTATATAGGGTCACTTTTATACGGTAATATGATATTGTGAGTTTGTCTTTCGAAGAATTACAACACTGGAGATGTAAAATAATCCTTATTATTAACTCACGAAAATTTTATTAACGTTTGTGTGCGTCCAGTTGCATCACGGAGTGCCGAAAGTTTTTCAGTACCACATTAAAATTTCGTTTAATTTAATCGTTCGACTTTTTTTGGGTAAATCAAGTATCGGTTGAATAGCTGGAACCTTTTAGAAGGGATTCTGATCATGAGCACTGCCATCCATAATTTCAGAGGAAAATGTCGTCGTGCGGCATCTCTTCCCTAACAATTGGGAGATATCAAAATTGCAGGTGAGATGCCGCACTCGATGGCGGAGAATACGTAGCTAAAATGTATTTTTTTCACATCGGAATGTCATTAAATGATCATTTGCGTCAGGTATAGGCTATTAATAAGGTATTTCCACAAATTAACGGACCTAACACAGTGACATATAAGACTCATATTCTATTAATCTATATATTTAATTGGGCGATATGTATCTAAGTGTCAGTTACTTCGGTTTATTCTTTAAAGTTTCAGGCCCTAATTTTAGTGAACGCATTGATTGTAGTGATGTCAATCTTGGGATAAAAATGAAAATTTCAACGAATTGATGCTTTTTTAAAATGAATCTTTCAAGATCAAACAGTGGCGTAGTAGCGGGGGGGGGGGGGGGGGGGGGGGTTGGGGATGAAACCCCCCCCCCCCCCGAAATATTTTGGAGAAATTTGAAAAAATTGAATATGTTAAACAAAAATATACCTAATATTTAAAATGAAATTCTCAAAGTTTCATTTGCAAAAGTTATCTTGTGAAAATATTTCCTTGTAGTGAAAATTCGCTGCAGACTCGACACCTACCTGTCGGCACGTTGTGGAGGCCAGCCCGACCTCCGAGGACTATAATAAGCGAGGAGCTAGGAGCTTAATGGTTCACGAAACGGATATCGCTACCGAGAGAAATTTCGCCACATTCTGTAGTCCTTGACTGACGGCGTACATGGCCTGGAGAGTGTGAGAGAAGTATCCCCATAGAGACCACCAGGCGATTCGCTACCGCATCGGCCAATAGAACCCTGCTGCAGCACGAAGAAGGACGTTGTTGAGTTACTTCGGCGAACAACGGAATCAAGTACGTTGATAGGCTGATCTAACAAGACAACATCACGAAAACTAGGGCCATGCAGTAGACGGCGCATGGGGTAACTAGGCCGAAAACCTGGACAAAATTATTTTCTGCTGTTCTATATATTATTTTGCAATTATAATTCAAGAGAAGCTTAAATATTTGATCTTGAGCACATTTTTCATAAAAAATCCACTTAACAGTGTGATATTTGTTTTCTTCTAATATTTCTTCAAAAACTCAACCTAACCGAAACCATTGTGAATGGTAGCTATAGTAACATTAGTAGGACGATTTTCTAACAAATATAATTTTCAAAATTATATTTGTACATTGGAGACAATACATACATTACCTTGTTTTATTGATGACCATTCCAAAACTTGGTATGTTATCTGTGAATATTTACGGCTTTCTCAGTCAATTTAGCTTGAGCAAACGAATTGTTTTTAAAACTGTCCGATGTTTCGACCGTATTTGGCGGCCTTTTTCAAAGGAAACTTAAATAATCGTTAACTATGAGTGAACAGGTAAAGCATAGTAAAAACATATATGAAAAAGTACGAAACAAAAACAAAATTGCAGTGCTGTGTCGTTTTTGTCGTAGTCGCTGATTGCCAACGGTGGCAGGTTGGGTGTTTTTGCACTGGCCGAAATGGTTGTGGAGATGACGATTTTGTGCTGAAAAAACACTTTCAGTTTATCAACTATGAACAAAAGTAAAAAAACGCTTTTAATCCACCTAACAGTGTGATGAGACATTTCTTATAACTCTTATCACTCTCTTCGGATATTATATCGTTTGAGAACATTTAGAGCTTGATGCTTCGTGATGTTTTTGATAACACATACTACATGGGATAGTGGCAGGACTCAGAGAATCGCTCAAATCAGCATAGGACAACATCAGTGCTAAAAATCTCAAACCAAAGCAATGGGAAAGCGAAAAAATGGGCAATAAAATAGACATACAAACGAATTATTGCTAATGCTCTGTTAATAAAATATCTAAATTCCTCAATCAATGCATTGTGGTGGGAAAACTGAATTTTCCTAAAGGGGTTATATATTGTACTGAGCCAAAAAAATCGATTTTTTTATTGTTTTGAAGTTTATACTTTACTCAAATTTCCAACGCGACTGAGAACTAAGAAATCTACGCTTTTTCTTGAAAAGGGCGATACTAGCAGTGATACCATTCAAAGAAAATCAACAGTGAATATTTCCAGACTTGGTTTTATTTCCTATTTAGGAGCTATTGTGTTTTTTACATTCTTGATTGCATGATTCAGTGATCGAAACCCAAAACTTTATAAAGTATTTGAAATTATTAAATTAAAATTTGTTTTTGCTATTCAAATTGACAAAATGATAGTATCGCCCCTTTGGCGATTGTTTACCTTTTCAGTCCCACCTATCAGTATTGAAGTATCGCCCTTGCGTTTTTTTACAATAACTAACGTTTTACACCACCGATTTCGTCCGGGTTTTTTCAATAGCGATCATTGTTACTATTTACAGCTGGTATCAGCTTAATATTCCTAAAAAATACGAAAAAACAGTTTCGCCTCAAAACTGCTAGCAAAAAAAGTATCGCCCTGTTTGTTTGCATGGAGCGTGGAGGGCGAAACTTTAAATAAACAGTTTTAAACAGTTTCGCCCGTTGTATTTTTTGCTGTAGTTTAAGAAAGCAATATCGTAGAATCCAAATTTTTAGGTTAATTTGTTGCGTTTCAAAGCCCCCATTCGCATGTATGAAAAAAGCCTTATGTTTACAATTGTAAGTATCTCCCTTTTCACAAAAAAGCGTTGAAATGAAATCGCAGCTTCTGATATCACGCTATCTCTGAAGTGCATGCGCGCATAGTTCCAAATTTTACTTCGACATCGACTTTTTCTAAAGGTGACTTCCTTGATTTGGTCACTATTTATTAAAAAATCGCGGTTAAATAAAAAATAAAACTATTAAAAAATTTCAAATAGTTTATAATTTTCACAAACTTATTAGGTAAAATTGCTTTCGTAATATTGTGTAGGAAAAAAGCTGAAAATTTCAGTTTTTTCTCTATCTGCAACATAAAAAACCCTTATGTATACCAATTAATTGGTATACGAATTGGAATAGGTTCGCCAAATTTTGGAAGAAGTCTATAGTCCCTTGAAAACTACCTAAAAATTGTTGTAGTTCGAAGCAATAAAAAATGCCCAAAAATGAAATGTACCTATTAATGTGAAACACAGTGTATAATACATACAATAAAGACCCATTTTCATCAGTCTCGTGGTGCATTTTAGGCTGACAAAATAGGGACATTGACTAAATCGGGCAATTTTTTTTCTTTATAATAAACTGAAACTGTTAAAATATTCTTCCCGTCCCTTGATGTGATCTGATAACTATTTCTGATTATGATGAACTTTTTATTTTTGCATATTTCCATCTTCATGATAAGGAAACACGCTCAAGAAAGGATTTACTCGAATTCAGTCTTGTTCGTCTGCTAGAGCCCATCAAACATGTGTTCATATTTGGCTGATAAAATCGGGGTTTCAATTTATTATAATAGATATTCAGCATTCGAAGAAGTTTCTTGTGAACGATCGTAGAAAGACTTTGTTTCTACTTACTTGAAGTCAGCGGCGTAGCCAGAAATTCGGTTTGGTGAGGGTTTGGTGAAAATCGATCTTACTGTCCAAACGGCATAATTCCGAAACCATAATTTTTGAAGTTTTGAAATTAAGCAGAATTATTTTTCAGAAAATAGTAACAGAGTTCGTGTCTTTAGCGAATTTGTTGAGTCTTTATTGTAGTCATGAATGTTAACCTGAGAAAATTCACCATAAATACTTCTTGAACGATATACCGTCAGAATTATTTTATCAAATGAAGCGCTATTTAACGTTTGTAAAACTCATCGTAAATACTAAACCTCCGAGATTGGCGGTTTCAGAATGATGCTATCCTTAAATTACCGTTTTTAAGCATTTGACCTATACATATAATTGGCCATACAACAAAAATGAAATGCTCATCAAAATCGATCAGGACCTGCTAGAGTCGCATGGAAATCGTCATTTTTCATAATTTTCTCTCTACATTCGGAAAGTGTTATCCTCGTTATTAATCATATTACGTTTTCGTCTCAACTCGACGCATTCCCAAAATAAAAACCTGTTTTAATCCACCTAGTGGTGCAATTGTGCTTTTCTCATTTGTCCAGACTACGATTCCATGGCTGGTTATGTTCAATACAATGGTGGAAATGAATAGTACATGTTCAGTACGATTTGCACATACATACAATGGATCAACAGCCACGATCTTGAGATACTATGTGATACTGAAACATCGCTTGAAACCAGCGGCGGATCATGGAGAAAGATCCGGGAGGTCCGGGTCCTGCCGAAAATTTTCAACATGTTAAGAAATTTTAAACTAGTTTTAATTTTAAAGTAGCAACCCCTCACTGCATACTCCCTCCGGGCCGGTATGATTGTCGATTTTTAGAGTGATTGCATAACCTTTCTATATGAGAAATGCAAACATGTGCAAAAGTCCAAAAAAGTCAATTTTTGTCAAACATTATTTTTTTCGAGTTTACATCAAATCTCAATGTTTCATGCATTTTAAAGTCATTTGGCATCAGAAATACAAATTTGATTTTGCAAATGTTTCATTTCAGTTTATATGGGAATTTGATGTGTGATTGCACTCTTCAACTCGTAACTCTGGAACCGGAAGTCCAATCAATAAAAAAAATCAATTGCAGCCGATGGGAAGGTTGTACCTTTCATTTGAGACTAACTTTGTGCAAATCGGTCCAGCCATCTCTGAGAAACCGAGGTCACATTTTTTTCCACATACATATATACACCCACATACATACACACAGACATTTTCCGATCTCGATTGGCATATAACACTTGGCCCTCCGGGTCGGGATTAGATTGACGAATTTTAGAGTGTATGAGAAAGGCAAAAACATTTTTAGCAAATGTTGAAAGTTATGCATTTTTTAAATCAATTTTAACTTCGCTTCCTATTAAATAAAGACCTTTATTACAGTACATCTCTACAAGAGCGAGCTCAATTTGAAAAGAAATCTGAGGATTATGATGGATTACAGAACTCTGGAATTTTCTATTGGAATGTTTTCAGGCAGGAATTTGATATTGATGCTATTAGACAACTGTGAAATCAAGACCAATAGATCAGTTACATATCAGGACCCCATTCCGACAATTTATCAAAAGTCCTCATGATGTTTAAAACAACAGGTTATCAATCTACGGATCAGATAATTGTTATTGTAATATTGAATTAAATCAGTCTGCATCAATAAATTTTCAACTTCAATCCATTTTTTTTGGTTCTGGTGGGGGGGAGGGGGGTTGTATGGTGTTAAACCCCAAAACCTTCTCTTGGCTACGCCGTTGCTTGGAATTATTTATTTCGGTTTTCATGTTCCGATATGTTTCAGATCGATCCGATGGTTATAAGTTAGAAAAATTGCAGTCAAAAGGTTCGCACAAACGAACATTTTTGTACTGATAAGTTATCAAGTTCCTTCCAGACATCTTGGAAGTGTTCGGTGATTATTTCTAGCGGTTGTAGATAGTAAAATGAAATACAAAATTCGTTTTATCGTAATAATGTTTGGCTTATTTCAATGGATTATTACTATATTGAACAATAAATAGGCGACAAAAGGTAATCCACAAACAACAAGCCATAACTTTTAAAGTATTCAAAATAGATAATTGAAGTCTTCAGTAAAGTTATTCGCAAAAGTAAGAGCTACAAATTTGCTGAAGGCATCATTTCGATATAATCACTTCCAAGAAAATTTATGAAAATATCTCACTCATAGGGAGATTAATCAGCAAAAGCACTATACCAAAAGAAAGGGCATATTGCCTCCATTAAATTCTCTGATGATACTATTGACCTAAAATAAGCCGTTTTGGCGTTAATAATAGATTACATGTTTTTGGTCATATTTCTGGCAATGGGAAATGATAAAAATCTTTCGTCCGCATTTAATGTTAAATATCTCTTTTTATAATAGTCTGATTTCAACAATCTATAGCTTGTTCGAAAGGTATTCGTTAAAGCTGTCTAAAAACATATAAATTGTTAATCTATATTGTCAATTTCGGCAGATAATGCAAAAAAACTGCAAAAAACGCCGTTTTTACGCATTCAAACATTCATATCTTAGAAACTAAACATCAGAATCAAAAACAAATTAATAGCGTTCATACTGTTTTTTTAGTTCTTTCATTTAAAATTGGTTTGGATAAGATCGGTTCAGCCATTGCTGAGAAACACGAATGAGAATTTGTCCGTTACATACACACACACACACAGACACACACACACACAGACATTGTCCCAAATCGTCGAGCTGAGTCGATTGGTATATAAGACTCGGCCCTCCGGGCCTCGGAAAAAATCTTGAAAGTTTGAGCGAATTCTATACATTTCTTTTATAAGAAATGTAAAAAACTTGTTTCGGAAGTGCTACATTATACTAAAGAAAAGTGTGTAACGTTAACATTCCTCGATGACTCTTTGTTCCTCATCTACAAGTTCTACCGCTGGTTTGAAAAGGTGAGGAGGGAGGGAGGTGAGGGTTTTTCATCGAAAATTTATGACTATTACAAACGGTAAACAATTTACGAAACTGATAACAAATCTTTGCAGGCGATTCAGTTAAATAAGACTTATAGTTTCTTATAATGTTTTATAAAAAGCACCAAAATTATGTAAAAACTACAATTTTTAAATTGCTCTCAAACCAACGGTCGGACGCCGTCGGATGAGTATCCACCTGCGATGGACTGACAATAGCCGATAGTTTCGAATGCTTTCAACCTTTTATCTTAATTTGACTTAATTTGATAACTTTTTCAATTGCGTAATAGTACTAAAATCATAAAACAAACATTTACCTTTATTTGTCAAAACAAAATAGTTTGATTTTTTTTTTTTTAATTTCGATATATCCAGCATTAGAGTAGTTAGAATAGGTCATTAACAGGCGGGCTCAGAGCGCAATATCGGAGAGTGAGAAAAAAGCGCAAGCGACGTATCTAGAAGGTAGGGACTCTTTAAAACGGGAGATCAAGATTAGCCAGCCAATTGCCATAAGTAGCTGTGCTGAGAAATAAACGCCAATCCCTGGGGGACGCGTACTGATTCGTCATGACGAAGACGAGGGTCCGTCGACACCAGCTGAAATATGCCCGGGTAAGCTAAAGATAATCGTAGAGGGTCTCTTCCCGAATCACGATTCAACTACCTGGTCACCGACACTGTACGGCGAAGAAGAAGGAGGCAACACAGTCGAGTGGCAAGTGACTAACGACGAGCTCAAAGACGCGTCGATGTGACTAAAATCAAAGAAAACCCCCGGTCCGGATGGAATACCAACCGTGGCGCTGAAAGCTGCGATCCTGGCATATCCGGACATGTTCAGGATGCTACTGCTGAAGTCTTTAGACGATGGTAATCCCCGAAATGAGGAAGGTGCAGAATCTGATGTTGCTGCCAAAGTCAGGGAAGTCACCGGGCCATCCAGCCCCGAATAGACCAATGCCGCAGCGTGGCATAAAAGAATGAACCAGATCCTGAAGAGCTACTTCCAGAGTAGAGCACTGCTGTACCAGACGAACAAAAGAGCAGAAGGCACTGCGAGTCGCAGCGGGCGTTACTCAGGGCTCCATTCTCTGTCCAACACTTTGGAATGGGATGTACGATGCACTGATAATATAAATTCGTGAATATAGTGAATCATGCAATGCACGAATTCATTCGTCGTTTTCTGCAACGTAGTATTTTCGTGCATTGTAAATAGTAAGTTTCGTTCATTTTATGAACAAGAATGGCCGTATGGTGAACGAAAGCTTTCGTAAATTTTACACATTTAATGTACACTGCACGAATGTTATCGTTGCTAACGACATTATTTTTCGTGAATGAAATGAAATGTTTTGTTTATTTTAATAAACATTTGTGAACGATTTCGATGGTCGCACGAAATCTTTCCGTTTATCTTAGAAAAGTTTTCGTGTTTATTAGCCTCTTATTGTTTTCAGTCGATCTTTTGGGATCGAAGTTTGACAATATCGTTTTTTTATTTAAAAAAATCGATGTGGCCAAATCGATTTTATTGTAGTACGAAGAAATGGCCGCTTGATGAACGAAAGTTTTCGTAAATTTTACTTATTTAGTTTACGTTGTACGAAAATTATCGACATTATTTTTCGTGAAAGAAACGAAATGTTTCGTTTATTTTAATAAACGTTTATGTATATTACAAACGATTTCGTTGGTCGCATTCAATCTTTTGGGATCGATGTTTGACAGCACCGATATTGCTCCGGCAGAGAAAAACTCAAAATTATTCATAAAAAATCAACGAGCAGTTCGCGACGGCTCAACTGATTCTATACTGCTCCAGATTCTGAATCAACTGGAAGCGAAAGAGGTTCATGAAATCTGCCTGCAACCGGCGGACACGGATACGACTACTAAATAGTCAGACAATAACAATTATCTGACGTATAGCAACAATTGCTCCATATTGCTCTTTTGATGTGGACGGTTTGACGAATGGTGCTCGTAAATATTATAAAGATATTCGTATATAACAGCGAACGACTCGTTTGCTGAATGAAGCTGTTTCGTAATAAGCCAACGAAAGTCATTTCGCGGTTTTCACGAAAAACTCGCAATAAAAAATAAAAGTGTTTCGATAGAACTACGAACGATTCATCATATGTAGGAAAAATTCGTATATTTTATGAAAGTTGTTTGTACGAAATTAATTCCTAGCGATTTACGAATATATTCTATCAGTGTGGAGTCTTAACACTGCGGCTACCCAGGAAAGTGAAAATCGTTGGTTTCGTGGACGATGTGTCACTAACGGTGAGACACTTGAAGAAACGGCGACGGACACAATCTATGCGATCGAGAGCTGGATGAACAGGTCAAGCTGCAAATGGCTCACTACAAGACGGATTTGTTGTTGGACAGCAACTGCAAAGCGGTTCAGCGGATACAGATCACCATCGAAGGGCATGTGAATGCATCGAAGCGTGCACTGAAACAATTGGGAGTGATAATCGACGACTGATTGAGCTTTAACAACCACGTTGATTACACATGCGAAATGTCGGGTCTTTATCTAGTGTTTCGTCATCGATACTGCGATATGGGGCTCCTGCTTGGGGTGCGGCGCTGAAAACCAAGTGAAACCGCGAAAAGCTGTACTGGACGCTTCGACTGCTGGTCGTATGAGTTGCGATTGCGTACCGGAGGCAGTATGCCTTGACGCCGAGATGATCCCCATCTGCATTACCCTGACGGAGGATATCAAGAGCTACAATCAATGAAACGTCAGAAACGTGAGGAAGATGATGAGTATCGATTCGATGGTGACGTAGCAGCAGGAATGGGATAATACGGAGAAAGGAAAGTGGACCTACCGGCTCATCCAAACCTGTCGACGTGGGTCAATAGAAAGCACGGAGAGATGACCTTCCACCTGAAACAGCTCCTACCGAGCCACGGCTGCTTAAGGAGTATCTTCATCGGTGTGGGTACGCAACGTCAACACTGTGGCTGGAGTGTGTGAACATCGAGGAGACACCGGAGCGTCTTTGAATGTCCGAGTTTTGAAGTCTTTGAATGTCCGAGGAGAGTCTTTGAATGTCCGAGGTTTGAAGCGACGTGCAGGGAGCTACGTAAAACGGGAGTACCGGACATCAACCCGAATAATGTAGCCTACAGAATGACAAGCCTCGTAAAGACGTGTAACGCAGTAAACAGAGATATGATGTAGATCAGTGATTCTCACCCTGGGGTCCGCGGGCCCCTAGGGGGCCGCGAAGTCATTGCTGGGAGTCCGTAAAGAAAAATATATTTTCCGAGTGCATATTGAAATTTCACGTCATGTTTCCTAACAAACTGAAAATAACATATTGATAGCATACAAAATTGATGTTTATCTGTGGGGGTCCGCAGCAACCCAGTGTGATATCTAAGGGGTCCGTTGTACGAAAAAGGTTGAGAACCGTTGATGTAGATCATGACCGTCTTACAGCGGGATGGACATCGAACAACGGTTTCGGGAGAGCAATCACCGCCAGGGAACTCTCCGCAGGTATAAGCTAGATCCACCACCGATATTGGGAAAACTTTTTTCGCCAGGGAACTCTCCGTTAGCGTAAGCTAGATTCGCCGCCTAGACTGAGTAGACAGCGACGAAACACCACTAGTCGCGGGTCATTGGCGCACCAGTGCACCGGATACCCTGCTGCACCAGAATCGCCCAACTGACCTCGGCACCTAGCTGATTAGCTCGATCTCGGGAGAACTTCTCTCGCCGGGGAATTCTCTGTCGGAGTAGGTCAGGTCCATCGTCGGGGACCAGATCGAGTTGTTCGCGAACAAGTCGAGGACTGAATGGACCATCAAGGAAGTAGTGCTAAATGGCCCAAGAAGAGAACTAAATGGTTTAAAGGAGTTGCGGTGCTAAATGGCACCGGTTACGGAGCCAAAGGGCTCAAGAAGTTGTTGTACTGAAACCAAATAAGAATCGGTATCGGGAGAACTTCTTTCGTCTGGGACCTCTCCGTCAGCTTACAGTCAGATTCACCGCCGGGAACGAGACCGCGTAGACCGCGACGATACACCACCAGTCGCGCCGGAGCTCCAGCAAACCCCTACCCTACCGGAATCGCCAAACTGACAGCACCTGGCTGGTTGGCTCGAGCTTCTCTCGCCGGGGAACTTTTCGTCGGAGTAGGCTAGATCTATCGTCGGGGACTAGACCGAGTAGTTCGCGAACCAGTCGGAAGCTCAACGAGGAAGTGGTACTGAATAGCACAAGGGAACTGAAGGGCTCAGTAAATTAGACAGTCTGAAGTTTGCCGCCCAGATTGTCCTCGTAGGGGAAGAGCATTAATTCTATACCAACAACCAGCTTTCCTATCTTGACTACCCAAACCCGTTCCCTGAGTTGGTTTTTGAACATTTTTTGCTGCTCACAAAGTTTTTGAGCATTTTTTCAAATATATACAAAAAAAAATTCATAACCCCCCCGAAAAATTTTCTTACTACGCCACTGAGATCAAACCTAATTTATATAAATTCATTGTTGGGAGAAACAACAAAAAACTGCTTTTGTGGAACCACTACCAAAATATAGATATATATCGAAGTTACAAAAATATAAATAAATAGTACCCTTAATTAAGTTACTCAAACTTAACCGTTACACAAGGTTGCAAAAAACATATTTTTAAAAAGTTGAATAAAAAAATGTTCCTAGAAATGGTATTACCCCCTTAGGAAAAATGAAGGTGCTGGCAGATTTATAGTTGTAATCAAACTTCATGAAACTCAGCTGAAGACCCCTAATCCCAAAAACATCAACAATAGCTAAAAAAAATACTTTTGTTTACCATTTTTCAGTTTGTGACAATGGTGCGGCGTCTCACCCGCACATGCGGCATCTCTCCATTTTTTTTAAATGTTCCTGGAAATTTGATGATTTTTTTTTTTCATACCAAAAACCATTTCACACTATTTTAGAAACTTGTCGCAATTGATAAAAATGATTTAATCAAATATTGAATGGTTTACTTTGACGCAGGATCGATTTTAATAAATGTGCGCCATCTCTCCCCATATTACCCTACTATTACCGTATTGTATTTCTCCAGCATGTGTTGATTTGTTGGGTTTTTTCCATCTTTTTGTTTTTTTTATCCAATACTTTCTGTAGGAAACCGCCCGTTTGATAATACTAGTTCATAATTTGTAATAAGATGACCATCATAACCGCATGCACGCTGGCAATAAAATGATGATCATTTTCAATTCTGCTCAATGATGATTCTTATGAGTAAGAGATTCACCGGAGAAACGTGTTTTGACTTCCAACCGTTTCATTCTCATTTGTTTGGTAAATTTGGCTTCAGTATCGCGATGGAGCTCAGCATTGATTCATTTTACTTTTTTCCATTTTTTTCTGTGCATATGTTTTATTCAGTTTTTTCATTTTTTGATTTTATTAATTTTATTATTTCTCTTCAGCCATTCTGGTATGCATTTCATCCAATTTGCTAGTTTGAAACAATTCAATGTGTTGTATTAATCTTTAAACTTTTTTTTAAATTTTTGCTTATAAAATACGTTATTAGAATTTTTTAGAGAATGCTGAATTCGAAAACTTCTATGCCTTTTTAAAATATTGTTCTCGACTCAAAACTTTCCAGAGAAAGTCATGTGTATTCATGAATGCAAAGGTTTGTTTGAATCAGAAATGTCAGAAATATTTTAAGTCGGGCACTGTATTAATTAATTTGTGCGAAAAGGTATAAAACCTATCTTTGGAAAGTTGGGTTTTAATGATTCGATGAACAATAGTTATAAAATTAATCGGGTACATACCTCTTTATTTAAAAAAAATCGATTTTTTTATTATTTTATCTGAAAGTACAACTCCTTGAAAAAATTCTCAAAATTTTTATTGAGATCCGAGAAACAGGTCGAAACTTACAGAGCTTTCAAGCGCGCTTTGTCTAGCAAGAGCAGTGGTAACTTCAAATTGTTAACTCGATTTCCTCGAAATGTCGTTTTTCAAAAAACTGTTTTTTTCCGTTATCACGATTTCCGAAAAACTACTAAAAACGATTTCATTTATTTTTTTTTTTTTTCAATTGATCGTAATTAGTTTTTCTCGTACCTTAATGATTCCCTTTTTATGCATAAATTTTTGTTTTGTATTTCTTAATTCAATTTTTATAGCTTATAATGACAATTTTCTAGAAAAAAAACATTCCCGAATGCAGGAAAAATACCTATTATTTATTTAATTATTTGTTAAGGTACGATAAATACTCATATACTAATAGAATTTTTTGAGTTTTGGGATTTTAGTTGATCTATTGGTCTTCAATCGTGATCACCGCAAACCTCTTAAATAAAAAAGGGTTTCGGGGAAAAAGTCATAACTCCGCCAATTATCAATATATTTATAAACTTATGCTTGTTTATTTCATTGAAAAATGTACTGCCAAATTACACCCAGGTTTTTTCTACGCGGGGAATACGTACCGCGTAAAAAGCCGCGTTAATTGGAAAATCCGCGTAAAAAAACCGCGTTAATTGGAAAATCCGCGTAAAAACCGCGTTAATTGGGAAATCCGCGTTAATTCGAAAATCCGCGCAAAAAAAATTCTGAGCAAAAGACTTAGAATATTTTTGGAAGTTTTTTTTTTGCGCGGATTTCGCAATTAACACGGTTTTTGCAAAAAATATCCTTTTGAATGCAAAAGACTTAGAAGATTTTCGGAAAGATGGAAGAAAATAAATTTCTGGCACCTACTCTTCAAGTCCATTCCGAAAATACCCATATTGACTAAGTTATAGCGAATTTCGCTAAACCGGAAGTCGGCATCTTTGATATCAAAATGGCGTCAAAAATCAATTTCTGGAACGTACTCTTCAAGACCATTTCGAAAATACCCATATTGTTGGGGGCGGGCCATAAGGAATCTTCCAGATCCGTCTCTTCCATCTTTCCGAAAATCCGAAAAAGTTTTTTGCATTCAAAAGGACTAAGAATATTTTTTGCAAAAACTGTGTTAATGGCGAAATCTGCGCAAAATAAAAACTGCCAAAATTCTTCTAAATTATTTGCATTTAAAACAGCGTTAATTGGAAAATCCGCGTAAAAAAACCGCGTTAATTGGAAAATCCGCGTAAAACAAACCTCGTAAAAAAACCGCGCAAAAAAAAAACCGCGTAAAAAAATCTGGGTGTACTATAAGCTTGATGTTATGAAATCATTGCTTTAAGCATAAATTCAAACTTTCTTGACATTTTTCGCACAACAAGGTGTGTAACCCCTCAATAGAATAAATTAAATTGTTTCTATCTAACAGCAACTGACAACAACTTGCTGCCAGCTATACGATATATCACCAAACTGCTGGCCACTATCGACTCATCAAGAATTACTTTATTTTCATAAAGTTATTACAGAAGCCTGAGCTAATAAAATTTGCATTAATGATGACCCTGCGCTGGTGCTGGTCGTCGGGTGCCGCCGCGTCAGCAATTAATGCGTCTTCGAATCCGGGTTAGCGCGCATTTATTTGTACGTGGTGAAATATTTTTGAAGCTCCCGGTCAAGTCCAGCAATATCTTGCATCTTCGACTGATTCGGCACCAGATGAAGGATCGTTGATAGGGTAAAGTGTCTATTTTCACCATACTTTCTCGGTCTACAATCAATGAAATGTGTAAAAATTAACATCAACAGCTTTGCTTCGTTGTAAAGAACCAAGATAATAACATAAACAGATTCAAATGGGTAATATAAACATAGCAAAAATGGACTCAACACCTTATATGAATCTTGTAGTACCCCAATCTCCGACGGTCGAGGAAACGGCTTTGCCTCATCCACACACCACTGCAAGGATTAATATTGGAAACTCGATTTTAATTTTCTATTTTTTTTTTTGCTCACAACTGTCTCCATAAAGTCGACACGAACATGTTAAGTAGGCTTTAAAAAAGTTAATACCGAAGGAATTAGACCCTCCTCATTAGTAACTTTGAACTGCTTGTGATGTGATGTGTTCATCTTCCGGAAATGCCTTGCTCCGGAAATCAGTAAGCTCGTTAGCACTGTATTTATTATTTCCAGAAATCTCTACTGTCAACTTACATTCCTCCGAATCATAGCTATGAATGAACTGATGCTTATGCAATTGACATCATGGGACCTGTGATTTAAGTGTATGTATAATAATGAAATTAAGGCCATACTAATCGTGTTTACATACCTTGTCAATAAAAGTGTTTCTAACGTGCAAGATTCTGCAAATCTTATCAATTCGAATTAGCATATTAATGCAGACGTGTGATCAAGCAAGGTATCAATATGCAAATTCCAATTCTTGAGAGCAGCTGGTGAGATGTCAAATACCACACTCGGTTTACTTTTAGTACCCTTGCTCGACATAACCCGGCAGCATTACATTTCTCCGCTCCGCTGCAACAGAGGAATTCGAACTATTTCCCAATTGTGAGAAGTGGTTCCATTATTATCATCATCATCAATTGGAACTGAGTGATTCGTTGTCATCCGAAAATACGTTCGGATTAAGTTGGCAGAAGCGACCAGTTTGCATGGACGTTCTCTGAGAATCGGTTATAGGCCATTCTCCTGTGACGTGATTGTTTGTGTGCCGTTTTCTGTCCGGTCAGCAATTTTGCACCCGTTCAAGTGATCAGCTCTCGAACACGTACCTAGCGAGCGTGACTGGAGAATTGAGTTCGGATAGGTTAACGGGCAGAATCAAAAATGCATTTGATGTCTGCATTCAAGATGCGATCAAAGAGAGTCTCCGATGATAAGAGTAGGTTTTTAGTGGAAAATAACAAGGAATGCTCACTACTACTTATCAACTTTTGGTATGTGCACACTCAATTGCCTAATGATTTTATGCAAGCAAAATTTTAAAACTGCTGCAACATACAACGTGTCCTAGTTATAAAACGTGCCAACTTCATAGTCCTATCAGCATTTTGGTACATTAACATCTAATCTGTTGGCAGTTAATGAAGGGGGCTCTACTCGACCTGGTTGGGCCATTTTATTCATCGGATAAGTAATTGGATTTTTGTGTCATGAGCTTAGGAACATCAAACAAACCCCAACGTTGAAGATTGCGGCATTTCCATGAGTGCCACCGACATCATGAACATAAATTCAGCAAATATCTCAATCTTAGCTCAACATGCTGTCATTTAAGCGTATAGTACCTTGGTATTTTTATCCCATCGATGCGATAACGGAACAGTACACACACACACGAATGTCGGTAGATTGCGAAATGATTATACGATAGAATGTGTAACACAGCCTCCAGCTAGGGACCATCTCGAACAAACGAAGCCTGTTGGGTTGAAGATTGAATGGTTGGTGTCGGTCGCTCGCGTATGATGAGTTGCCTGGTGGTGCCGATTTGTAATGATGAAGGATTAATCCGATTTTGCCCCCATCCCCACCCCCGGCGTCGTTCGCAGGGAACGATAGGAGTACATTTGTTTGGAAAAATCTACCACAAGATGCTACCCATCTGTGCTACGGCTCCGGTACGTGGTTCTGTTCTACAAGTTGACTTTATGGTGGGTCTAGGTAGGGTCTATGAATCAACATTCCATGTATGTAAAGAAAAGGTTAGAAGCAAGGGATGTTATCACGCAATCACGCAGACTGATGATGAATCGATGGGGAACGTTTCGGGAAATCGGATTTTCTCAGAGCGTTACGTGATTTTTGATTTATTTTTTTCATGAGCTCCACAACAAAGTAATTGGTTGCGATATTTTCACCTGAGTGCCTATGATGGGAAGGATTCGACTATAATGAGACTTTAGTGTAAATATGGGTGCCACACGTGTACATGAGATATTGATAGCAAAATTGGGGAAATCTAGCTTGATTGGCTGGTAAAATATTTACCTGCAGGCACAAGTTGTGGAAGATAAATCATCTCTCCTGGATTAGTGTTTTCATTTGAAGGAATCTACACTTTTATATTATTTTTTATGCTAAATTTCTTAGAAATGCTGGAAAAAACGGATTCTCACAAAAGATTTGTTTTGACAAAAGATGCTTCAAATGTATTTTTAATGTTTAAACTGATATTTTGAAAAGAAAAAAATAAAAAAATGTTTTTTTGAGTTGATCCCAGATGTCGACATTTCATGGATTTATAAAATATCTCGACGGTTCATGACATTGTTTATGATTGCGCTCAAATTTAGCATGGGAACTTTTTTTCGAGGTGCCATTACTTTTGAGGCGTGTCCGGTTTGAAAATTCAGGAAGTCAATAAATATTGGCACTCTATCGTATATCAATTATACTGAGGAGACAATATTAAAAACTTTGAACTGATCGGTGGATTGTTGATTACGGTGCATATCATTGGATTTGAATTACCAATCCAAGGGCCGTCACGGCACACAGTGGCGGATCTTCAAACAAAAGTCGGACAAAACCTCAAATGTTACTTTATTTGGCTGAAAATCACAATTTAAGCTAATTTTGAGCTGCTGAGCTCATTTTTGATGTCAAAAGTCGTAAAATATTAAATGCATTTTTCCATGCAGTGTCATTGAACCTTTCTTATAACTATGATCCCATTTTCATGATAGATTTTCCGTTACTGCTCACCAATGTCAGCAATATCATAAAAAATAAAGAACACTGCTTTAAATCTATAGCATAAAGTATTGGTTTACTGTATATTGTCTAACTATTTTACACAAAACACCATGCGCCTCCATATCAGCAACAAAGCTTCAAAATCTCCTTAAACCTTTTAGCGCACCTAGGCGCAGAACAAGACTGTGATATTCGAAAAGTAGAGGTTATTTCCCATAGAATGTATACTATGTGACAGTTCCGAAATGATTCCGAAATTTGTTCAGAATACATTAGTGACAAAAGTATTTTGGATCTGACCACCTCAAAAATATTTAAACGAAAAAGTCATAGTTCCAAGCAAATTTACCAGCTGTATTTTAATCGCTAACCAAGATCTTTCATTCCTCTACACAATGAAACTAGTTGTGCTAAAATCGGACCGAAATCAAAAGAGCAACATACATTTGAAGTGGACAGAGCAATTGGGGTTTCGGATATGAAAATCATTAAAATGTCCGGACTTTGCTATGTTTAAACTGATGTTAAAAATCGTGTTCTTATCCAATAATCATAAAATTTTAAATATACTTCATTCAATATATGAGAAATTTGGGAAAAATGTAAAATATAAATATTTCAAAAATATTTTTTGAGGTTTTGGTCAGCCTCCAGCCACTGTGCGGCATTCCGCTTATATTGCACCTACCAATATTTTTGCATAAGCATGTGAATCAAAGATGCATTTTTGATCCATTGATGATTTAGTTTTTCACATACTGTTCGTTCTAGTTTCTAATGAAGTAGGTTGCATCCAGTCCTATATCATGTGAAGATATATGACCACAGTATTCCTTTACTATAAGATTCAAACTAGTCTTTCAAATTATATCCCCCATGATATCTGTCTCTTCTATCATATTCTTCAGTTTTCACGTTGCGTCTAGCTCTAAGCCTGTGCATAAATACTCTCGTACAATTGCCCAAATGATCCTACAATGGATATCGAACAATATTCGCCATCAATATTCCGCAAGATGCAGAAATATTCAGCTGTACCAGATATCTCGAAAGTTCGCCTAGATAAACTCTGATATTTTGTCTAAAGCAAACAAATGACGTTACTTGCGACAAGACTTTCAAGAACTAACGCGTTTACATGCCCGCTCACAAAGTTGAGATCGATGGTGTAGTTATCGATTCGAACTTGGCATGCGTGTATCTACTGAAGGACAGGATTGGCTATCTCAAGGACCCCTTGCTCCAGTAAGCGCGTAGATTTTGATTGATAATCGCACCGGACGCTACAAAATGGTGTGTCCCTTCAAACTAGTGCCGGCTTTGGCGAGACTGCTTTGCGTCTTCTTCGACAAGGATTGTCTGCATGATCGGTTGTTTGTGCGGCGCGTCATGCAGGCAGTATTGCATTAATTACAAGCAAATGGGCCTTTGCTACACTATTTTTTTCTCTCTTGAAAGGCCGTTAAATATACCAGCAAAAGGGAGCTCTGCCAGCAATCCGAAGCAAACAGGAACTGGTTTTAGACTTTTGAAATGAAACAAGGAGTTTCCAATGCTTCCAGAAACACCAAAAAAATTCATGTAACATTTCAACCAGAGATTCAACTTAGTGCAGGATTGGTTGGACCTCGGTTAGGAACCAGCAACATTGTGATATTGCGGAACTCTTCCCGGCATGGAAGAGACTTCAATTTTAATCTTCTCGATGATAATTGATCTAGCTTCCTGTACGATCTTTGTTGTAGCTTTAAAAAAGTGGCCTGCTTTATTGCCCGTGACCACATTTCCGTTCTCCTTATTTCTATGAAACTGAGAAAACGAGCTACAAAAGTTTGCAATAATTTACACTATTTCTGTTGAAATTTGAGGTCTTTGTGTTTTTCGTTGATTATTCTGGATCATCAGGACCGTAGCGTAGTTTTCTGGTACCTTAGGTAGAGTCTCAGTTATGCGCCTCTTGACTGTCTACTTGGACTTTCTTGTTTAGTTCGACTTTCAAACAATAATTTTGTATGTACCTAGATGATACTCCTATCCTGACTTATTTTAAGACCCAACCCCACTTATTTTATAAAGTAGATCAAGATTTTAGCGCCTCCCTAAATGTTGGTACCCTTGCCGGGGGCCAACCTGGCCAACCGCACACTACGGCTCTGCTTACAGTTTACTTTAGAACAACGTCCTATTCCGTTACATCTCCAAGGATATTCTTCCCTCTGCGCTAACAAATTCGTCCACAATCCACTTTTTCCAGCAAGACTTTCGACTAAACTTTTCTTTGTGTCTGCCTTTATTTAGCCTTATACTGGAACATATATTTACGCACCAAACCAGGGGTTCGTAAATGGAAGTAGTTCGTACAAAAAGTGCTCGATATTTTGGAGTAAGTTCGTAAAAAAAAGTTTATTTTATATCTTTCCTTTCATAAAATTAATTCACAAACTTAAAAGATTATATACGTTAAAAATATTCTTTCTCCAATAGCGAACGTCATTTGGTCGAAAGCTATTAGGTCGAAAAAGTTATTTGGCCGAATGTTACTTGACCGAAAGGGTCATTTGGTCGAATGCCGTTTGGCCGAATACCGTTTCGCCGAAAGCCGGCAATTCAATCGAATTTCAATATTGGATTGAATTTTTACGGTTTTTTTGAACACATAAGTATCGTTACTAGCACGATCGCTAATATTATCCTGACAAATAATGTATAGTTGTTTCTTGCACAACAATCTACATAGGGATATATTTATTTAATTATTTAATTATTTATTTATTTGTTTATTTATTTATTTATTTATTCATTTATTTATTTATTTATTTATTTATTTATTTATTTATTTATTTATTTATTTATTTATTTATTTATTTATTTATTTATTTATTTATTTATTTAATTATTTATTTATTTATTAATTTTTTGCTTTTACTGTGGGTAATCTCTTTGTATTCATTAAAACTACTTTTAGGAAAAAATTCACAATTTCGAATTTTGTCGTGAACTTGCTATTATAATCACGAACTACATTCCGAAATTAAAGATTGGCCAGTGAGTTGGTTCACACTGGAAACGATATCAAAAATATTAGCGTACAAGCATAAAAGCAGCAGTTTCAAGAATTTTCGATGAAAAATCGTGATTTTTTAAAAGCACATCAGAACATGTACTATTTAATACTGATAAATAATTGAGCAAAAAATAATAATAATTAAATGTGAATGATTAGTGTAATAAGAAAGGCTATACTATACTGATAGGTGGATACAATTATTTTTTTAATAAGAACTTCTGATTCAGCGATTCAAAATTTACTAAAGAAGTGTTGCTTTCTATCGATATTTGCATTGCATATATTTATAACTGTTGGACCAAAACCAGTCGGCCCAATAATCTTCGGCCAGACGACATTCGGCTAAGTGGATTTCGACTAAATAGCATTCGGCTAAATGGAATTTGGCCGAACGGCGTTCGACTAAACGGCATGTGGCCAAACGGCATTCGTCCGGACGGCATTCGGCCAAATGGCTTTTGGTCAAATAAACCGGACACCGGCAGGCAGGTATGGTTACACATGTTCCAGGTATCGCAACAATTCCCTGGATTGAAGATCCTAAGATCTAGAAACTAGATCTAGTCGTTTGTGGAAGTGGTACGTACTCAAATTGGAATGAAATATTGCTTCCATTTGATTTGTGTGGTCATCCAACAACTTTCTGAAATAGAGAGCTTAAGATCTATAAGTGTAATAAGTTACTTGTCAATATTCTTTTTCTCTGTGTTCTTCTTTGGGCTCATAACATCATTTATTTATTTATTTATTTATTTATTTATTTATTTATTTATTTATTTATTTATTTATTTATTTATTTATTTATTTATTTATTTATTTATTTATTTATTTATTTATTTATTTATTTATTTATTTATTTATTTATTTATTTATTTATTTATTTATTTATTTATTTATTTATTTATTTATTCATTTATTTATTTATTTTGGGAACAGGGAGAAGCCCGCTGGAGTTGTGTTTCATTCATTCAAACTTTTTCTCTAGCAGGCATAAAACCTCATCATCTTTTGCATCAACAGATTACAAACATCATTACATTACATTACAATTAATAAAGTGAATAAAGTGAATGAAATGAATGAATTGAATGAAATGAATCAACCGAATCAACTGAATCAATTGAATCAACTGAATTACCTAAATCAACGACTGAATCTGCTGAATCAACTGAATACAATGAATAATAAAAATATATCGCCTAGATAATGCCTTTAAAATATTCCTTATTCCCTAGATATTTTTTTACGAGAGTTGTTCTACTGGAGCTATAGAGCTAGGTTCTCGGAAGGGCTCCCCGTCAGAATCACACACTACAATTGCGGACGAGACAGGCAATGGCACCCACTAAAACACTGCTTTAAGACAATTATAGCGGGCCGTGATTCTGATGTGATATTTATTGTACGGTACAGGTATGTGCGGGCGTAGGGATTTCGCGATCGCGTGTATCATCACGAAGGGCTCGAGCATTTGTACGTTAACATGTTCGATCGCGTGTGTGTTTGTATGTCGCGTGTGATAACGTGTATGTAACTTCGCGTGTATAAATTCTATATTAAAACTGTCTGACTTTACCATATTCGCGTGTGTTCTAGAATGATCGCACGCGGACCGTGAATGTCATACTTAATTTTTCTCGTGCGCCTCAGATTCTAAAACAAAGTGGGTTCTTCCATATCACAAGAATTCCCAGTCATGTCGCCATGGAACGTGTTGTCTGGTGGATATTAGCTTTATTTTTTGATTGGTATAACTGAATGTATGGACCTAAGTTGCCAGAATGGAGGGTAAAGAGTTCCCAAGGTGACCGTTTCACGATCGCGCGCATTTGCGGGTTCGCATTTGAGACCGTGTTTGTAAGTTCGTAAGTACCAAAACTTTCACATTGTTACCGGAGTATTATAAAGTTTGCGCGATCGTGAACGTAGGTGTGCGTTGATGATTGCGAAGATATTAAGCCTTCGTTTGTTAACGTGTTTGTCGCGTGTATGTGACTTCGTGTGTATGTGCCACGCGGACCGTCATTCTGATATTTAGTTTTCGATGTACGGATCACACTCTGACAGGGAGTGAGTTACTCTATATCACTAGAGTTCCCGTTCATGTCGCCATGGAACGTGTTGTCCAGTGGACATGAGAGCTTTCTTTTTAGTTGATTGAATTGAAGGCATGAACCTAGACTTCTGGAATAGAGGATAGAGAATTCGGACGTGACCGATTCATGATTGCATGTCTGCGAGAGCGCAGATGTAGGTTGCGTGGATGCGGTCGCGAAGGGCTCAAGCATTTGTATGTTTATTTGTCGCGTGTATGTGACTTCGTGTGTATAAATTCGATTTCTATGCCGCCATGTAACGTGTAGTTTAGTGGATATGAGCATCATCTTTACGATTGGTCCACCTGAAGTCATTGGACTTATGCTACTAGGGCCGAGAATAGGGGTTTCCGGAGGAAACCAATTCATGATCGCGCGAACACGGGTATTTGGAGGTTCACTCTTGAGATCGCATTTGTTAATTTATAAGTGCAAAGCCGTTCACTTGATCACCGGGATAATCTTGTTTGCGAGATCGTGGGTGTGGTTGCGCGAGGATGACCGCGAAGGACTCTAGCGTTTGTACGTTGTTGTTTTTGTCGCGTGAGCTAGTATGTATGTAACTTCGCGTGGATGCATTATTTTTATAATCGTGTGGCCATTTGCATGTTTGCATATTCTGTAATAATCGCGCGGACTACGTTTGGGCTGCTAGGATCAAGGGTAGAGACATCCGGACGTGACCGATTCATGATTGCGGGAGCGGTGGGGTTGATGCTTGAGATCGCGTTAGTCAACTTTTAGGAGCAAATGTTCACTTAATTACCGGGGTGTATTGGCGAGTTCGCGAGCGTTTGCATTTGTGACTAGGTTTGTGTTATCGCGAAGCCCACGTTTGTACGTTTGGAATGAGAGATTGTGAGTGTATATGAGAGAATCACCAATTTGTGTTAGTGAGTGTTAGCATGGATCTAATTTAAAATATAGCAATAAAAGAGGGTGCCTCCAGAAAGAACTTGGCCCTAAATCCACATTGTATATTATTTGACCATGGCAGTGGATAATAAAGACCGCCAAATTAAGTACTAAAACTGTTCACAATGTAGCTTAACTAAAAAAAAAATAATCGAATCCCAAGTTTCTGTGATATAATCACTGTAATACTGCTTTGGTGTAACAGCCCTCGGATCTAATAACCCTCTCTGATTATTTAGTTGAAATTTCCCTCAATTCACTGACAGAGAAAAATTTTGAAAAAAAAAATAAATTTTCATTTTTGCAAATTTTGGATCTCTAAGATAAGAAAAATATGCTCAGGGAAAGATTTATTCGAATTCAACTTAGTTCGTATGCTAGAGCCCTTAAAGTATCAATTTTCGTATGAGGCTGACAAAATCGGGTCAAAAGACTCATTAAATCCGGGGTAGACAAAATAGGAGGATGATAAAATCACTGTAAACTGAATAAAATGAATAAAATGAGAAGAATGAAGAAAAGAAATAAAAGAAATAAAAGGAATAAAAGAAATAAAAGGAATAAAATAAATAAACTGAATAAAATGAGAAGAATGAATAAAAGAAATAAAAGAAATAAAATAAATAAAAGAAATAAAAGGAATAAAATGAATAAACTGAATAAAATGAATAAAATTAATAGAATGAGTAAAATGAATAAAATGAATAAAATGAAAAAAATTAATAAAATGAATACAGTAAAGAGCCGTTTTTATCAGCCCCTTGGCGAATTTTAAGCTGATAAAACAGGGACATTGATAAAATCGGGACATATATTTTACTCTCTTTTTAATAAACCGAAACTCTTAAAATTTTCTTCTTTGGTTCTTATATATAGCCGCGCAACCTTTTCTTATTATTTACTTTAAGTTCCCCTTAAGGGGGTCTGACAGCGCAAAATTTATAAAAAAAATAATATTTTTATTTTTGCATTTTTCGGATCTCTAAGATAAGAAATATATGCCCAAGAAAGGATTTACTCGAATTCAACTTGGTTCGTCTGCCAGAGCCCATCAAACTACCAACTATTAATTTCCATAAGAAGCTGATAAAATCGGGTCGAAAAGCTGATAAAAGCGGGGGTAGATAAAATCGGGTCTCCACCGTAAAATGAAAAAAATGATTAAAATAAATAAAATAAATAAAATAAATAAAATAAATAAAATAAATAAAATAAATAAAATAAATAAAATAAATAAAATAAATAAAATAAATAAAATAAATAAAATAAATAAAATAAATAAAATAAATAAAATAAATAAAATAAATAAAATAAATAAAATAAATAAAATGAAATAACCATGTGTCCGTCTTACCCACAGTTCCCCTACATAAGAAAGACTATGTTCGGTCTTTTTTCTTTTTTTCTGGGTACAAGTATTTTTTCAGTTGAGCCAGTCCTTAGCTGAGCCGCTCAATTTTCCGCTCGGATAAACCATCCATCTGATTTTACCTATCTCGATTTGATCAGATTCCAAAATCAAATGTATTCTATCCTGTCCGGTTTTTGATGCACGGTTGGACCGAGGAACCATTAAATTTAGCTCAGTAAATCATTTATCCACCTACTCTACTCCAATTCTTTGGCTTCGATGATTCTGATTTGCAACATAGCAAGCGAACCGAAACCCAAACCCAAGTGGCCAGTTCGATTAGTTCCTTGAATCAAGTGAAGAAGGAGAGAATCAACCCTCGGGCTCAGGTACAGAAAAGCGCAATTATTCCTTTAAAAAAAAACCCGACTCAGTGCTCACCGAACGAAATAATCTAAGCCGTAGAAAAACGGTTCTCGGGCTTGAAGGACGCAAATCTGATCCTTGATGAACGGATTGGATTTCGACTCTAGTTTCAGTATAGTACCAATCAACTTTTTGCTCTGCTGCGCCCTTGCCTAACTTTACGAAGCTTGTAACGAAACACTGACTCCCATGGGTGTGATGAAAATGATTTTTGCCAGCATCAAAGACAGTCATTCGACAAGACCAATTTTCATAGGTATCGAGGCATACATTCGTACGTTTTTGAAGTGTTTACGGCATAGCTATAAAACTTTTCCCAGCCGACATTCTACCATTTTTAATTTAAATATTTACCTTCCAATAGTATTTTAAAAGAAACAATCAGAAACACCCGATAAACAATCACCAAACCTTTCCTTTAATTTAAATCCACGATCTGTTGCCAGAAAAATCATTTGGATTAATTTCTCCCTGAATGGAGAATCAGGAATAGCATAAATCCATTTCACCCTATCCTACGTCAAGCACTAATTTCACATTGCTGCCCCCAGCCAATCAGGCTATTTCGCCTTTGTCTTTAGTTTGATTTTCCCGAAACCTCAGCACATTTTTCCGACTCTAGTTCTTTTCGCCGCCGCACAGTGGGACGATATCACAAAAAGTTGGACATTAAATTTGCAATGAAACTATTGATAATAACACTTTGACGTTTTCAGATTTTTTTTTCATTTTCTGAGAGCTTTCATTCAGTAGTAACTAACTAATAGTTTCGTTGCAAACATCAATGTGTGGCTTTTCTATCATTTCGTCCAACTGTGTGTTGGTTCTGATACGTTTTTTTTCGCACACTATCCAAACATACACGTACACTGTGCTCAAAGCTGCAAAGGAGCCGTAGAAGGCCCGACTCGAAATTAAATCACTGCAATTCTCAAACTTAATTCCACCGCTTTATCCTGCCGTCCGGTTTCCCGGAAAGGATCTAGCGGTCGGATGGTTGGCACACGTGCGCCGTTCTATTTACCAGATTTCTTTACCCTTCGATCGACTGCAGGGATCGATCGAAACCATTTGATTGCTAGTTGTTGCGTATATTGCTACTAGCGAATCCGGGAAGGATTGTAAACTTTCAGATATTTTGGTTGGTTCTTGTAATTAGGGAAACCGGTATTCACTAATGTGTGTTGCAGAGTCGCCGAACCTATTAGAAGACTGAGCTTTTTGGAAGGTGTTTTCAAAGGGTGGAACATCTGCTGATTTGTATTGGAAAATGATTAGTTTAATAAAGGGACCGTAACAATTGATACAGGAAGTAAACAAACGAAGTCTCACATAGTTCTGCAAAAGTATCCGAACATTGAAATATGTATGAGTACCTTTTTTTAATCTGTACATGTGTCAACCCTGCTGGTGAGCTTTCAATTACCCCAGCGAAAAGCGCTTGATCCAAAAAAACTAAGCATTGCGAAAATGAAATTTCAACTAGTTTCACAATATTCATTCAATTACGTACAACGTGGAAAGAACTTCAATATATTTTCCAAACTACCGCTCATCCGGCAGTAAGAATGCACCGGGTTCAGCGAAAAAAAAATGCACTGTGCAAAAGCGGAAAACTCATTTGCGCAACTAAATGGTTTGGCAAATGAAAAGTGATTCTACGCGGCGCCCATGCCGCGCCACCACAACTCTGTTTTGTGATTGCTCCGTTGCCGACACCGCGGCTGACACGCGTGTGTACACTTCTAACCACCACTCCCAACTTGCCATCCCCCAGGGCAGTCAGTGGCCCGAATTTGAAGTTCGCAGATGCTTCCAGCTTCACGAAACTGTTTCGCTTGCGACTCCTAAGCTAATAGAGTAAGGGAGGGTACCGTTATGTCCCGGATGTCGAGCACTGGCAATTTCACCAGTCAACGGGGAAAACTATAGCGCTACATGTTATGCAATAGATTCAACTACCCCGGGCCAACAGGAGGCAGAGGATTGTTCGCTCCCGGCGAAATATTTTGCTTCCATATGTTTGGATATTGGAAGAAGACAGGCATTTCCTTTCGGCACGGTACTTGATGGCAGTTTTAAAATGCAACCAAACTAATAGTGCGCGGGGGCGGGAGGAAAATAATTACTATAAATCATGGCGATAAAACTTTTCTGTGGCTATGGCTGCAGTTTGCTGTTGTCGTTGGTTTTCCTTTTCTCCCAATCTGGTGCAATGTCGTTTCAAAAAATTCTTCTCCTTTTGAAAAGTTAGTTCCGGAAAACGGGGAAGAGTTTTTCTTCCTCCGGTGATGAAACTCGAAGATTTATCTCTCTTTTCCCGCAAGAAATACTTGTTTATTAGCATTTTTGGGACCGTATCTCAAAGTGATGCTGCGCAAAGTAAATCCCAAAGAATTCAATTCGCAGGAAAGCAAATTATTTCCCGAAAGAGATGTCGCAGTTAATTTGGAGCCAGTGAGAGAAAGCGGGAAAAAGAATTCGAAATGTTGAAAAAACAACTTTTGGACGTGACTCATTTAATATCGTCCATCTGCAATGGAAATAATTCAATGTGCTTTATTTTCTTTTTCTTTTCAGGTAAGATTCCATGACACTGGATGGCACTTTGTGTTTGGACGATATTTTTCAACAAACCAATTCGAGTTACCAGTTATTCGTATTGCTGAAAAACACATTAGGTGAACTCGGGGCCATTAAGACCGTGGGGGTAATTCAGACCCCCTCGATTTCTTAGAATCGTTAGACTTTCTGACTGTCGTACATATTTGCAAAAGCGCTATTCTGAAATATGAATTTTGACCGATCAATCATTCTTCAGTTCTTTTAGAAAGGAGATCCATTGTCATCCACAAAAATAAAAAAAAAACATTATAATGGCAAAATCGTGATTAAAGTAACAAATGAAAGTGAAAAAATAATGGGTAAGTATATTGGAAAGTTTGAGGTTTCTATTTTATGGAATATTTTTTGTTTCGGGGAAAATACAGATATTTTCAAGACACTCACTACTTTTGTGTGAAATGAGCGTACGGGGCATTCGGACCGCCAATTCTATCAACCAACGGCTTGCGTCGGCGCACACGATTGCCACGGCACAGCACAGAAAATACATGATGCGCCGATAACTGTGACCCCGATAATTTTTACATTTCTTATAAAAGAATTGTATAGAATTCGCCTAAACTTTTAAGATTTTTTTCTTATATAAAGGGCGAACACGAAATTATTGCGACACCGAAAATGTCATGCAATTTTCTTATAATGTTTAAAATCAAACCAAAATTTTAGGGTAGTTTTATACATATATTTACTTCAAAAATCTAAAGAAAAGTTAATCGATGGAGCCTTGAGTGTAAAATTGAACGCATTTTCGCTTGATGCCCTCCATCAAAGTCTTTACAGTGTCATCCGGTACCAGTTTCACAGTTTTTTTCCATTTTCCTAACATGTTCTTCTCGTCTTTGACTGTCTTCTTGCTCTTCCGAAGTTCCCGCTTCATCATTGCCCAGTACTGCTCCACCGGGCGCAGCTCCGGACAGTTTGGCGGATTCATGTCCTTTGGAACAAAATTGACAGAATTGGCCTCATACCACTCCAGGACACTTTTAGAATAGTGGCATGATGCCAAATCTGGCCAAAATAGCGGAGTTTCGTCGTGCTGCTGCAAGAACGGAAAAAGGCGCTTCTCGAGGCACTCAGATTTGTAGATCTCGCCATTGACTGTGCCCTTTGTCACGAAAAGCTCACTCCTCAGTCCGCAAGAGCAGATTGGCCTGCCAAATGAGATATTTGGAGGCGAACTTCGACATTTTCTTCTTCTTAAATTTGTCGTCCATATTGAACTTGCTCTTGCCGGTGAAAAACTCCAACCCCGGAATTTGCTTAAAATCGGCTTTTATATACGTTTCGTCGTCCATCACACAGCAGCCATATTTTATCAGCATCTTCTCGTAGAGCTTCCGTGCCCGAGTTTAAGCCGTCGATTGTTGCCGCTCATCGCGGTTTGGGAAGTTCTGTACCTTGTATGTATGTAGTCCAGCTCTCTTCTTTGCATTCTGGACGTAGCTCTGCGACATGCCGATCTTTTTAGCCAAATCACGGCTTGAGACGTTGGGATTTGCTTTAATCATCCGCTTCACCTTTCCCTCCGTCTTTTTGTTCTGGTTTTCTTTCAGCTCCTTTGCCGTGGTCCAACGTCAACCGCTCCTGGAACCGCTTCAACACTCTGGAGATGGTTGAATGGTGAATGTTCATCATTTTTCCCAACTGCCGGTGCAACAGGTCAGGAAATTCCAGGTGTTCGGAAAGAATTTATTCTCTCGACTCGCGTTGGTTCACCTCCATTTTCGTTGAATCGAAAAACACGACTTCGAGTTTGACAGCATGTAAACAATACACAACAATGAGAAAGTGTGCAAAATTTGGTTGATTTTTACCCAATGGTAAAAAAGTTATGCCCTGTTGAATGTGTCGCAATAATTTCGTGTTCGCCCTTTACTGAACGGTATGTTTAAATTCGTGCACTATTTTGTCGAAATTAAATTTTAACGATCTTGTACTAAATTTCAAAATATTCACATCTAGCGTAAGAGACGTAAAAAATTGCGATGAATTTTTTTTTCTGATTGGTTCCCATTATTCACTGGGTGGCGCGTAATAAGACTATGATCTAAGTCAAGTCAGTATTTGGTTTGCTCTTAAACCTTTATTTATAAAAGAACGAACAGCGATTTAGTAGTTAACAATTTTAGACTTGATGAACTACTTCAAATGGGGCGATTTATAATTATTGGTGAACGGAAAATTCAACAAAACTTAATAGTTTACAGGAAAGCAAGGAGCCTTGCTATGCAGGTCGAAACCAATTTACAGAAAAGCAAGAAAGGAAATGTGAGCAACCTGCTCGGATTTACTGCCATTCTCGCTTTGATTTACTGTTGTTAAAGTTGTCTGTTGAAGTCGACAAAAGTCGCACCGCTTAGCAGTTATTGATTTCAAAATGGCCTAGATTACGAAATAAAAGGTGCCGCATACGAAAAATATCTTCGGCTGAAATGAGTCATGGCATTCCGAAAAACAATAAACATGTTTTTTTGGTCATTCAATTTCACTCATTTTTGAGCATTCAATTTCACTTTGAAGCTTTTTTCGAATTTTTTAAAAATATATTCGAGTACCGGTACTTTACCGGTACTGAGGGCTTCAGTACCGTAGTACCGATTCTCGCCAAAAAGGGTCGGTACTGCGAACCCTAGTGAATACTTCAAGTGGAAAAATTCTATATATAAATCTCCCTCCCAATGGACAAGAGTGGACTTTTTCTTACCCCCACTTCTACCCTAATTGCTCCACGAGATATATGGACGGATCATATAAACAACTCGTTCTTCAAACGCAAAAAAAGTTACGGCCATAGTCTAGTTGGTAGGTCAATTGCCTTGTACGCAGCTCACCTGGATTCGATTCCCAAACCCCGCACATTGGCTTGGAGATTTATCTAACCAAAAGAAAGGTTAGTGGACTAACACAATTCGGCACAGTAGAAGGTGTTACTTAAATGAACTATTACAAAAATAAAAGTTCCATAAACGGAGCTTCCGGAGTGTGCCAGATGTCTAGAATGGACACATGTTTGGTGCGGAATCGAAGGAGTTTGGATTCTTTCACGTTTGGTCACTTTTTGCAGCCCAAATACCCCCCTGAGCATTCCATTCAACCACAAAACATTCCAATCCGTGCATGAACGGGTGGTTAGCACAAAATTGTCCTGCACCAAAAAACCCACCCTGCCCGAAAGAGGGAAGCCGGATCCTAATGAAATATTTATATCCAGCACCCTTTTATCTGTTGGCCTCCCGTCAGTCGGGGGCAGATATTTGTTCCGGGTGCCGTTTCTGTTGCATTAATTGGAACGAGTGCAACGAGGAGAAAACTATTTGTTATTTCAGGACTGTTGCACCAGCCAGCAGTCGCTCGGGTTCTGAGCGTAAACCGCTGGCGCTGAAAGCGAACTTTTGTAGTGGCAATGTTTTGGCAGGGACTATTCCAATATAATCTGTCCCTTATGTATGTGTTTGTATTTTGTATTTCGTTTTTCTGTGTATCGAGGCTCCACGTTGACCGCGCTGGATGATAATGTACGATCGTGGTACTTTCAAGCGGAATTTTGTTGCGGTGCTTTTCTCTTCTAACGAGGAATGACAAGTTCATACTATCGAGATGGGGGAATTAGGACAAAGCTATGCTGTGCTTCTGTTCTACCGCCACGCCGCCGGCGGCGAGCGCTTCGTTGGAATCTATTCTCTATGATAAAACCAAACCCAACTTTAATACATATCTGTGTTTTCGATGTTTGCATACGGTTACCGCTGGCATGCTCAATTCTGTACGCAGAAGTTGCTCAACTGGGACTATCTAGGCTGGGATTGGAAATGACAGGTTTCCCTCGTTGAAGAAAGGTTGGAGCGATTTTCGAAAGTGGTACTCAATAATGTTAATGTTATAAGAATACTTAATTCTGAAAAACAAGTGATTTTTAATCATTTTTGAAAGTAAATACTATTTGATGCTGGGTTAATATCCTTATAAACTTATCAGTTTAAACTTTATTCTCATTTAATAACGAAATCAACAATTTTGCACCATAAATATGTCCTCTTTAGTACAACTATAACTCGTTTGCAATATTTTTCCGGCGATTACCATGGCAACCATTGCGATGCAGTGCCCCCGCAATACTGACTCATAAAAAGCTCGCTTCAATTTGTTAATGATATAGCCCAGTTAATAACCAACTCCGGTTGGCTGTGGTTTCCGGCACCCGGAAGAGTATCCGCCCAATGCTTTCAGTTTCATGAAACGGCCTCTCACACTGTAGTACGTCGTGCATGTGTAGTAGCGAGCGGTCGGTACTTCCAGGAACGGTTTTAATAAATTTTTTCTCTGTGTCCACTTCATGGCAGCGGCTTTGATGCTATGCAACCTAAAAAGTTCAACTACGGCAACAGCTGCTAACATGGAAACCTCGAAGCCGCATTCTCTCTTGCAAAACCGACATTATGCTACCAGACGACTGACTACCCATCTGCCACCTCATTTCGCTTATCACAGTGCCTACCGCTTACGATGCAGGAGGCCGCATATCGAGCGGAAATTATTCCGGGAAGGTACCTCCTGCAACGTCCTCCGGGACAGTAGCCAGCCTTGAAAGCAAGAAAGAGTGCACTTCACTGGGAAACTGACCGAGAACTAGCAGAGCCCCAATGCGGGCGGAAAAAGATTCTGAACAGTGATGATTAATTCCGTCTGAAGCTGGTGGTTAGTTGGCTGGGACGTGAAGGGCAAGACCTCAATTGGGCTTTATCCCGTTCGCTCGGCAAGTCTGCGACGATGGGACGTGTTTGCAGCAGATTTTTATCTCGTCACATTAACTGCTGCGAACGACGGGGTGGTACTTGGCCACTAGGCATTTGGATGTCTTACTTCGGTCCGTCCCAGGGAAGATAACGATGATGGCCGGTGGCAAGTTTTCTTTCTTATCTGTAATGAGTTTAGTGTCGTTTGAGGGAAAAAAACTACATGCTTGGGCTGGATGGACAGATGTACGGATGCTTCCATTAGAGCACGGTTGTAGTGGAAGGACCAAATGAGCTTAGGAGTAAATTGTATCTAATGTGTAGTGAGTTGGTCAGTAATAGGTTTCAGTGGCTAGACCAAACTTAGAGCTTATTATCTCATTTTTATCAGCGATAACAAAGCGCAGGACATTGAAGAGAGATTTTTAGGTGTTGGATGTTTTGTAATGGAGTAAACATAATGAAATATGGTGGTAATGGAGTGAATTGTGATAAACTTCACTAGCTTAGTGTTGATTGTAATGGGTATCTTATATGCCATTTTGAGAAAATGTTCCGTAAAGCCCTGAAGCAATACTATCTTTACGCAAGGGTACATTGGGCCTTTAGAAGCCCGCACTAAGGATTGATACAAATCCATACTAAAGCCTCTTTTTGAAAAAAGGCACATTTTTGAAAAAAGCACATTATTTGTAACTATTTAGTGAGATGTTAGAAATGACAGGACTTTGATTTGAAAGTCGTTTATAGTTCAAAGTTTACATTGGCATGGTTTCATTAATATCCAAATGCTTCTTGTCGATGAATAGGTTGCAGAGCAGTTTGGAATTGAACATTAATTTATAGCATATGTGATCACTGAGTCCTTCGTCTTCTTCTATGTCCACGTGTCCTGTCACCCACATCAATGCGAGCTTGTGGATCCAATAGAACTTGCCGACAGCCGTAGACGAATTTGAATGCGAAGCTACACAGAACGCGGAACTCTTAACCCGCCCTGGCTATCTGACAAAATGATCAACTTAGGTCGCATCTAAGGGGCCGTTCATAAACCACGTAGACTCATAGGGGGGATGGGGGGGTCTAGCAAAAGTCTACGTTTGTCTACGAGGGGGGAGGGGGGCTCTTTGAAAAAGTCTACGTAGACACTTATTTTTTTGTTATTCTCGTATTACTAATTATAAATGGGATTTAAAGAGAGTTGTATTTAAAATATCGGTCTATTCAGCTAGGTGTATTTATGCAGGCACTTCAAAGCTAGTACACTATTGAGGTAACTACTCGTTAAGCGACCACTCAACCCAGAACCCGTTGACTCGAGTTAATCAGTTTCTCTTGCAATCATTTACACTGATTTCAAAATATTTAAACACCCGTTAAATTTCATGTCTTGACCCTACGCAACTCCGTGCAAACCGGTTCTACTATATTTATCTTCGAAAATATTCGGAGTTAAGCTTTAATACTTTGCGATAATACTCTCAGGTGATATGGCTATTAATTACATAAGAAAAATAAATATTTTTGGAAAGATTTAAATATTTGTTCACGAAAAGTGAAATTTGTGAGCATAGTTGGTGTATTATTTTAGTCTAGATAATAGTACACATCGACAGTATTATTTTGTAATTGTTTCCTTTAATTTAACAATTTTGAATGCACCAGTAAGGCTCAAAAAGTGTTTAGCAATTCTGCATTGTTGCTGTAGGTTACACTTCGGCCAAAGCTTGAACTAGTTATAGCAATAAATCTTTTTACATATACTTGAGTGACTAACCTTGAAAAGAAGTATTCCGCTACACAAACGTTGACAAGCACCTTGATTTGTTATTAATTGATTTAATCAGTCATAGACAAAAAACCAATGTGAAAAACCTTTCTTTAATATTCAAAAAGTTTGAAATAAATCGGAACGCTAATTTTTAATTGAACATTATGTGCTTCTTGCTAATTCTACATTTCCCGCGAATAAAAAAAATAAAAGTCTACGTAGACTTTTGGCGTGGGGGGGGGGGGTTTGGTAAAATTCTACTAAGGTCTATTAGGGGGGAGGAGGGGTTAAAAATTCTCGAATTTCGGTCTACGTGGTTTATGAACGGTCCCTAAGCAGACACTTTCTGGTACAGATCTTAATTGCATATAGCTCCACTTGAAAGACTGACAGTGTAGCACCCACACCACAGTCTCTTTTTGATTCATCAGTATCATATTCTAGGGTGTATTACGGAACCGGGTGATTCATTCAGTTTGATCTGGTATAATAATTTCGTTTACGTGCCAGAGTTCCGAAATAAGGTCCAAGATTTTAAGATGCCCGTTTTTGGAAATATATCTAAGATTCTTCTTTCTTAAAGTATTTCCAAGTCACGTCACGTTAAAAACGATCCGAAATCTCAGACTCATTCTTACCCTTAGCAGGGATGAACACTTCGTCTACGTAACCCGTTACCTCGTATACCGGACCTCACCGCTCGTCCAGAAGTCCGTTCACAACCAGAGACCACAGAAGGGGTGACAGCACTCCTCCCTTAGGACAGCCTTTAGTGGTTCTCGTGGTAATGTTCTCTTCTTCCAACGAAGCTGTCACAGTTCAACCATACAACGTTTCCGTAATACAGTCGACAATAAAACGATCTATCCCCCTTCATTCAGCAGCACACCCAATCGATTCGACGACAGTGTTGTCGAAGGCTCCCTCCATGTCAGTAAAGAGCTATCTTACGCACCCGTTATTTTGCCAGACATTTTCCACCATTCTGACAATGCCGTAACAGTCGATTTCCCAGGTTTAAGCACGTAGCCAGAAAAAATCGGATGGGGCCCAAAATTGTTGAAATAAAATACCGGATTTTAAAACACCTGCCAGAAACGAAATTGCGATATACTCTGAAGTTTTTTATGCGGTTTCTTATGCAACTTTTTATTCGGATTTTTCTAGTTCTGCGGATTTTTATGCAGGTCCATGTTTCAGTTTATGTCTAAACCATTATTTGTATATTCTGAAGATGTTATCGGCTGATTCAGTCAAAATGAAAGGACAAAAACGAAGTATTGCTTCTTAATCCGACAGTTTCAATGATTTAATTCCCCTTTATGAAGGAATGGAATAAAGTCGCAGGAACTGTCATATTACGAAATAATACTGCGTTTTTGCCGTTTTTTTGACTGAATCAGCCGATAACGTCTTCAGAATAATCAACAGCAGTCGACACATAAACTTAGTTATTTATATAGCTAGCTGTTCGACTGCGACAGAGCTTTTACTCCGAGACTGTACAAAAAGACCACTATACTTGGATGACAGTATTATGAGCTGTGTCCTGGTTGCATTGTTTCCGTGCTGGTGGTGAGCTGCATCTGGAGCTGCAAGTTCCAATAGAATAAAATAAAAAAGTATGATGAATTCCTGTAGATAAAAGCTATTATGCGAGTTTTCGTTACGCAAAAGTGTAGCTTAAGCAACGAGCAACCAAACATGTGAAAATTCATGCGCTCAGTGGCTCAAAACACAATGTTCTGAAACTTAATTATATGGCGCCAAAAGTTTCCATATTTGCGAATTGACATGTTCCACGATGTTAATGTGTACAAAAATCACCATCATTAAGTGATACACTCAGGTTTTTATCGCGGTAATACGTGCGCGTAAACCGCGTTAATTCTGAGTAAAAAAGCCCCATTAATTAACTGCATGAAAAACCGCATAAAACCGCGCAAAAAAGACTTCAGTGTACTTTTCTTATAAGGAATTGGTCATAATATATAGGCTATAGAAAATCTAATTTTTGAACGGAAAGAAATATTGCTTGATAGCCTTCTAGAAAGTTTTAATGAAGAGCATTACCATAAATTTTGATGACGATAGTTATTGATTTATGGGGCTGAGAGACAGACTTTTATTTTCTCCTGTTTTTGAACATCTAGAAATTTAGTATGAGGAAAAATTATAACTGCAACTTACTTTATTCATGGATTCCCGTTCAGAAGTAAAACACTGTTAAAGTCCGCAATTATATGGATTCAGGTTGCTTTGCTTCATTTTCTATGCAAGCAGAATGCTTCATAGGTGAAGAAAGCTTTCTTGTGAATGTGGAACGATGGGTTCAAAATATGATTTTTCCCATACTTGTGAGCAACTAAATTGTTCCGTATATTCTCGAGGGGACATGAGAAGAAACTACTGGATTATTCTAAAGGAACTATGAGTCGAGTGATCAAAAAGTAGGAGCAAATTGTCACAGCTGCCCGCAAAGTGTAACTTAAACGTCAGACTGGGACCGTTTCACGTCAACTGAATTTTCTGAGCATCCCAAGGTCATTCAAAAAGTCTAAGCTTATTTCAGCATCTCAGAAAATGAATTGGCAAGAAACTGAATTAGTATTCAGTTCACCGCTGTACGATTGACGATTGACTAATATCCGAAAATACTATAAATTTTACCGAGGTAATAAACAATTCATTCGAAGCCCGAAATAACAAACAATGTTCGAAATCCGAGCCCGTTACTCTATACGATCAAGTGCTGATGAACCTTAATGGATGTCTTGATCGACAATAAATCCTAAACAACATCCTTTTTTAAACAAATCCCAGAGCTCAAATTCTACACTCCTCCTGCTGGCGTCTAGTTTCCTGATAGGTTCAAGTTTGATTTCACAAATAATTATGGTTTGGCAAGGGATCTGCTTCTGTGGCAAGAAAGCCAGCATTTTCGTGACAGATAAAGTTACGAATTTGAAAGTGTTCAATAGAGCTGAGCGATCCGCTCCTGAGCTGTTCCAATGAACCGTTTCTCAAATATGATTTGATGAGCATCAGCTCTATTTAACAGAGCTACAGCTCACCAGCTCAAAATAAATATGAAAGCAACACGCGAATAAGAAACTGATATGCTTGGTACCAGGGCAAGCCCTGGATAATTCAAATGAGCTGGAGATCTCTTGCAGAAAAATCGGTTCATTTCGAAAAATTAAACGATTCTGTGCCACTTACTAAAGGAGCTAGATTGCATCTCTAGTGTTTAAAATGGGGTGCCATAACAAAATGCTTTCCACCTTTAATTAAATCCCGTGATAGTTTGGATATGTGTTGCCTAGATCTAGCCAGCTGCTGTTGCAGCATGGATGCGCAATGGTTCAACGGCAATGGGCTCATCCTACAAAAACTGAACCAACCAAATTATTCTCAGTTTCATCCAAAAGATAAGCAATGGGCGATAGTAGTAAAGTTTAATGTAGTAGTATTAGTCGTAGTCAGTTCGTAAATATAATTTTAATTAAATAATATAAACAATCAGAATAAGCCGAAAAAAAGGAATAAAATGGATAAAATTAAAAAAAATATTGAAGTGATAAAATAAAATAAATAAAATTTAATATTTGATCATATTTTTTTCCAATACTTTATATAACGGAGGATAGAAAATTATTAACGTGAACATTTAGTGTCAAAGCAAACAAAAACCGTAAACCAATTGGAAAAAATTGTCGTCCCAAGGAATTTTTCGGCAATCAAATTTTTTGTTTGGATACCAGATGATTTCAAAATGCATTTAAAGTCGAGGTCTGATGTCACAGTAAAAAATAAGCATCGAAATGATTCCTTGGTAATTATAAATAAAAGTCTTGACAATCAAAATTTTGCTGAGGACAATTATTGAAAAAAATCTTTGAAATTTGAACATTTTTTTACCTTCGAATTTTCTAAATAAAAGCCAAGTTGATAGGCAATTCTGAAATTTCAGTCGTTTTTATTGAACGTTGGAAATATTCCATCCAAACCTGATGATTTGTAGGGATTGTATGATTTAATTGCCACTCTGACCCTCTGAGCTTTGAATATTGCTTTTGACTTCCGTTATGCATCTCATTGACGACGGCCGTAGCATGTGTGTTTAAGAGGATTTCCCGATTCAGATACATCAAGACACTGTGACACGAGAAAGTGAATACTAATAACCAATATTTGTTTATTTTTTTTATTTATTTCGTTAATCGATGTAGACGATTTTGTAGTTTTTCCTTAATTACACTAGTTTACAAGAAAAATTAAGCTTCACGAAAAAATATTTTTTAGACCAATTTTGGGTCGCTGAACACGAAAACAATATACATTTTTTTGTTCAAAGAAACGATTTTGTGATTTTCTCAAAAAACTCGCTTTTTGAGCACTTTTTGTAGTTTTTAGTCAATATTTCGTGTCACAATCATCCAATTGATTTAGTCAATATGCAGTTTAAAATGTGCTGAGATGCCCTTTCCAAAAACATAGAATATGTATCGATCATATTTAATATTTTTAGTGCTTCAAGCGACCAAAGTTTAAAAAAAAGTGCATTTTTGACTATTTTGAAAAGTTACTCATTTTTAATTGATTTTTTTTACAGAAAAACAATTTTTTTTTCGGATTTTTTAGAATCTCAGATGACAGACAATATGTTTACGTTAATTTTAAACCCATCACTAACACGGATGGAAAATGTTAATGCTATGGCGCATTGAGCAAAATGGAAATTTTATGAGTTTAACAGACCCTGCGCTGGTGCAGCGGTTTAGAGGGTGTACCACTGGTCGCATAAGCCAGTCGTCAAATATTCGAGTCCCTATCGGGAAGGAGTCTCAGTGAGATCGTAGCACTAGCCACGTAATGTTCTATGAACTGAGAATCTGCTGCGAAACCTGTTGAAGCAGAAGGCGAAAATTCCTTTAATTCGTTAAATATGTACTCACCACAGAAGAAACAAAACTTTTCCAACGAATATTTCCACATTTTAAAAAGAGCATTTAGTTGTACAATGAAATATCCAAATCCACTAAAATGCCGCAGGATGGATAGATGCAAGCTCAAGAAGACAGTACCCAACACAAAGAATAACTATCAAGTATAGAAGATTATTTGAGCCGAAAGTATGATTGTGCGAAAAATAAAAAGTTACAATTTTCACTCAGTGCTTCATACCATCTACATTTTTCTTCCGATTTTTGTGACCATTGGCTTAAAATTTATGCAAAAAGATTTATCTCGTTAGATTCTAAAAGAATTTTCTTCTGTCCTTGATTTATAATAAAAAATTTACTAGAAATATGCATTTTTTTTAAAAAGGTCGAAAATTAGACATTTTTTACTTTGATCGATTGTAATCATAATAAATGAACATTTGATCTACGCATATTATACATTTTCGAAAAGGGCACATCAATACCTTTCGAGCTGTTTCGATCGGATCTTATTTGAACGAGATATTGACAAAAAACTAAAATACTGCCAAAAAACCTTTTTCAAAGAAATCTTGAAAATGCTTCATGGAAAAAAATGGACTACGTTTTCGTATTCAGCGATCCAAAATTAACTTAGAAAAAACCTTTCTTCTTAGCTTAACGTGATTATCATAAAATTGTTAAATTGTCACATTAGATATGAAAAATCAACTTAAAATATGAAAAATTAATATTTATGTAATAAAAAAATAGAACAAAAACAAAAAAAAAGAGGAAGCAAAAGAAAAACGTTTTGTTTCTTTTAACTCGGGCTTCTTTGAAAAAGAAATAAAGAATTATTTTTGTGTTCAGCGACCCAAAAGCAATCTAGAAAACACTTTTTCTCGTAACTTCATTTTTCTTGTAAACATTTTTGTGTTCTTAGGCTTAAAATTCTCGTTAGAATTTTGTCTGTCACATAAGATTTTAAAAGATTTTTTTTGCCGACTTATTTTTTTATGAAAAATCAGCTAAAAATGAGTAATTTTACCAAACATTACTTTTTTTGACTTTGGTTGCTCTTAACCCTAAATTGTTGATATTTTATCCTAACATGTTATACATTTTTGGAATGGGCACATCAATATCTTTCGAATGGCGTTTGTGTTAATTGGAAGATTTTTTCCTGAGATATTGACCACTAACTGCAAAAAGTGCTCAAAAACACATTTTTCAAAAAATCACAAAAACGGTTCTTTGAAAAAGAAAATGGATATGATTTTTGTGTTCAGCGACCTGAAAACACCTTTTTTCTTAACTTCATGCAATCACCCCAAAATTTGTAAACTAGTGTTATTAATGAAGCAATTTTCCTCTAATGCGTTAGAATTTCTTTTGTGTTGTTTTAGTTTCAGTTTAGACGTTGTGAAATCAATTGAATCGCAATAATGAATATAAACAGACATAATTCGATTTATGGTGCAATATCTCGCACAGTTTGTGCAAAAAGGAGTTATTGAAAATATACTTCGATTTTGTAGCTGTCGTGAGGACGCACAAAAGTTTAATTTGGATAAAATTTCGGCTGAATCGATACGATGCAAAACGATATTATTATTAAAGCATTCCAAATTCTCGACGCTCCTTAAAGGTTTGTATATTGATAATATACATATGCAATATACAATGTTTTTATTGAATAAGGATCTTCAAAATAATAGCATTTTATAAAACTGAGCTTTGTGAATAATTGTGTTATGATGATCAATCAAATTTAACTTTGAATCTAATATAACTCTTAAATCCCCAATTCTTTCACACTTTTCTACAGCCTGATTTCCTAATGTATTGATATATTAATATTTTCAGTTTTTTGAGAATGAAAGAGATATCGTTCACGTATAAAATAAACAGAAAGGGGCCTAAATGAGAGCCTTGTGTACCACAGTTATTTCTGAGGTGGATTCAATTGGATTAGTTTTAACTATTTGCTGACAGTTGGAGAGCCCAGGTTCAATTCCGATCTTTTTCAATTTATAAAGTAACATTGGGATGTCAATTCGATCAAATGCTTTACTAAAATCGGTATAAAGTGTTTCCACGTAGTTTCCGTTGTCCATTGCAATCAGTGAATAGTTAATAAATGCTAGTACGTTTTTATTCGATGAAACATTTTTTCGTTAATGATTGATTCGAAAAATTCCGGAATACAAGAGATTATAGCTATCCCACAAAAATTACGCACGTTAGATTTTTTGCCAGATTTATATATAGGCACTAAAAAAGATTTTGCGCATATTTTGGGGAACTGTCCAGATTGCAAAGGGATATTAAACATCCAAAACAATTACTGCTAGGTTTTTCATAAATACTGATGGGCCAGAACCTTTTGATAGCATAGCATGAGCAATTGAACGCCAGAGGTAGGAAAATACCGGTTGAGTACCGGTACGGTAAACCAAATTTTCACAAGTGTTTATGTTTCCTTTACATTGTGTGCGGTCTTTTTTTTTATTCATTTCGATTATTTGATAGGCACAAATGCGTTAGCTTGGCGGTGCCAAATGCTTATGTTTTTACATTTTGGATATCTTAAAACTAGGAGGTTACAATGTTGAAATATTTTTTTTACAAAGGAAAAAAAAAAGTTTACAGCTATCTTAAGACTAGAAATAAGATTCAATATACCAGAGAGGGCCAAAAGATTTTTTTATGAAAAAATTTAAAACAAGGGAGTCACTTTGATATACAAGAGGGGGAGTAATAGTATTTTACGAAATATTTCACGGTTATCTTAAAACTAACAATATAGTTTAGTACACAAAAGGGGGAACAAATATTTATGAGAAACTTCACAGAAATCTTAAAACTAGGGATTCAATTCTATTTACAAGATGGAGGACAAGAGTTCCAATAAAGAGTAAAAATTATAGCTATCTTAAAACTAGGAATACAGAATACTAATTTGAATTTTTTAACTAAAACTTATGCTTGGTCAAGATATTCAGAGGGTGGCTTATTTCCGCATCAGTGTAGCAGCAGTTGTATCGAGGACAGGGGAGAGACAGGGAAAGAAGAGCAAAACTTGCAACTTTCGCTCGAACGGGGGGGGGGGGGGGGGGGGAAGGGGGATCAGCGAAACAAATTTGCGCCTCAGTCTAGTAAGTCGTCGAGTACCGGATTGGCGGATGGTATTCTTCGGACCCGCGGGGAATCCTTCAAAAGTCATCGGACCTCGAGTCGCTCTCGCTTCAGTTTCCTTCTATGCAGGCGTAGTGGTAAGGGCGACGGCGGTTACATAGTGGCACTCTGGAGCTGATCAGTTCCACAAGGCAGGAGGAAACTCTAAAAACGAGAAATAAAAGAGAGGGGCTAAATTGGGATATTTATCGTTTTTATGAAGGTATAAATAAGGGACATATAGGGGAAATCACGAGTTGCCAGCATATCTCGGACTGGTACATTGGATGGTCTACCTCGGGCCCGAAGGGATTCCTTTAACTGAGACCTGGCGTCACAATACCCGGCGCATACCCAGACAACGTGTTCGATGTCGTGATAGCCCTCGTCACAAGCGCACAGACTACTCTCCGCAAGCCCAATACGCCGCAAATGCGCATCCATGGTGTAGTGATTGGACATAAGTCGGGACATTACGCGAATAAAATCCCGACCCACATCCATCCCCCCGAACCAAGGCTTCGTTGATACCTTTGGGATAATCGAATGTAGCCATCGTCCAAGTTCCCCGTTGCTCCACGAGGTTTGCCAACTGTTGAGCGTCCTCTGACGACAAATACTAAAAAATTCGTTGAAGCAGATTGGTCTTTCGTATATGTCACCATTTAATGCGCCCGCCTTTGCTAATGAGTCGGCCTTTTCATTGCCCGGGATAGAACAATGAGAGGGGACCCAAACAAAGGTAATCTGATAAGATTTTTCAGATAACGTACACAAGGACTCCTGTATCATCCCCAGAAAATACGGGAGTTGCTTTTTTGGCTTCACCGCACGAAGAGCCTCGATAGAGCTGAGGCTGTCCGAAACGATAAAGTAGTGATCTGTGGGCAGAGTGTCGATGATCCCAAGGGTGTACTGAATTGCAGCTAACTCTGCGACGTAAACTGAAGCGGGATCATTGAGCTTGAATGAAGCGGTGATAGTATTGTTGAAGATACCGAAGCCAGTGGACCCATCGAGATTTGATCCGTCAGTGTAGAACATTTTGTCGCAGTCGACTTCTCGGAGTTTATTATAAAATATATTGGGGATCACCTGCGGGCGTATATGGTCCGGGATTCCACGAATCTCTTCCTTCATGGATGTGTCGAAGAATACAGTAGAATCAGAAGTATCTAGGAAACGGACACGGTTGGGATTGTACGAAGAAGGATTGATGCTCTGTGCCATGTAGTCGAAGTACAAGGACATAAAACGGGTTTGAGAATTAAGCTCGACGAGCCTCTCGAAATTTTGAATCACCAACGGGTTCAGAATGTCGCATCGGATGAGCAATCGATATGAGAGTTCCCAAAATCGATTTTTTAGCGGAAGAACGCCCGCCAGCACTTCGAGACTCATCGTATGGGTCGAGTGCATGCAACCCAAGGCAATGCGCAAGCAACGATACTGGATTCTCTCCAGTTTGATGAAGTGTATTTTCGCAGCGGAGCGGAAACAGAAACACCCGTACTCCATCACCGACAATATCGTTGTTTGGTACAACCTGATCAGGTCTCCTGGGTGAGCACCCCACCATGTTCCAGTTATTGTTCGGAGAAAATTGATCCTTTGTTGGCATTTCTGTTTCAGATACCTAATGTGACATCCCCAGGTACCTTTAGAATCGAACCAGACCCCGAGATATTTAAATGTGAAAACCTGGTTGATCGTTGCACCCATTAATAAAAGCTGGAGTTGCGCCGGCTCACGCTTCCTAGAAAAAACTACAAGGGGCAGCCCTATGGGGTTGCACGAACTGTAGACGTAGGACTATACTACTTAATGTAAAATATTTATTTTCTTAGTACTTAGTGTGTGGGAAAAACACCCGGACCGGTGAAGAAAAATCAAATTTTAGACAATATAATCACATCTCATGTATAGAACGAGCTTTCTAGTTGCTCTCAAACAGATCCTAAAAGTTCAAACACACATGGATAACCCCAAGTTTGTAGATGTATTTCGATGCCACAGGATTGTAAAATGGTTAATATTACGTCATGAAAATTCAATTCTTCCGTGACAATTTTTTTGCCTGCAAAATGCCCTGTGTGTATGCAAAGCTCATGATTTGTTGGGATATTAGCATCAGAGCTGCAAATTTTCAACAGGTAGTTTTGATCTTGAAGGAAAGACAAATCTCAAATCATGCCCTACTATGTTCAATTTGCAGTCTTTAGTTGGCATCATTCATTCAAACAGCCGAGCTGCTCAATCATTTTCCAATCATTTTCAATTTCATCGACCCTGTGAATATCACTCTACTTGGGTATCGACTAGGTTTTTCAAGCGAAACTACTCTGAACATACTTCTTGCTGTTCATGTAAGCTTGAAAACGCATAACATTCCAACATTTGACCTAAACTGGCATCTACAGAGCACATGACAACTTTGGTTAGTGAATGAAAAAGCATCAATTTGAAATGAAGACGACGGTTTGGTCATGAAAATCCCGCCAACTTGAAAGCGAATGATTAAGGGAGGCTTTGATTTTGAATCACAGTTGGGGTTGAATTGAACTAGAAGTTGGCATTTGAAAATGAAAATTTGCACCACTGATTAGCATTGATCGGAAAATGCTTTCCAACACTGCGCATTGCATACATACAGAACATTTTGCAGGTCACCAGAAGTTGTTCATTTTACCACCGCCACATGTTCATTTTACCCACTCGCTATAAACATGTCTCATTTTTTGACATGTTTAAAAATCAAGAATCATGTTTGAAAAAAATGTGTTCATGACGAAGTATTTTTACCAGATATGTACAAAACATGTCTAACAAGAAACATAAGGTGATTGTAATATCTCATTCACTTATTAGTTAGAAAATAATGAGTTTGCTTAACGTGTTCATTTTACCGCCAGTTCCCCTACCTACCAACACATTCGCCCCAATCATTGAACTTAAAATTACAATGCAAAATGAGTCAACGCTGATGATGTTGGCTAGAGCGAAAGAGACAACTAGTACCACCACGACACTATTAGCGCATTTCACCAAAATTCCACGCGGCCTTTCCCGATTGAAAGGAACGGCCGCGCTTAGCCCATCTGTCATAATATCGTGATTTTGCATAGCGAAGGGCTGAATGATAACACATTTTGTTCCAAAAAAACAGCCCTGCGTTATGCAACACTTTATGCAGGTTGATTATACCAGTTGCAAGTGGGGCCAAATTCATCAAGTTTCGTTAAATTCCTTTTAATTTACAGAATTGATAAAATTGCTTAGATGAGCTAAACTAATTAATCAAATCCTGTTTTAAAAACTGTCCTTGCGTTTAAACCAAAATGGGAAGCTTATTACTACCACTACATTACTTAGTTTCAAGCGCAAATACATGTGCTAGTGAAACCACAAATTTACTGGCAACATTACAGCGGCATTTAGGAAGCAGTTGGAGCGGTCGCCTATTGGACGACACAGGGTAGCGTCCCTCCACAGCCAGTGTAACGGACTTCTAGCTCAGCTACACTGGCTGTAAAAAACACAGCGCAGTGACCTGCTTCACCAGCCGTTCAACAGGGAACTGAGCGTGTCTGGCCAAGTCCGTTCTTTATATAGTCGATGATGACGTCATTCATAGAAGCGTTGCGCGCTAGGTACACCAATTCGTCGTACAGGGCTTGGGAAGCGCTATCTTCTGTGTGTTAATGCGCGATATTTTGACAAGGTTGTATAATATTTAATTTTTTAATGCTATGATATCAAAAATCTTTGGGTTTATCTATTGGAATCTATTCTTAGAAGTATTTCAGGGCGATTTGCGCAAAAAATTTGAAAATTTATCGTGAGATGGCTGAATTATATGCGTTTAAAATTGGACCACTTTTCGTTACATACCATTTTTGTAGAATTTGCAGAGTGCACCCCCATATCGAAAACAAAGACGTAGTCCTACGTCAAAATATCATGAAACAAGGGTATTTTTGATATCGAAAAGTTGTGTAGAGATTAAAAATTGTTATTCGTCGTCATTTTGCATCCCAATATGGTGTTATTTTCACGACGATTTAGCATTTAAAAGCATGCATATTTAAATAGGCATATATTTCCAAGGAAACGAAACTTGAATTGCGGCGTAAATTAGAAATTCAAAATGGCATGATGATTTAACAACTAACATGGTTACAATATCCACATTAATGATTGAAGGTCGTTTTACATGTTTTGTTGTTATGAGACAGACAACTTCGTGATTGGACACAATGTGAAAAAAAAATTTTACAGCATTTTTTAAAAATTTAATTGTTTTGCAGTAGATTTACATACACACATCAACTGGTATCGCCGGAAATATTTATTCCTTAAAGAAACTTATTTTTTAACGGCGGTCTATAAAATGAAAGTGTTTTTGCTATTCGTTAGTTGGTTGCTGTTCTCAATGAATTAAGTTTTTTTGTAATTGAATAATTTAGTGATAGTTTTCTCTAAACTCGAATGTTCACGACCAAACCTTCTAGATGTTTCAAAACGATGTACAGTAACAGCAAAAATGACAGAAATACGTATTACCAGCACTCAGTAAATAAGTACCTAATCGTAAGTTTCCCCCCACTTGCGCCTGAGTTGCTTACCATATGTAAATAACACACACATCCACGCAATTGCCTCTGTGCAAGGATAGATGTATCAATACGATGCGCCGTAGCAGTAATTATAAGGATATATGTATACAAAATGCGAGTATGTGCTCCAGATTATTCGAGAATCGCCTAACCAGCGCAACCAGACGTGGATTAGATCTCATTGATACGACTATTGGCGATATAAATACCTACAGGCCACTTTGAATGCATTGAGTGTTAATGTGAAGTTTCAAGTGATTCAAGTCATGTTTAATTGATTTAATTAATTTTATTGATTTCATTATATTAATTGATTTTATTGTTTTTATTATTTTATTGACATTGCTGATTTCATTGTTTTCTTTAATTTCAATTTAAACAATTGTTGAACTTTTAACAACTGCTCAGAACCAGCCATTTCGATATTACCCCATTGACTCAACAACTAATTGAACTCAATTCAGTTGTCTATTCGGCAGCACTGCAGACGAATTTACTGCTTCTTCTTTCAACCGAAGCACCGTGTACAGAAAAAAACCAGGCTCGGTTTTCTAAAGCCAAACCGAAACCGCTGCTGAGAATACATTAACACAAGTTGAAATTCGTACACACATGTAAACGGTGCTGAGTGGCTCGGTTTGGTTTTATAAACTGAGAGTCGGTGGAGGTTTTTCTTTCGTTTACCGTGTGAACGAAATCCAAACCGAATACGATGTGCATCACTCGTTTACACGTGTTGAGATTTTGAGAACAATACCAGTGTATGTACGTACCGGTTGGTTTTCTTACCCACCTCTGTTGAACACCTGCAGTTGCAGAATTGAGTATATCTATTAGACCAGCAACTTTTTCGAATTTTTTTCGGAACATCGCTGAATCAAGTAGTAATTAGCTCTACAAACTATATGCCAAATATGAACTTTTTCCTATAGCTCGTGAAATATATGGAAAATCGGAAATGAAAAATCAAAACTCAATGAATATTCCCAATGTTACTCTGCATACCTCAAAACTTGGTGGTGCAGCCTTTTCAATAATGAACAACTTTGTTGTAAGTTACATGATGATTGAAGTTTAGCGAACAAAGTTATTTAATTTCAAAGATCAGAAGAATTTTTAAAAATGTCCTATTCTAAGCATGTGCGAGAAAGAGAGGCAGCATTTTGCAGCATATATTGGAATATATTTTTACCACAAAGTCGGATCAATTTGCAGTCTTCTGCAAAGTTGATCCTTCATCTTCAACTATACATCTGAGGATTTCACGATACATAAGATGACGCTGGCATTTTTTACTGAGTTTATAGTTTTCATTGCCGATATTTTATATATTTTTTCATACAAACTTAAAAATTCTTGTGAGTAATTCAGAAGCATCCGAACAAGTTTCAAATACAGAAATGGGGCTTCTGGAGCCAATTGCCATTGGACTGAGTGGTGTTCCGAAAAAAAGTCAATTTTTGTGCCTGTCTAATATCTATTGTCATATCACTTTTCGCCACGATCTGCAATAACGTAGACTCACTTATTTCCACACACATGGCACATAATAGTAGCCAATCATCTACCTAATGAAAACGCTCGAAACCGAAACAGTCTTCATAGATGACGAATATAACATGATGCGAAACGAATGTATATAATACTATATTGGAAGCTATATTAATACTAGTAAAAATTACTAATGCGTGCGCAGCTCTTCTGAAAACAATATGGTTAAAAGAAAATGGAAAAATCTCACCAGGAACTCCGTGGTGCCTTCATAACTTCCGGCGAAAAACTTGTACACGGGGCTAAGGAATAAGCTCAGTCGTTACTTGTCTGCCGTTCCTGTACTTCTGCTCTCCAGTTTGAAGCAGTTTGGTTTATCACTTTCAGATCAAATATTCGAGCTATTCAGTTTCTGTCTCCAATTTCAAGTAAATAGTATGTTACGGCATCGGAAAGCTCGGAAGCTACCGATTCGACACCTATGTTTCTATCCAGTTTGCTCGGAGTCATCAAAGTCTTTCCATCGGGATTCGAGTACCGAACGCTCATATTACAATCTATATTTAATGTAGATGCACGTTTGCGGGCTCACATTTTATATCTCAAACACATAAATTTTTCCAAAAAAAATATGACGGCAGGTGAAAAATTATTACTTTCGTCATCAAAGGTTTCTGCGATGGGACTCCATCCGTAGCAACTAAAATGTACACATAAAACTAATTTGTGAATGCAAATATGCGTACTTACAACATTATTTGCATCACAGTAAGCATAGTTGAGGTTGTATTGTACAGCGGGCCTGATAAGCCCATCTTGCCTTTTTGTGGAGTTAAAAAATTATACGAACCTGTGAAACACTTCGTATGAAATATGTACATTATCTACTGTTTTTCCATTGTATTTTAGTGTCAGTTGATGAAATATTCTGTCACAAACTCTTACTGAATATACAGCTCTTCTTAACCAAAAAATTGTTTGCCGGCGAGCCTAAGAAACCCTCTTGTCATTTTGAGGGTTAACAGTTTGCGTTTACTTTCGTGGGCCCATAAAACCATGCATTCCTCGGTACGGGTCATATGACACTCTGACTTAGGGCTCGTAATGGAGTTGAAAACAATGTGACAAGGAGTGGGATAGTATGTTTGCAAGCTCAACCCAAAAATGAGGTAAGTCTGGCCCTACCCGATGTATTTACCTTTATCAGATGAACCAGAAAGATGACAAAGAACTCGATGTTTATTTTCATCTTCTCCGCTGAATCCTAAAAATCACGCCCAGCTGGGTCGGTCGCAAAATTGTTTATTGCCGGGGTCAGCAAGAAATCGTGCCAAATGATAAGATAAGAACTCTCAACCATTCTGTCTCAATACAACGGTTGGATGTTGACCGTAAAGTTCTCTGTGGATACGTATATTTCCCTCCATGAATGGTTCTGTATATTATCGCTTCACTATCCTCAAATCAGTGCAGCGCAACCCCGGAAGCTTGAGGAAAAGAAATCGGCTCCATATCAAATGGCCAGATGTAGGCAGCAACATCCGTTTTAAAATGACTTACTATAAAGCATAAGACTTCCCCAGCAGGTGTTTAAATAACGTTCTTGAATTCCATCCGCAACTCAGGAAGGTGTGACCCCGAGAGGAGATAAAACCGATGAAATGTGGAATAAAAGAAGCTTATTTTATCGGAAATCTTAAAGAAAGGTATCTATGCTTATATATTTTATCTGATGCTGCTACCCTAGCTAAAAGTAAATATTTGGGCGGGATTTCCGGAAGGTTCGCTGTCGCCCGAGATTGTGGAAGCAGATGTCAATATTGACAATACATTACAGCTAGCGGTTATATTTTTAGAAATAAATATAACATAATTTGCGCTTTATTCAAAGGAATATTTGTGAAGAGGTATTCCAATTAGCAATCGGAACCTTTGGAGCTCTTGTTCAGAGTTATCAGGTGGAAGTATTTGTGAACAAAATATAAGTTGCTGTTGTATACATGGCATCCCTTTCAAAATGAAGGAAAAAATGGATGGAATTAAAAAAATTGGTTTAAATAAAATTTAAAATCAAAATTTTCATTATAAGAAACATTATCGACTGTCCTGTCTGAGTTTCAAACTGCTAGAGTTTTAGCACAACTCGAGGCATCTATCTACCTACAGTTCCTGCAGTACTGCTTCTGTCTGCGAAATGCACTATGCACATCCGCGACCGGAACGGTACCTCTTTTTAAATAATTCTATGTTTTACCGGTTGAAACCGGAATGGACTTACATATATGCGTTGTCATCGCACGAGATTATGCACATTTCAGTAAAACAATATTCTTTCCGCAGCATCGCTGACAACCAGCAAACAAAACGCCCGCGAAGGTTCCGACCACCCCGGGTTGGTGGGGGGATATGAAAAAGAACTCCTACCGGGTACTCGACATGACTGTCTCATATTTTAATTTGTTTTTAGACAATGAATTTCATGTTCCGAATACCTCCCGTCTCCTGTCTCGTGCATCCGTTCGCAAGGTGCTTGTTTCACGCGTATTCTGTGGCCACCGAAATTGCACGAAGATGACGGAATATCCAAGAGGCACGGGAAACGGAAGCGTGCCGGATGGAGATCGAGCTGTGGGGAGTTGACGCAGGTTTTACAGTTTTCATGAGTCATGAATTTTTCATTATTCATTCCGCTGCTCGTACTCGGTTTTGGCGCAATGTTGTCAAACACGCTCGCTTGCCCGAACAGGCATTCACAGCAACGCGAACGTTTGTCAAATTGATTCATATCTTCTTTGGGGGTACGTGGTTTGATATTAATATTGATGGCAGTGGCATCCAAATCCAGGAGATACACGGAAAGGATATCGGAATTTTAGAGTGCGTGATCAAAACAAAGGGCGTGCGACAGACACACGGAAATATAAAGCAATGACGGATGGTTAATTTGGGCTGGTTAGATAGGACCCTTGCGATTGAAGTTTTTGGTTATATCGCAATTTATACAATTGATATTGATGGTTTAGTCAGTTTACGTGTTCGACTCGAACGAGGTTAACGAGATTCATAAATTTTCCGAAATAGTATTATGAGGGTGACTTCCCTTACAAAAAGAAAGTTTATTTTATCATTGGATTGGTAGATGGATATTTTAAATACCATTACAGATTTCTGTTGTATAATATTTTCGAAGATACACATCTGAACGCATAAGAACGTTTAACAGGTATGTTAGTGTACGAACGGGCGCGGTCATGTAACATCAACGCTCACTCTCCGATACAATTTTTTCGCGACTTCTCCAAATTCCACTTTCAATCTTCACAGTAGGGAAGCCCAGGGCTAGTTGGCGGTTGGAGTAAGTTGGCGGAATCCCGTTTTCTGTGTTTCTATTAGACATAAAGCGCTGCCGCTCGTTCTGTACCTTAAGTAATGTGAAACATATCCAATGTGTTTTTATTGCAAAACATTTTGTTTTTTAGAAGTTGTGGGGGATATTGTGTTTCCAAGTATACTTTGTAAAGTTTCATAAGATTAAACATTTTGTGTTAGTCAAGGTGATTTTCAATCTATTTCCCGGATGATTATATTTTTCGATAGTGTGTGAAAAGAGCTATCAGTATCCATATAGATATAACAGTAATTTTTGAAAGCTTTTTTGGATAAAATATGCGGTTATGGTAGGTCGGCGGTGACGCCAACTAGTCATCATTTTCCTTTCTGGAATTTAATCCAAAGTAAGAACATCTTTTTCTTGTGACTCTCGTCGATGCAGGGGACATTTTCTGCGGCCAATCGCCTGAAAAATTTCGAAAATTTGCTTTTGAATATGGAATACGCATTGAAGTCAAAATGCCGAGGGATTGAGGCTGAATTATAATGGAAAGTGTCGAATAACATACAGTTTTATTGACAAGACAATCAGCACGTTTCATAAGGACTACTGATATAACTGAATTTCAGTTATATCAGTAGTCCTTATGAAACATTTGATTGCTTATTTTCTGGCATTCCGCCATCATACCCCATACATTCTGCCAACTTACTCCGGGACTGGGGTTTTTCCGCGTCATATATTTTCGTTTCTAGAAGTACAGACAATGTATCAAACATTTAAATAAAATTCAGGGATGTTGCCAACAGTCAGCTTTTTTATTCAACGTGTTTATTTTGCAAGATCTAACGAAATCAAAATGGTAAAAATAACAAACTGAAAACACCGCCAACTAGCACTAGGTTGTAATTTTTCAGAAAATTTATTTTAAATTTGCTCTTATTTCGTCAATTTTAGACAGATTTGGATGGAACCGGCTTTAAATGATTTGAAATTTAGTCCAGTTTCTGTGTACCCATTAGCGTTCGAGTCTGTTGACCGGTGCCGGGATTATCCGGAATCCCCACGGGGTATACCCGGCATCCAAATGGGGGTGAAAAACGAGTTTTGAAGAAACATCGTCAATCATCGATTTCCGGCTATCGCTGAGCATCCCCTTTCCAATGATACCCATCTTGATGCTGGTTTTCACTGTGTTGTGGTTACCGGAAAACACTATCTTGGATTTCAATATGGCGTCAAATTCCCTTGTTTCATTCCATCCGGAACCGTTGCCGGAATAGCCATACCGAGGTTGAGGGAGCTGTTTCGTTGTATGACTTTCGTATAAATCCAAAAAGCTAGAATGATAGAAAAGTATTTACATTTTCTAAGGTGCTCACGGAACATTTTTCCGGTGGCCAGGATCAGTGGAAAATATTCATATACTAGCTGTAAACCGGTGCGCTTCGCTACACCCATCAGGACTAAACGAAATATTTTAAAAATACCAAAAATAACAAATATTTTTGTTACAAAGAAGAAACTTATTGTAATTCTCGCGGATAGACAATGTTCTTAGTTTGACCACCTGGAGCACAATCAAACTAATTGCTCTGTTTTCCTGCACACAATCGTTTGAAATCCCTTGGTATCATTTGAATTCGAGGTAGCAGTACATCTGCTTCTTTATATTTTCTAGTTACAATGGTCGCTTAAATGAAATTTTTCAATCAAAGCACAGTTGTGGTGGGTCGATGTTGCGCAGTAACTAATATAATAGGCACACAAAGTTTCAATTGCAACACATGCGGTGCGCAGTGTTGCAAAACGACGTTTTCACGATCAAAATTCAATGAACCTGAACAAACAAACTCCTGAACCATTGGTTTTGGAGAATGGATTTTTTTGAAGAAGTTTCTGGATATAAATAGATGCATCTTTTGATATAATGAATTGAGTGATTAATCCCCTAAAAGTGAGATAGAAAATTTATTTCCCCAAATAATTTAGCTAGAAACTCGATGTCTTCAGTAAAGTTCTAGAAAATATTATTGTGAAAATCTTTACTGAAGTTACTAAAGCTCTATATAGTAACAGTAGCGAGATATGTAGGTTTGCTTTGGATAGACCCATTCAAAACAGTTTTTCGAATATAACTTTTTACGATTACTTTTTATTATGAAAAGTGTCTTCTACAAAGTTGTTAAAAGCGATAAAATGCACATTTTTTTTAAAACAACGAAGAATCTCTAGCTCTCGAAACAACAAAGTTATTGTTAATTTTCGAATATTTTTTGATCAATTTACACCTTAAGCAACTTCTTTAATAGCAAAAATTCGTAGAAAGAACTTTATTCTTTCGTTTAAATATAAAAACCTTCGTCTGACGGAGACAGCTGGGTAGGTTACGTATAAAACCAATACTTCTGAAAGCATGGTGGATCGACTGAATTAAATAATTCAACACGTAAATCCATAGATTTATATGCGTAACAGAATTACAATCGATTTTATTTTGGATGGAGTAGTGTATGAAATTGAAGTCAATATACGCAATCGATTAATTCTTCAACAGAGTGTATTATTTTACAAAATCATGTGGAAATGTGGTGCAATTTATTGTTGCATCGATTAACATTTTCCCAATCCATATATCTAACCTTTTTTGGCGAATTGACCTACGTACGTGACTATAAGAATCATTCAATAAAAGTATGCACATATAGTGAAAAGTTCTGTTTTCGAAACATATTTCCAATGATACGAAGACATAACGGAGTATTGGTGGACGTGGGTAAAGTTAATTCATAAAAAATGGCACATTTAAAAAATATTTTGGCGATACAGAGAGTGTTAGTATATTCATTCACTTTCCATATAATCACTGCACAATTGAACAATATTTCTTCGAATATCATAGCAGAATACTGAAAATTGAGCCAGTGACAGAGAATCTCTGGAGGTATCTCGTTGAAAACTTGTTTTGTGGTGTACATCATAAATCAAAATATATTGGACCAATCGTTTTCAACGTTTGCACAGTTCTTCTACATATCCCCAGGTATTGATCGAAGCTTTTATTTTTTTCTTGATATTTGAATTTTTCGTAGCATTCTGCAGCTAAAAATGCAATTTTCGTTTAAAAAATCATGAAACTTATTTTTGTGAACAGAGCTATGATCTTTAATAATGTTATGATATGAAGGAGAACTGTGCAAAATCAAACAATTTGGTTCAGTAGATTTTGAGTTATGCTGTACATCGGATTTATTCGAGGTGTCTCCTAAAGATTCACTGTAACACACCCAATTTTCAATATTTTACGGTGAACATTTAGGAAAATATTGCTTAAATGTTGCATTATTGACTGAATAGACTAACACTCTCGGTATCGCCATTGTTTTTTTTAACACGATATTTTTTCAACAATAATCCTACCCCCTTAAGCAAGAACTGATTTCATCAGTAGGTGTCGACTAACGGGTAAAATTTGACGAAGATCGCCGACCACGCCACCAACTATTCGATTGGTTCCTTTATGGGTCATCGTGAATTCGTCCTATATAACAGTGTTGCATTCTTCCAGAATTTTGCTTATACTCGAATTTTGATTGATATTGTAAGTAACGTTTTCCGCAAGCGCAAGATTTAATAGTTATTTTAGGGCAGAGCTGTTCGTCCATCATCCAGCAATGTTGATTTAACTTCAGACGAAACGATCGCAAGTGCTATTTTCAATTTAATTTTCAATTTGATTTTCGACAAATTCATGCAATTCATCAGCATTATATTGTCATTCGCGTAATAGATTTCTATCAAATAAATTTTTGTCATTCCATTTATGTTTTGTTTTTATGTTTTTAATTGATAGATATTGCATCAGAAACCCTCCCTCTCCTTCAGATTCCGAAACCAACAATCATGTCCACCGTCTTGGTGGAAGAAATACTTATGCCAAATCATATAATATATATATATATATATATATATATATATATATATATATATATATATATATATATATATATATATATATATATATATATATATATATATATATATATATATATATATATATATATATATATATATATATATATATATATATATATATATATATATATATATATATATATATATATATATATATATATATATATATATATATATATATATATATATATATATATATATAGCTGAAAAGGGTTCTTCAGTACCCCCCCTCCCCCTCTCCCTTTGCTCGGCTTAGGTACTTCTCACCCTCCCCATCGAACACAAAAACCAACCCATGACCATCTCCTTAGTGGAAGGAATACTTATGTCAAAATTGAATTCATCGCTAATAATCACATTGAATGAATAGATAAGGATTACTACATTCTTCGCCCCCCCATTTCGTGGTCCATTCCCATCAACCATTGGCTCAGTGGGAGAAATACATATGTCAAATACTAATAAATATGGAGATATAATTCTTTGCATAAAAAACAACCCCCCCCCTTAAGCTCAGTATACCCCCCCCCCAAAAAAAACCATGAACACCTTCTTGGGTAAAAGAATACGTATGCCAAATTTCATAAAGATCGGACTTCTAATTTAGAAGTAGTTAGCGGACATACATACAAACATACATTAATTTTTATATATATATATTATATATATATATATATATATATATATATATATATATATATATATATATATATATATATATATATATATATATATATATATATATATATATATATATATATATATATATATATATATATATATATATATATATATAGATAGGCCAATTCAAAAAAATACCTACATTTATGATGCCATTTAAAAAAACAAAGATGGCGGTCTCCGGTTGCCACTGTGAAAACCATCAACAATATTGGTATAATTTGAAGGGGGTGGACATTCTATTCTATTCTATTTTAACCCTTATACAGCCAGTATTGAACAGCATCCTGGAAAACACCGCATGTATTCTTTAGTGTTTTTCTTGTCAACGGCCCGGCCTACTGCGCAGAATTGGGTTTAGAGATGTTTCAAAATTATACGGCAATTAATTTATCCATTTAATGAATAATTTAACTAACGAATCGTTTTGAATCATTTAATTAATAATTTAACTAACGAATCGTTTTGAATCTTGAATGAGGAAGAAACGTGGACAACCGTATCGACCGTTTCAATTTAATGGGGGGTTAGGATATGATTTCACTCATTTGGTCCTTAGGGATGGGGCGGAGGTATTTACACCTTGCCCTGGCTAATGAACCTAGATTAAAGCGCCTTTACTCGCTCTACCGGTACATTTTGTTTCTTATCAATCAAACACGAATATTGAGGTTACAGCAACTGCAAAATAGAATCATGCGATTAATTTTAAAATGGAACAGCTACACTTCCTCTAAATTCATGCTGGACGTACCAAAATGGCTGTATGTGAAGCAAAGAATCTATTACTTGACAATAATGTTCATTTCTTGAAATTTTGCCTTAGGTTAGTGGTAAGCAACTTTCACTAAAGGGGTCTGCTGTCGATAATACAACTCGACCGGATTCTGCACTGCCACAAGGTTCATCACTTCTCACCCAAGTAGGTGGGACTACCGTTTTCTGGGTCAGGCGGGAGGAATCCTGCAGAGTATTATCGAAAACGGAAGCAATTGGGTCCAATTCCCGTTTTCATCGCGTATCCGCCCGGAATTGAAACTTTCTTGATGGACCCTGGTTGTTGACGGAATATCCAAAATGCATCTGGTTACGCTCCTTAGAAGGAAAGGTAGGTGTGCAAACAAAACCAGTCCGTTGTTTTGCTAACTTGTAGCATCCTTCTCCTGTAAGGACTCCTCTCACGTACGAGCTCCATATTCAGGAAAGCACCATCAAACCTCACTGCACCATTGTTATGAAACCCCTGCTTCTGATTACGACTATGGCTATCAACCGGATAGAATCGTCCAAAACAATAAACAACAAAAAAACGAAAGTTCATAAGACCTCCCACGGCATGGAACAGGAATTTAGTGGATGAATTCCTGGTTCCAGTCGCATGATGCCACACGGCATTTAGACTGATTTAGTCCGCAACAAAAGTGTTATTAATCTACTAAGGGCCACAATATCCTCGCCAAATTCTTAATGAAATAATTTAACAATATAACTTGAAGATAAATTGTTAAGAATGAGGATAGAAGATATAACTAGAACGGGCTCACCAGTAATGAATATAACGTCTGTTTATAAGTTAATTAAACTATATAAATCTAAATTAAAGTTGAACCAAATCTAATTAATTAAACCTAAATACCTAAAAATAATAAACTAAATTGAATTCTATGAACTTCACCAACAATTAATGCTAAGCCAAATCTACCACCATGAACTGCTATACAAAAGGGTGCGCCACCCTACTGAGCGATACACAATCCCGCAATGCAGCAGAAAGTGATATTATTGCAGATCGCACCAAACAGTGACCGTACAATACCAGTACAAAACCAACGATCGTGATACACTGGTCCGTAGGTACAAAACAATCATCAGCTGTACAACCCAGCTGACAAAGGCAGTTGACAAAATTACCCCGATCGAGACAGTCAGGGCGTGTTGCCTTTTGCCGCGATTTGATAAGGTTGTGAATAATACCCCGGTCGAGACAGACACTGTGTATCCCGTTAAGTCAGCCGTCGCGAGTGAATAATTTAATCGCAGAATAAAATTGTGAAGATTCCTTCGTTTTACACCGCGAGTGCAGTAAAAAAAAATGCTAGTTCCCTAGCGAAGAAAGGCTTGTGTGTGGGACAGAAAACCCTGTCCAAAAAGGGTTAGTGCAGTGACGTCCATACGGACACGGCTAAAGACAATTGATTTGTGCGCCGTATATTTCGAGGAAAGCTTCCCTGCTCATCGACGATCGTTCTGGGCCGTCCTTCTGCGGACGGAAGCAAATCCTTCGAGCAAGGAACCGGAAAATTTCTGGTGAGTCGCCCCAACATTTGGTCCTTCGAACCGGATCGGAGGAAACCCCAACCAGAAAGGATCGGTGCGGTGAGTACACCATTGCAAATTGCTGCTGACGCGACGCTACGGCAAAGACACTGCCCGTCCCAGCCCCCTGAAGGTGCCTACCGTTAAGGCCATTTTGGACGCTATCGCTGCAGTTCATTGCGAAGTTTTGTAATCGCAGCTGATTTGCGCCTACTCGGAACAGAATTTTTTGATAATTTTCTGTTTGCGAAAAAATTTGCATGTTTTTGCTAAGGTGGTGGTGAGTGGCAAATTCGCGTAGATTGGTACGCTCGCGTCGGGAAGGATAATTTCATTCGATTTGCGTACCATTCTCGGTCGTTCCGCGTAAAAGTGGCATATCGCGACGGGAAGGATTTCTTTTCGTTCGAATTGTGCCATTTTCGATTCCGTGTCGTGTAGGAACGGTACCCGCGCCGGGAAGGAGTCCGAATGTTCGATTGGTACCGTTTTTCCCGTTTCCGATATTTAAAGTGGTGGTAGTGAAGATCAGTGTAGTGGTACAATAATGGCGACCAAGATCGAAAAGAAGCTGTCAGAGTACGTGATCCAGCGGAAAGGGATCCTTGTAGTGCAGAAGGCAGTGGAGAAGTTTGCGGAGAATTTCGATTGCGATCGGGATGCCTGCCAAATTCCAATTCGCCTCGATTCATTGGACCGGATCTACAAGGAGTTCCTGGAGGTACAAGGACAGATCGAGTTGTACGATAAGCCGGAGATGTTGGATACCCATCTGGAAGAGAGAATGGATTTCGAGACGCGTTATTGTACAGTGAAAGGATTTCTGCCGTCCAATCGTGCTACGGACCTCAACCCAACCATGCTGAACAGCACAATGGCGGCACCTGTTCATGCTTCGTCCTCGTTCCATCTACGATTACCTAAGATCGATCTTCCCAAGTTTAACGGTGATTTTTCGCGTTGGCTCGCATTCCGTGACACGTATACGTCGATGATCCACAGCAATGCAGATATTCCGACGGTTGCGAAGCTGCAGTACTTGCTGCAGTCGCTGGAGGGAGAAGCCCGAAAACCATTCGAGTCCGTAGACATTGAAGCGGACAACTACGCATCGACTTGGGAAGCATTGCTAAAGCGGTACGACAACAAGCGGTTCCTGACGCTTCTTCCGTGATCTGTACGACCTCCCACCGGTCAAGCGAGAGAACCCTCCAGAAATCCAAGGATTGGCTGACGATTTTCACCGGCATGTGCGGGCTTTGGCAAAGTTAGGCGAGCCAGTCCATTATTGGGACACCCCATTGGTCAACCTCCTTTCCTACAAGTTGGATCCAACTACGCTACGTGCTTGGGAGGAAAAAACCAGCAATAACGACGACGTTACCTATGATATGCTGATCGAGTTCCTCTACCAGCGTGTCCGAATGCTGACGTCTGTCGTAACTGACCTACAATATCGGTCCCAACAACCGGTTATAGCCAAGGTGGCCGGTCCGATTCCAACCCCGAAGCCGTTCAAGGTGGCGTACAAGGCAGCTACCGTTGAACCGAACTAGAGTGCTCCCTCGTGCCTCGCTTGTCCAGAGAAGCATTTCCTCTTCCAATGCCCTGCATTTTCCGAGGTGTCCGTCCGCCAGCGCCGTGAGCTGGTTTCCCAAAAGCGCTTATGCTGGAATTGCTTCCGTACTGGACACCAAGCCCGGAACTGTACCTCCAAGTTCTCTTGCCGTTACTGTCACGAAAAACACCACTCCCTGCTGCACGAGTCAGAATCGTCGAAGATGCTATCGACTCCTGTTAACGAGGAAAGTCAGCCGATTCCCTCGACGTCCGCCCACGCTGACCCTTCAAGCTCGGCAAAATCGAACAGCCAAGTAAGCTTATCGGTTCAGGCTCAGCATAGTACAGTTTTACTGGAAACTGTTTCCCTCTTCGTCGTAGGTCAGAATGGCAAGAAGATCCCCGCACGCGCACTTCTAGATTCCGGATCCATGTGTAACTTCATCACCAAGAAGCTTGCAAATTCCCTGAACCTTCATCGCACCAAGGTGGATATCGCAGTAGCTGGTATAGGAGAATCCACCAAGCAGATTAAGTGCCAATTAACTGCTATGATCGAGTCGAAGTCGACACCGTACTCCACCAAGCTTGAGTTCCTGATCCTCAAGAGACCGACTGTCAACCTTCCGACCGTTCCGATCGACATTTCCGCATGGAATCTTCCCAAGTTGTCGTTGGCAGACCCCAGATTCCATATCCCATCCGACATTGACATGGTTGTCGGTGGTGAAGCGTATCATGAGCTGCATCCTGGCAGCAAGCGTTCCCTGGGAGAGGGACTACCGTTGCTAATAGAGACGGTGTTCGGATGGATTGTTTCCGGGAAGATATCCATCAATCATCCCACCATTCCCCGCATCTGCCATCTAACCACTGTCGATCGAAGCTTAGAACAAGCGTTGCAGAAGTTCTGGGAGCTGGAAGCTGTTGAGCCGTGTTCTGTGTATTCCGTAGAAGAAAAACAGTGTGAAGAACTTTACGCTACTACCACCACTCGCGATTCGTCCGGTCGTTATCTCGTTCGTTTGCCACTCACCCGTGATCCGCTAGTCAACCTCGGCGAATCCAGAGCCATCGCCGAACGTCGGTTTCTGAGCCTTGAGAAACGACTAGAGCGGGATCCACCCACCAAGGATGCATACTGCAAGTTCATGGACGAATACGAACGAATGGCGCACATGAAGAAGCTCGTCGATCCAGTAGACGATGTGAACCCGCACTGCTACCTCCCGCACCATCCTGTGTTCAAGGAATCCAGCACAACCACGAAGGTCCGAGTTGTTTTCGACGCGTCGTGTAAAACATCGTCAGGATTTTCCGTCAACGATAAGCAGCTCGTTGGTCCTGTCGTCCAGGAGGACCTGTTGTCTATCGTCATGAGGTTCCGCACACACCCGATCGCCATCGTAGCCGACATCGAGAAGATGTACCGACAGATTCAGCTGCATCCCGAGGACCGACCGCTTCAACGCATTCTCTGGCGTTCCAACCGCGACGATCCGCTCATATCGTACGAGCTCCAAACCGTTACGTACGGTTTTGCATCCGCGCCATTCCTGGCAACTCGCACCCTCCTACAAGTTGCACAGGACGAAGACGACAAGTACTCCGCCTCCGTAGATTCTGTGAAGCAGGATTTTTACGTCGATGACTTTTTATCGGGAGCTGACGATGTCCAATCCGCAATCCGCCTTCGCCAAGAAGTTTCCGCCATGCTTACGTCAGCTGGCCTTCCGTTAAAGAAGTGGGCATCCAATTCTTCCGAAGTCCTTGCGCAAGTTCCGCAAGAAGATCTCGCTCTACTACCACTCCATGATCTCCAGGACGAACAATCCATATCCACCTTAGGACTCGTCTGGGAGCCGAAGTCCGATACGATGCGCTTCAAGGTCCAGTTGCCGTTACCAGCACCCGTCCTGACCAAAAGGAAGGTCATGTCCTACATTGCGCAGATCTTCGACCCACTAGGGCTAGTTGGCCCGACAATCACCGTAGCGAAGCTGTTCATGCAGCGCCTGTGGGCATTGAAGACCGACGCAGGAGATTCATACGAGTGGGATCGTCCGCTGCCTCCGCGTCTACAAGGCGAATGGAAGGAGTTCCATGGTACGCTAGATGCAATCTCCAAAATCCGCATTCCCAGATTCGTGTCGCAGATCAAGACCGAAGCCATTCAGCTCCACTTTTTCTCCGATGCTTCAGAGAAAGCATATGGTGCATGCTGCTACGTCCGTTCTGAGTCAGCTGCAGGGATTCGTGTTCAGCTGCTAACGTCAAAATCCAAGGTCGCACCGTTAGCCACCTGCCAATCGATTGCGCGCCTAGAGTTGTGTGCCGCTGTGTTGTCGGTTAGCCTATATGAGAAGGTGATGAAGTCCCTTAAGACATCGTGCGAAGTGTTCTTCTGGGTTGATTCGACGATAGTCCTCTACTGGCTACAATCGTGCCCGTCGCGCTGGAAAACGTTCGTGGCAAACCGAGTGTCCACAGTCCAATCCTCTACCGCATCTTGTTCCTGGCAGCACGTTCCCGGAGAATTCAACCCAGCAGACCTTATATCACGAGGTGTCAATCCAACCGATATCGTGAACCTCGAGTTTTGGTGGATAGGACCGCAATGGTTAGGGGTTTTGCCACACCATTGGCCACGCACTGTGCTGCCAGCGTTCGATTTATCCACAATGCCAGAGAGCAAAAGCAATGTCGCCGTGATGTCGGTAACGGTAGCCGAACCATCGTTTTCCGCTCGACTGTTCAGTCGCTACTCCAGCTTTACAAAGCTACGACGTTCCATCGCGTATTGGATGCGATATTTCCGCTCTCTACGAGCTGCCGTGCAGAAAACCAAGCCAGAGCCGTTTGACTCGCTTTCAACGGCCGATCTACGCGAGGCTGATTTAGCCTTGTGTCGCGTAGCCCAACGGGAGAGGTTCTCCAAGGAGCTCTCTAAAATAACCAGACGTGAACCCCTTCCCGCATCGTTAAAGTGGTTGAAACCGACGATGTATAAAGATGGCGTTATTCGAGTCGGTGGGAGACTCAAATACGCCGTAGTTTCGGAAGAAATGAAGCACCCGATAATGCTGCTTGCGAAGCATCCGCTGTCCGTGTTGTTGACCGAGTACTACCACAGCAATCTGCTACATGCAGGACCACAACTGACGCTAACTACACTGCGTCAGAAGTACTGGGTGATTGGAGGACGCGACCTCGTTCGCCGCACGTACCATCAGTGCCACACGTGTTTTCGCAGGAAGCCCCGTTTGATCCAGCAAACCGTAGCAGACCTGCCGTCCTCGCGAGTCTCGCCAACCAGACCGTTCTCCGTATGCGGTGTAGACTATTGTGGACCTGTCTACATTAAATCGCTGATACGCAACCGTGCACCTACGAAGGCATACATCGCGATCTTCGTGTGTTTCTCCACCCGCGCTATCCACATCGAACTGGTCTCTGACCTATCCACGCCAGCCTTTCTGGCTGCCCTCCGCCGTTTCGTCGCCCAAAGAGGAAGAATGAGGGAGATCCATAGCGACAACGGCACCGCATTCAAGGGAGCGTCCAATGCACTCAACCGAATCCACCACATGCTAAAGTCCGATCAGGGTGGACGAAAGCAGATCCTCGACTGGTGTTCCGAGAATGAGATCATGTGGCGATTCATTCCACCTCGCGCTCCGCACTTCGGCGGTCAGTGGGAAGCAGCCGTCAAGTCAGCTAAGCACCATCTGCTTCGTGAGATCGGCAGTGTGAATGTCAGCTACGAGGACATGATAACCATACTCGCCCAGATCGAGATGTGTCTAAACTCCAGACCTCTCACTGCCATACCGTCCGATCCGTCAGACCTGGAAGCTCTGACCCCAGGCCATTTCCTGGTAGGAACCAGCCTACTAGCCGTTCCAGAACCGTCGCTGTGCGATGTACCGGACAATCGACTGTCGCATTGGCAGCTCACCCAGAAGCGTGTCCAAAGGATTTGGGCAAGGTGGTATCCCGAGTACCTTCAGCAGCTGCAGTCACGAGCCACGAAGCAGCACCCCACAGTCACCATTGAACCCGGACGAGTTGTGGTGATCAAGGACGAATGTCTGCCGCCAACCCAATGGCCACTTGGAAAAATCACCCAGGTGCACCCGAACAAGGATGGAGTCGTTCGCGTCGTCTCTCTGAAAACAGCCACGTCCGATTCAGTTGTCCGCGCAGTCGTCAAACTGGCCTTGCTTCCGACACCGGAAACGCAGTCCACACCGTCAGATCCCAGTTCAGACGATGAATAGAAGAAAAAGTAGAAGAAAAATGTGACGAGTGTTGAAGTAGCCAAGACACTTCAAGGTGGCCGGAATGTTTATAAGTTAATGAAACTATATAAATCTAAATTTAAGTTGAACCAAATCTAATTAATTAAACCTAAATACCTAAAAATAATAAACTAAATTGAATTCTATGAACTTCACCAACAATTAATGCTAAGCCAAATCTACCACCATGAACTGCTATACAAAAGGGTGCGCCACCCTACTGAGCGATACACAATCCCGCAATGCAGCAGAAAGTGATATTATTGCAGATCGCACCAAACAGTGACCGTACAATACCAGTACAAAACCAACGATCGTGATACACTGGTCCGTAGGTACAAAACAATCATCAGCTGTACAACCCAGCTGACAAAGGCAGTTGACAAAATTACCCCGATCGAGACAGTCAGGGCGTGTTGCCTTTTGCCGCGATTTGATAAGGTTGTGAATAATACCCCGGTCGAGACAGACACTGTGTATCCCGTTAAGTCAGCCGTCGCGAGTGAATAATTTAATCGCAGAATAAAATTGTGAAGATTCCTTCGTTTTACACCGCGAGTGCAGTAAAAAAAAATGCTAGTTCCCTAGCGAAGAAAGGCTTGTGTGTGGGACAGAAAACCCTGTCCAAAAAGGGTTAGTGCAGTGACGTCCATACGGACACGGCTAAAGACAATTGATTTGTGCGCCGTATATTTCGAGGAAAGCTTCCCTGCTCATCGACGATCGTTCTGGGCCGTCCTTCTGCGGACGGAAGCAAATCCTTCGAGCAAGGAACCGGAAAATTTCTGGTGAGTCGCCCCAACAACGTCCAAAAAAAATTTCACTCAGCTACCATCACTTGCGACCGCACTTTTCCTTTAGCGGAGCGCCCTTCACATCTTCACTCCTAGTTTCCTCAGTCCACCGAAAAATATTTTCACTTTCACCACAAATCATTTTCCCGAAATTTAAAATTGTCACCCAAATTGACGACAGCGAAAATTTTTTCGTATAACTTGAAAGGCGTGGTCAATAGAAAACAGCAATTTATGTTTGATGCCATTTTGAAAACCAAGAAATCCAATATGGCTTCCGGTTACCACAAAACAATGAAAACCATCATCAATTATCGTGTCATTGTAAAGCGAATGGTCATCAGATGACGAATATTGGTGAATGACGCCATTTTAAAAACCAAGCTCAATATGGGTGTCCTTTGGAAGGGAGTGGTCAGTAGAAAACAGAAATTGACCATTGATGCCATTTTGAAAAGCTAGACATCCGGTTGGACTTGTGCGACGCCGCCGGTAATTTTTCATCGACGCCAAAGGATAGGCCTATGACACACAGCCAAAAAAGATTTCCCTCTTCGATTTTTTACGAACGAACATTCCCAGAATGTTAACTTTTACTAAAAGAAGACAAACTACTGAGAGATAATTTAAATCAGTTTCTGATTACTCACTTTCTGTTGTATTTATGTCGTAGACACCGCACGTAAATAAATCGTTTCCAGATTCACGAATAAATTACAATGAATACTGTTTAATTCTATTCTTACGTACCGAAAACAGGACCATGAACACAAATCATTTGTTTTATAATTGTGTTCAATTTCCTCCCGGAACGCTTGCATAATATTTTTACTTGTGGAAATTATTGTTTTTTTTGTGAATTTCATTTACGGTTACCGCTATTTCCTTACTGAATCGTTTTTCTGTCCTTTAACTCGTTTATAACTTTATAAATATTACTCGCAAACCAAATGTTGACTCGTGATTATATCCATGAATATACACTGTTTATGGTCCAACTATATGACTTTTTCATGTACCTACTACTAGTACTTATGATTGGTCGCTAGCAGCATAGGCATAAATAATTATGTTATGTTTTATGTGACAATCCCCGAAACAAAAATAAATTCATGAATTATATTTGATAAAAATTTCAAGACCATGTGCAGGGTGATGCTGAAAGTGAAAATGATAAGGATTTGTGAACTTACTCAAAAGCACGCAATAACCAGTTCAAGTCTTAGTTCCGTGAAATTGTTCACGTAAAAGTATTAGATCATGCACAAATTACATATTTCATTAACTAAATCATGGAAGTAAAGCCGTATTCTATGATTTTGGAACAATTTTACGATCGCGAATCATAAACCAGTTTTCAAGGCACGAATGGATGCATGAATAAAATTCTTAGTTTCATGAAATAATTCATGAGAGAATATCAACACTGTTTAAACTATGTGGTCTAATTCAAAACCACGATCAAGATGTAATAAATCATGGATCAGTTAAGTCGTATAGTTGGACCGTAAACAATGTAGGTTTATGGTTATAACCTCGAGTAAACATTTGTATTAATAGTAATATTCATAAAGGACATAAACACGAATTGGTAGCGGAAACCGTAAATGAAATTCACAAACAAGAATAATATCCACAAGTAAAAGCTTGATGCAAGCGTTACGGAAGGAAATTGGATACATTTATAAAATAAATGTTTTTTGCTCATGATCCTGTTTTCGAACGTTAAAAATTACCGATGACGGCGCTACACTTGTCTAACAGGAAACCGCCATCTTGGTTTTACAAATGGCGTCGATAATCAAATTCTTGTTTTTACTGATTATCCCCTTTCAAATGACACCAGTATTGGTGATGGTTTATACTGTTCTGTAGGTTTAGTCTACCAGGATGTTGATAACAGCCTGTTATCTTTCTTCGAACAAAACCAGCCTACAAGCCGTGTGGCATCCGGCGGGTTGAAGTATTTCAACCAAGAATTGAACCACAGGGTTCCTCCTTCCATGTCGTTAGAGGTAACTTAAAACAGGAGCCCTCAAGTCAAGGTGTTTTTCCGTGCCGAGGGCTGAATAACTGGCAGGACTCAAATATGCCAGTCGCGTATGGAGTGTCGTGGGTCTTACCGTTACAGTTTTAAGCGAATCTTTGACACAGTGAACGTTTGTTTCTACGCAAATCGTGGGATTCAAATGTGGGTCATGTCCTTAATTCCTATTTCGGAGCTTTGGAGCAGGTCAGATACCAATTTAAGAGGCATTGAATTTATGGAATATTTAAGCAGTATAAATCTGCACATACTTAATGTAGTAAATCGCCCAACATTTGCACGATCTGGCAGAGAAGAGATGTTAGATGTAACTCTCTGCTCTGACGGTATTACGCATGAGTTTTTTCAAACTGTCTCGTACCGAACGAGGTCGAACCGTTGTTATCTGATCATAAGTACATTACATTGACTTTGATCATTTAAACGTCTCGCTAGATATCGTCACATATCGTAATCGCACGAGCTGGAACCTCTACGATGAGGGTTTGGCGACTAGATTTCATGGGTATCTTCCAACGATCGAATCTCCACGTGACTCCGCGTCGTGGATAAAACATACTCACTCATAGTAGCACCAAGAGGCTTGTCCGCTTCGAGTTAGACGTGCTTCTAGAGGATGTGGAATACCGGACTTGCTCGACTCAAAAAAATAAGAGGAGGGACTTGGAGTTCCTAACGCAGGGACGGGTCGGAGGCCTTTAAATTGGCTCGCAATGCATACAGAAATGCCATTTGATCGGCATTGCAAGCTCAATTATCACATGGCCGTTATTCAGCATGCTGAGTATTATTCGTGTGATCTTTGTGTATCAGATAACGGAACTTCATATCATTTGATATCTAACTGCCCAGCAATGCAATTGCGTATCCCGATTTTTGGTTCTCCACATATAGATGAATCTATGTACAGAGAATTGAAACTCAAGAATATGTTATTGTTCCTAACCCAGTTCGGCAAAGATCTATAGTTTAAGCCGTATTTGAATAACAATATCTCTTTGGGGGTCATTCTGTTATCTCAATATCCCTCCTGGGAGTTGTTGATTTATCCGCTCGACGAGAAGCGTCTTTTATTACCTTGTGAGTGAAGAATACTTCCGTATTGTCTATGTTTTTTGTGTCGTTATTATCCCTAACTTTACCTCTTCCCCAATCCTTCCCATCAGGAAATGATGAAAAAACAAATCACGGCAAGACACAAATCTCCGATTAACATAGGGAACGTGCCATTTGAGCCGGTCGCTATTGATTCCTGGAATTTGTCTAGCTTGTAGAAGCTTAATTAGAACATTTAACAAGGGGCATTGCTGATGAAAAATGCTCCCTCAAATGTAGTGCCTTTAAGAGGGGTAGTGTCTGGAATTTTGGAAATATACAACAAGTGGAGGGTGAGGATTTACTGGTTAAAACCGTCAAAGCGTGTGGATGACCATCCTACAAACTACAACTTATTTAATACCTTAGAACTCAAAATTTCGTCACACTTTACGAATTTGGTGCGTGTGATATACGTCTAAAATCACCGGATACATCTTTGAACGACGAGGAGAAGTGTCTCCTAAAGAGCAATCAATATTCGACGCTCTAAGAGGAGAATTATGGTGGTGAAATATTCGCACGTAAAGAATTTCTCTTAACATTCAAGCGATATTTCACCTATTTCAATACTTCGCAAATGGTAGATATGGGACATATTAGCATTTCAGTTAGCTCACAAACGATTCGTCTGGGATTTGGTTTATGCAGAATCAATTCGTCACGCACTTGTTTCAGCGTTGTAATGATTTATCAAATGAATATTCAATATATGAAAGAGAAGAAAAAACTTTTTAAACTTAAAGAGAATGAAAATTTGCTTGGATATGGGTCCGCATCCTTGGTGGAGTAGTATGACTTGTTTTAATTAATTAAATCAATTTCAATTGTCCGCTTGCAGACTACCCTCATAATCAACCATTTACTGCATCATCTTGCAAGCTAAAGACCACCACCGGCTTCATCGTCACCCTTTCCGCTGGTCGTGCCCGGTACTCGATCAGGCACGCGTTCCGGTTCGTAAGAAACTGCGCGTAAGGAGTGGCTCCCAGCTTATGTCACGGCAGAGGTTGCTATTAAGTTTGCCTCAAGTTTCACTCGACAATCCTGCTTATGATGCTGCTGCTGATGCGACTACTACTACTGGTAGAGTGAAAGAAGCTAAAGTCTCCGCAAAGGTACCAGCTGGCTGCTGCAGCTGTTGTTGTTTGCCGGAGCAGAAGCACATTTGTCACGTCTACGTGCAACTCGCTGTCATGCATACAAATGATTGTGGGGAAACCCTTTGCCAGTTTCTTCGTTCCTTCATTCCGGTTTGGATTTTCCCACCGAGCGGAGCGTGCAGATCGGTAGCAACCGAAAGAAAGGACACCACCCGGTTCTGAAAACGATGATAGCTTTGCGTCAAGTCAGCAAAGCAGATTCAAATGTCGATCCGTGCTGCCAGTTGACGGGGGAGGATGAGACCACACAGGGGGAATCAGACACCTTATAGCATACACTGATGAATGCAACCTTTGCCAGCGCAAGCCGATTGTCAGTTATAAATTTGATTCCAACGTTCTTCTCCGGTGAGTCCAGAGGCTTCGATTGTCGTTGCTTTGGATGACGCATCAGGAAAAGGTAAAGATACCGTATCCAGAGTATCGAGAAAAAAAAACACCCGTCCGGTCAGGTTTCTTTCGGCCCAGAGCGTAAAGACAGGCAGAGTCAGGAAATTGTGTGAATTCGAGTGTGAACACTGATGGCACAGAACATGAAGCGGTGGATAACGACAACAGTTTTTTTTTGCTTCAGCCCGGCACGAAAAAACGACATCCTGTAGAAGGAGTTGAAAATCGTTCCAGTCTATCGCCGGGAGAGGCAGGTCCTTTCCAAACTGCGAAATTGCACGAATTAAGTGTTTAAACAAGAAATAGGATGACTGGGAAGCAATAGCGTGAACAGAGTTCGAGATTCACGTTGCAATCCAAAAAAAAAAGCCAATTCAAATGGCTATTGACAAGGCTGATTGAATTCGTGCTTTCCGTAGTATTTTCTTCCGTTCATCCGTTTCTTTAACTAAACTTTCGGACACCTGGGTAGTAGTGCACAGTGTAGTAGGAATTCAAGTCTTTTAGTTTTTATTGGTCGAAAATTAAATTATTATTGTGTCGTGTCTTTGAAACTTGAATTTTTTTTGGCAATTTCATAATTGGATTTTGTTGTTATAAGCAACTGAATTTTTTTAAGCAATCTGCGCATGTGTTCTTCTGAATATTTGTAACAAATGGGCCAGGGAATGGATGCAGAACTGGCGTATATGATAGAATAGTGGGTAATCCTTCATAGGATTTGTTGGTCACTTTTCACCGCTGTTCAATTCGTGCATTCGATCCGATTAATTCGAGAAGATCGGAATGGATAAATTAAGATACGATTAGCATGATAAAATTCTAAAATAATGCAATTGTCGTCAATGATAAAAAATCATCATTTGCTGGCATTTAGACGAGTTCAAGTAGTTTGATTGTGTCTGTTTTTGTAGTGTTTCTATTAGTTTGCTTTTTCACCAAAAATAATATCGGTCAATTTATATACTTTTAATTAATCTCTTTGCGTCTTTTTTTGTTTATTCAACATGTTCTTTCCTTTTATTACAATATCTTAAATTAGATTCATACTAACACTAACACAAATAATTGCATATCATATCTCTGCATATTATCAAATATACACACACAATCCGTCATATTATAAACGTATAAACGCTCGTGGCATTTGTGATAACACAAACCTTCATTTGAACCAATCAATAAAATGACGCTCATATTCACTAGACGGCACATTATGACCGGGAACTCTTGTGTTATGGTGAAACGCTCTTCTAGTATCTGAACCGTACAATGAAAATTAGGTGTCAGATCCACGATCCCCACGATCATTCAAGAACACAGGCCAAGGCGAATGGCCACACGGTTATAAAATCGAATTTATCCACATGAAGTTACATACACTCTAGCATATGAACACTCACAAACATGAAAACACCCACCGGGGATTGAGTGAAAAGTTTAATAGTTATGACCTTCAAAGCGTATAAACTCGATCACAAGCGTGGGCCTACAAATACATGTGTTCGCGCAATCATAAATAGGTCACGTCCAAAAGTTCCTTGCCCTCGGCCCTAGGAGCATAGGGCCATGCCTTCAGTCGGATCAATCGAGAAATTTTGCTTATATCCACTAAACAACATGGCGACATGACCAGGAACTCTAGTGATATGGGTAAACTGATTCTCTTCTAGCGTCTGTAGCATACACTAAAAATTAAGCATCAGATTCACGGGCTGTGCGCAATAATTCAGCAATACAAGCAAATATATGAATGGCCGGTTATCAAGTCGTGAAGTTACATACACACCAGCTCAAACACGTTAACATGCAAATGCTCGAGGCTTTTGCGATCATCCTACGCCCGCGATATCGCAAACATAAAACACCCCGGTGACTAAGTGAACAGATTAGCACTTATAAATTTACAAACGCGATCCCAAGAGTAAACCTTCAAACGCCCGTGTTCGCGCGATCATGAATTGGTTACATCCGGAAGTCCCCCATGCCTTCAGTTGGACCAAACGAAATGACGAGCATCCACTCGATATGATCGGGAACTCTAGTGATATGGAAGAACTCACCCTCGTCTAGATTCTGAGCCGTACATCTAAAATTAAGTATCAAACTCATGGTCCGCGCACGTCCATTCAAGAATACACGCGAATATGGGACCATTCATAAATTACGTAACGCAAAAATTGCCCAAAATTGACTACCCGCTCTCTTCATGTGCAGCCTAATTTTTCCAAATTTCATTCATTTTTTCCAATATCATCGATGCTCGATTCCATGAGTTAGGTAGTTACATCACGAAGACTTAGCCTTAAGCTAAGCAAGTTTCATTGACGCTGAGTATTGTATATGCGAAGGTAATGTTTAACGATACCAAAATTGTTTGTTTGCGCCGTGACCCTACCGTAGCAGGAGCATGGCATTAACTCGAGAAACGGTCCATTGCTTTAAATTGAATCGGCTAGCGACAATTTCGAGTGAGAGCATTAGAAATGCTTTCAAGAGCTTCGGGTTTTTCGATCAGAGGTGCGCGAAAGTAATCTAAACACGTCGTTATTAAAAAGTCTTTTGTGTACCAGAAAGGCGTCAGTCCATAATTAGCTCTTAGGCCCGGTTTCGGCGCGAAAGAGATAGATAAGCAGTCCGTGTAGTTGGTGGGCTGTGATCGGCTAGTGTAGCTTCCTACTACAGTAGTTGAGTGTATGAATGTAAAATTGGTCAAATAACAGATCTTCGGAATTAAAAAGGTAAATTAATTTCTATCGCAAAAGTTTTTGATCGTTGGAAAAAGATTCATGAACATAAAGTAGGAGTACACAATCGAGTAGAACCATTTTTAATTTAATTGTCCAGCGAAGCATCAGATCGTCCATAAGATTAATATCAGTGCAATAAGGGAAGTTACGGAAGCAGTCTGTCAGTTAGTTTTCGTTCGTCTCCTTGCACATGTAACAAATTATCACAAATTTCTTCATCCCCCCTTCCCTATTACGTAACAAATTCTTCGAAAAAAATTTGTTTCTTCGGTAAAAACATCTTAGGTAACGATCTAGCTTACTCCACCTCCTTCCTATGCCACAACATATAACAACTTGTCGAACCCCCTCCCCTCTTGAAAGCATCGTAATTTATGAATGGTCCCTATGCAAATGAACACATGGTTATACATTTGAGTTTATTCATTGAGTTCATAAGTTACATACACGCCAACACAGGCGACATACAATCGACCGTGCCATCGAACACGTTAACGTACAAACGCTCCAGTCTCTTGCGATGATACACGTTATCGTGAAGCCCCTTTGCCCTCACATATCTGAACCGTACAATGAATATCACACTCAGAATTATGGCCCGCTATAATTGGCCTTAAGCATTGTAATTGTAGCAAGTAATTCAGACCCTAGTTGCAGTAGGATAACTCTCGAAAAACAGCTCCAGGGACGAGCACGTGGCCTCCATTCAGTCAGAAGGAATTGTGGTATGAGTGTTGGCATTTTGCTTTAATACTGAACTCGTGTCTTCATGGTTATTAAGCAAAGATTTTTGAAGCTAACCAAACCTAACTGCACTCCATCTATAGTATCCCCAATTGGACCGGCACAAAAAAGAGTTTTTCCAGAACACCACTCCATCGAATCGGTTATTGGCTCTAAAAATTCCATGCCAAATACAAACTTACGAAAAATTTTGAGTTTGTGCGTAAAAATATATGAAGCATTTGAAAAGGAAACAATAAATTCAGTAAAAGATTCCATCAAGACCTTATGGATCTCAAAATCGTCAGATATATAATTTAAGACGTAAGGATCAACTTTGTTAACTTTGTTGTAAAAAGATATTCAAATATTATGATTTTTGTTGGCTCTCTTTCTCGGACATGTTTGGGGTAGGATATTTTCAAAAATTCTTTTGACCTTCAACGGAGAATAGCTTTGTCCGATAACCGCCAATCAAGATGCAACTTTCAACAAATAAGTTCGTAATTTGAAAAGCTACACGGCCTTAAGTTTTGAGGTATGCATTGAAATTTTAGAAATTTCTATTGATATTTGAGTATTCATTTCCGATTTTCTACTGTAGCTTCTAAAGTCTTGTGTGAGCGAACTGGAGCTATAGAAGAAGCTCACATTTGGCATACGATTTGTGGAGCTAATTACCATTTAATTTAGCAGTGTTCCGAAAAAGGTTATAAAAAAGTTATTGATCCTTCTTCAGTTCTCGTAGCATATAGTTTGTCTATAATAGGGCATTGCAAAATTTTTTTTAATGCATGAGACTGGAAGATGGTTATATCGATATTCGGCTTTTTCGGTCTATAATGCAAGAACGGCTGTTTTATACTGTCCAACGTTTCGGCCACTGTTTTTGGCCTTTTTCAAGGGTAACTGTAAATGGTATATTTGTGTACTGTTATGTATAATTATATCTTATGCTAAACTCACTAAATATAAGTATATGAAAAACATTACATAGAGCATCCGATCGTTAGTAAACGTCACATTGACGAAAAACCCGATTTAGTGAGTTTAGCGTAAAATATAATTATACGAAACAGTCATTAATATACCACTTAGAGTTCCTTTTGAAGAAGTCCAAAACAGTGGCCGAAACGTTGGGCAGTATAACACAGCCGTTCTTATATTATAGACCGAAAAAGCCGAATATATTTTATTTAAGTCTCAAAGACCCCCTCCCCATTCACATTGTGACAAATGTTCATAATGGACAATTTTAGATTCCCACCAACTTCGCTTGAAGTTTTTGCATTGGAACTATGGGAAAATATGAGGGGACAATATAATAAATGCTATAACTTTTGAAGTAGCACTTGGAAAACTATAATTTATACCGTTTTTAAAGAAAAAATCTTAGCATTGTAGTAAAAGTACTCTTCATAATAATTGATTAAAGAATAATAGAAATATATCCACGAGAAAACGATTAAATTTGATATGAATGAAAAAAGCCCTAGAATCCCAACTTTTTGTATTCTGACAAAGGTCCCGTTCGATTTCTGACATTTCTTCACATTAGAAAAACTACAAAAAATGCATAATTTGCGGCATAGAGCAGAATGGTTATTAAAAATAAGGAATTTTTTTAAAACAAGAAGCCCCAAAACTGTAGCTTCCCCTATTTTTGGGAAATAAAGGTATTTTCACTACAATGTAAAGAATTTTTTCTTTAAAAATAGTTTAAATTATAATTTTTTTTCGAGTTTTACTTAAAAAGTTATACCATTTAGTATATTTTTTCCTCATATTATCCCATAGTGCCCATGTCAATGCCGAAAGATGTTCTGTTTAAGCTGATGTGAATCATTGTATTCGAAACATGCTTTGACTTAACAAGTCAACGCATTATGCACTGTGCTATATTTCGCCCTAAGGATAAAAGTTTGGACAGAAACCTCCCTTTAATGGAAAAAAATTGGTTTCTTCCCAAACTTTTCTTCTTAGCGAAAAATATAGCATAGTGGTTTGGATTGTTTTATGGATTTCGCATCAAGTTCAATCGTATATTCGTGGTTTTTATCAGCTGCTTTACCGTTGGCGATAGTGGCTGTTGATTTGGAGGAAATAGATGCAGTATAGAAGTCGTAAACATTTTGCATGTGTTTTATTGTAGCGATATTTGTTGCTACCAAAGCAACTACTACAGGGGTTACAGCTATAGGGGTCTGTCCTTCTCCAAGTAACAATTGGAAGGTTTTATAGTAGTTTCATAGCCACCCATAAAACTTCGATTACACTTGGACGCGTGCTATAAAACTGCAATTGTTAATTGGGTCGTATACAAACAGCGTGATTTGAAAAGTGATAACGTCTTCAGTTTCGTGTTGAAATTTTCGTTGGTAATACCTGGGGAAAAAATTTCCCATATTTCAAACATTTTACGGATTTCACCTCTCCGTATTTTGGCATGATATGCGTAATATAGGGGGACCCGGGGATAGTTGGCAATGATTTAAGTTTTCTGTTTTTACCGCTTTGCTTTAGGTAGATCATGCAAAATAGAACACGTTGCATAAAAGGGCAATATAGTTTCAAAGTGTTTAATGCATTGTCTTAATTTTTATAGGCATATATACAGGGTGTTTGGTTCATGGTTAAGAATCTCTCGGGGGGTGATAGACTGCCATATTTGGAGAAAAAAATTGTTCTACACATACCATCAAATCTCAACCGTTACAGAGTTATTGAACTTTTTGTGTAAAAAACTTATTTGTCTTAAAATAGCTCTAACTTTAAAAGAATACTTTGTATTTTAAATGTTTTAGTTCCATTCGAAAGGTGAGAAAATTTCGCATTGAGTGATGCCCTCACATGTTTCAGCTAATGAGTTTAAGTAGCCTTTTCAAAGTAATTTATTGAAAATTAAACAATTCTAAACGATTTTTCGTTCATATCTTGAAAATCCTAATAGTTAACCTCATTATTTTAATAATTCAGATTATTAGTCTTGATGAGCTGCTTAATTCGTTCTTTGACATGATACACTTACCTTTTCTTATTTTCATGATTTTGGGTTATTCAACTTGGATATTTTTATCTGTTTTTCACTAGTACCAGCTCTAATTGAAAAATTATGGCACTTATTGTACTTTTTTTCTTTTTATTTGAAAGCCAGGAAAATTTTGCAGTGAAAAATGTATTAATACCTTTCAGTTAAGTGAACTTAGTATTCTTTTATAAGTAAATTAGTTTAAAGTTAGTGCTATTATTAGCATTTACGTCAATTTTCTTAAAATAGTAGATAATAAACATCACCATTATTATCATGGAAATAATGCATCTCAGCAAGTTCTACAGTTCTTTCTTTGACTCCATTCAATTATCTCTTTTGGTTTCGACGCAAAATCGTTTTTATCACATCGTTTCATATGCAAAAATAACGATTTCGAACCCACTACATTTGTGGCGAGCTCATGCTGTGTTAACTATTAAATAGCAGCAAAATGAAAAGAGATATAGACAAAGTGTCAAATAAAAAGTTATAGAGAACATTAAGGGGCATCTAATGAACAATAGTAACGATAAATTTTGTTGATTAATAATTAGACTAATTAAAAAACTCTCCAAAAAAACACAAATTTTGAGTTATTTCGTTAGTAAAAAATCATTTAGTACACTTAATTAAAAGATATTTGTACATACACTGATAGGACATTTTCTCAGCTTTCCAATGAAATCTTGTAAATAACGATATAAAGCATATTTTTTAGATTAGAGTCTTTTAAGCACTTGCAAGTCGGTTACAGGAAAAGTATAGTAATGAAATTACAAAGAAATGAGAAGAGATAGAAATATGACGTCCAAGAACAAATTATGAATCGTCCTAAAACCCAACTTTTGGATAATGGATATTGCTATAATCATACTTCATTATTTCGAGAAAATTAGCAAAAACCTCCTCAAAAACACTAACTTTTAACTACTTTACAGCTAAAAGGTAATTAAAACTAATTACTTAAAAGATATGAGAACACCATTCAATAGGAAATTTTCTCACCTTTCGAATGGAATTGAAATATTTAAAACACAAAGTATACTTCTAAAGTTAGAGGTATTTTAAGACAAATAAGTTTTTTTACACAAAAAGTTCAATAACTCTGTAACGGTTGAGATTTGATGGTATGTGTAAAATAATTTTTTTCTCCAAATATGGCAGTCTATCACCCCCCGAGAGATTCTTAACCATGAACCAAACACCCTGTATGTGACAGCCACTGTATTGCACCTAAGGGTGTTCATTTTTCGCTAGCGATCTTAACTCATCACAATAAAATTATTGGTTCAGGGTGACTGTTGTTTTGAAATTGCTCTACTTGCATATAATACCCACTCCAGAGGACGTAGGCCGTGGACTACGGGTAGGCAAAATTTAATTATATGCTCAGCTGTTTACAAGCGAAGAAATTTTTAGCTTCTAATAAGGTTTGTTCAGTTATGGAATATATAAACTTAAAAAATGTTCTTTGATTGAAAAATTTTGAAATGATATGATTTCCAAACATTGCCAAACTAATGCAGGAATAATGCAAAGATTCTATTAAGGGGTTATATACAAAGTTGTGGCGAAAAGTGAGCTACATTCGTGATTTTTTAAAAGTGTTTTATACAAATTTTATTTGAAAAAGCGAAAGACAGTTCGTTAGTAGTACTATCGAAGTTCGAAAAAACAGATTGAATTTTTTTAAAAATATTCAAGGTTGGTTAAGTTATGGCCTATCCCCCGAAACGTGTTTTTGGCAGAGGTTTGCGGTAAACGCTCTCCAAGCCGAACCGCTCAACAGCAATCAAAAAAGTGAAAAGATTATTGAAGAAAAATGGATTTTTTTTTTTTTCAATTCGTTTATTTGATAAGGCAGGTTTGCGTTAGCTTAAAGGTGCCAATTTTGTTTTGTTTTACATTTTAAATTACTTAAAACTAGGGGCTTACATATTGATTTTTGAAATTAAACTAAGGCTAATTTATAGCTATACATATACACAAGGGGGTAGTATAATTTTCGTAAGATTAGAGGGGTCATTTAGTTTTTATGGCAATACGGTTTGACATTTTTAGCAATGAGATTATTGGAGCAAATAATGTTTAACTAAGGGGGAAAATTTTTACGACTATCTTAAAAGTATAAATAATTAGAGGGCGTGATTAAATTTTGTAAAGATTCGGAGACATTAATTAGAGTTATTTTATGTGGTAGTAGAGTTGGGCATTTTCAACGAGATCATATAATATAATAGTTAAAACTAGAAAAGGCAAGAAGAGCTAAATGCTTCATGAAGATATTTGGGGGGGGGGGGGAAGGGGTGTTACTTCTGTGTATAAGAGTCAGGGGAAGTAGGGTGGACAAACATGGCAGGGGGAGAACATTATTTCAGTTTCAGACTTCGGGAGATCAACGGATGGATTACAGAATCAGGGTGGTCTTCATTAGGAAGAATCATGTACTGGGACGCCGGGTGGTCGTTCTCGAGATGGCAGGGGTTTCTCCAGACGATTTCGTAGTGCGGCTCAGATGTTGATCGGCTACATTTCGAGTTGTGCGTGTGATGTTCGTGCTTTAGGTCCCGTGTTTGTTGGCTCATTCGACAGGGATGTTTTGTGTCGCCTTGGAGTCGCATCAAACCATCGTGGGTGTATGGTACAGGTGGAAGAGAGCGCTTCTGAGAATGATAAGGAAAAAGGGGCAGTTAAAGTTGGATATTGATGGTTTTTATGAAGGTGTATATAAGGGACATATAGAGGACATCGCGGCTTGCCAACACATCTCGAACCGGGACGTTGGGTGGTCTTCCTCGGGCCCGGAGGGTGTCCATAAGCCGAGACCTGGCGGAACTGTACTCGGTGCACGCCCAGACTATGTGCTCTATATCGTGATAACCGTCGCCACAAGCGCAGATACCACTCTCCACGAGCCCAATACGTCGGAGATGTGCATCCAGCGTGTAATGGTTCGCCATGAGTCGGGACATCACACGAATGAAGTCACGACCCACATCCATCCCCTTGAACCAAGGTTTCGTCGATACCTTAGGGACTATCGAATGTAGCCACGTTCCTAGCTCCCCATTGCTCCACGAGGTTTGCCAACTTTCGAGGGTTCTCTGATGAGTAATACTGAAAAATTCGTGGAAGCAAATTGGTCTTTCAAAAACGTCACCTTCAATGGCACCCACCTTAGCTAAGGAGTCCGCCTTCTCATTGCCCGGAATGGAGCAATGAGAAGGGACCCACACCAAGGTAATCTGGAAAGATTTGTCAGATAAAGCACTCAGTAGCTCCCGTATTTTCCCCAAAAAATACGAGGAATGCTTTCCATGTTTCATCGAGCGAATAGCGTCAATAGAACTCAGACTATCCGAGACGATGAAGTAATGGTCTGCGGGTAATGTGTCAATGACTCCAAGGGTATACTGAATAGCAGCTAGTTCTGCGGCGTAAACTGAAGCAGGGTCACTGAGTTTGTAGGAGGCGGTGAACTTTTGATTGAAAATACCGAAGCCAGTGGACCCTTCGAGGTTTGATCCGTCAGTATAAAACATCTTAGAACAGACGACTTCTCGGAATTTATTATAAAAAATATTTGGAACCACTTGTGGGCGTATATGGTCCGGAATTCCAATAATCTCATCTTTCATGGATGTGTCGAAGAAAACAGTAGATTCAGAAGTATTTATGAAATGCACACGGTTGGGATTGTAAGAAGAAGGATTAATATTTTGCGCCATGTAGTCAAAGTACAGGGACATAAAACGGGTCTGAGAATTGAGCTCAACAAGCCTTTCGAAATTTTCAATCACGACCGGGTTCAAGATATCGCATCGAATGAGCAATCGATATGAGAGTTCCCAAAATCGATTTTTCAGCGGGAGAACGCCCGACAGGACTTCGAGACTCATCGTATGGGTCGACTGCATGCACCCTAAGGCGATACGCAAACAACGATACTGAATTCTTTCGAGTTTGATGAAATGTATGTTCGCGGCGGATCGAAAGCAGAAGCATCCGTATTCCAGTACCGACAGTATCGTTGTTTGATACAACCTAATTAGGTCTCCTGGGTGGGCACCCCACCACGTTCCGGTTATTGTACGAAGAAAGTTGATCCTTTGCTGGCATTTCTGTTTCAGATACCGAATATGGCATCCCCAAGTACCTTTCGAGTCGAACCAGACCCCTAGATATTTTACTGTGAAGACCTGAGCTATAGTTTGACCCATTAATAGAAGCTGTAGTTGTGCTGGTTCACGCTTCCTAGAAAATACAACTAGCTCAGTTTTCTCCGTGGAGAATTCGATACCCAGCTTAATAGCCCATGCAGACAAATTGTCCAAGGTATTCTGTAATGGTCCTTGTAGATCGACAGCTTTGGGTCCCGTAACAGACACCACGCCATCGTCTGCAAGTTGTCTTAACGTGCAGGAATTGTCAAGACATTCATCAATGTCGTTGACGTAGAAATTGTATAACAGGGGGCTTAGACATGAGCCCTGGGGAAGGCCCATGTAGCTAAATCGTGATGTCGATAAGTCACCATGCGAAAAATGCATGTGCTTTTCCGACAACAAGTTTAGTAAAAAGTTGTTTAAAGTCGCTGAAAGACCATGCTGGTGCAGCTTCTCTGAAAGAATGTTGATAGAAACTGAATCAAAAGCCCCCTTTATATCTAGGAACACTGATGCCATCTGCTCTTTACTAGCATAGGCCATTTGAATTTCGGTTGAGAGCAACGCAAGACAATCATTCGTCCCTTTGCCTTTGCGAAAGCCAAATTGTGTATCTGACAGTAAGCCATTTGCTTCGACCCAATTGTCGAGGCGGGATAGGATCATTTTCTCGAACAACTTCCGGATACAAGATAGCATTGCGATCGGTCGATACGAATTGTGGTCGGAGGCTGGTTTTCCTGGTTTTTGGATGGCGATGACCTTCACTTGCCTCCAATCGTGTGGGACAATGTTAGCCTCAAGAAACTTATTAAATAAGTTCAACAAGCGTCTCTTGGCAGAGTCTGGCAGATTCTTCAACAAGTTAAATTTGATTCTGTCTGGCCCTGGAGCTTTATTGTTACACGACAAGAGAGCAAGTGAGAACTCCACCATCGAAAAAGGTGTTTCGTTCGCGTTATCGTGACGGGACGCGGCGCGGTAGATCTTCTGTGCCGGGGCGGAATCCGGACAAACCTTCTTGGCGAAATCGAATATCCAACGGTTTGAATATTCCACGCTCTCATTAGTACTGTTTCGATTTCGCATACGTCGGGCTGTTCCCCAAAGAGTGCTCATCGATGTTTCTCTCGTTAATCCGTCGACGAACCGGCGCCAATAACCGCGTTTTTTGGCTTTCATCAAACTCTTCATTCGCTTGTCTAACGTCGCGTACTGTCGAAAACTAGCGGGTAACCCGTCGTTCCGGAAGGTCTTAAACGCGGCGGCCTTCTCTGCGTACACGTCTGAGCACTCTTTATCCCACCAGGGATTGGGAGAACGTTTTTGTATGTTCGCGCCGGGTACTGGCTTAGTCTGAGCTTGATTCGCGCTGTCGAGAATCAAGCCAGCCAAAAAGCTGTACTCTTCCTCCGGAGGAAGTTCTTGAGTAGATTCGATGTTGTCGGATATCGCGGCAGCATAGCTCTTCCAATCGATATTTCGTGTGAGGTCATACGAAATATTGATTGTTTCCAATGGCCTTGAGCCGTTATTGATTGAGACTATGATCGGCAGATGGTCGCTACCGTGGGGATCAGGGATTACCTTCCACGCGCATTCTAACTTTAGCGAGGTCGAGCAAAGGGATAAATCTAATGCGCTTGGGCGCGCTGGTGGGGGAGGAATCCGTGTCATTTCACCCGTGTTTAGAATTGTCATGTTGAAGTTGTCGCAAATATTGTGAATTAAAGAGGAACGGTTATCATCATAAAGGCAACCCCATTCCGTACCGTGAGAGTTAAAGTCGCCTAAAACTAGTCGCGGTGCAGGCAGGGATTCTATGATGTCATGTAGCCGGCGATGCCCAATCGCGGTGTTGGGGGGAATATATATGGAAGCTATGCAAAGATCTTTGCCTTTGGTTGTTACTTGACAAACGACAACTTCAATACCTGTTATCGAGGGAAGGTTAATTCTGTAGAAGGAATAGCGCTTTTTGATCCCCAAAAGCACTCCTCCATAGGGGGTGTCTCGATCCAGGCGAATAATATTAAAGTCGTGGAAGTTGAGATCTATGTCGGAAGTTAACCAAGTTTCACATAATGCAAATGCATCGCAACTCAAATTATTTATTAAAATTTTGAAGGAATCGATTTTCGGGATGATACTTCTGCAATTCCACTGTAGAACAGTGATCAAATCCGTGACCTCGTTCGATGAGTTAGCCATCGAAGGATACAATCGCTGAGAGGAGGGGCCATTTAGCAGTCAACTGCTTCAAAAATGTTCTTACTGTAGGGAGAAAAGCTAACATAAGACTTTTAATAGGATCAGTTATATTGAAAGTTTTTATTATCCAGTCCACAATGTCCGAGAGTTTGATAATTCCAGTGCCGCGATTATTCTCGAACTGAAACAGAGGAACACTTGGGATTTTTGATGTTCCGGGAAGTGCTGGGAACTCCTTCTCTGAGTTTAATCCTCCGAGACCAGGAGCTAATTGCTTCGGTTTGGTTGCAACACTTCCAATAGATGTGACTTTCTGAGTCCCGTCAAGGGATACCTTCTGGCCTTTACAACGAACTTTAGGAGAGGAAATGTTCCTCCTCTTCCTATAACTTCTAGGCGCCCTAGTAGATGTTCCCTCTTGTGGGTCATCAGCCTCGCCCTCGTTAGGAGGCAAGTGAGCATAGATGTTTGTTGAGGTTGGTGGTGTAGCTTTCTTTAGCATTTCTGCAAAAGTACGTTCGGATCGTCCAGCAAGGGAACGTTTTAGTTTATCCCCGCGTAGTTTGTACGCGGGACATGCCGAGATATCATGCAGATTCTCTGCACAGTAAGGACACTTCTCAGCATTCTTACTGCACGAATCATCTAGATGATTCTCCCCGCATTTTCCACAGCGGGCCTTATTGCTACAATGGGTGGCTGTGTGACCCAATTGTTTACACTTTGTGCAATTCATGATCCGCGGCACAAATAGACGCACAGGCAGACGAACCTTGTGCAAGAGGACGTAATTTGGCAAAGCGGTACCAGCGAAGGTCAACCGATAAGAGTTTGATTGGGGGTACGTTTTTGAACCATCCCCCGCAACTACTACTGAGTGCAAACGCTTGCACTCGAGTATTTTCACTGGCTGAAGTAAGCGGTCTCTGAAACGGCCAACCCCGTACTGCAGCAGATCCTCGCATGTCAAACTGTCATCGGTGACAACGCCTTCAGACTGTACTTTCACAGCTGGAATATACACGTGATAGTCCTTCGTAAAGTGCTCGCAGCAAGCAATATCGTTTGCCTGCTTTGAGTTAGTCAGCACGACCCTCAGCCTGTCTGAGCGGACCTTTTTTATTTCGATCACAGCCGAGAACCGTTCCGTTAGGTCTTTTGAAATCTGTAATAGATTCAGCGATTTTGTTTTGGGCCGAAAGAAGACCACAAAGGGACCGGTCGAGAGCTCTGGATATTGTTTGGGTCGGGGGAGAGCCTTAGGAGTCGACTCGATCTCCATTTGGCCATCCGGGGAGGAAGCCATCGACACCGTCAACGCACGGGGTCAGCACCCGCGCAGACGGGATAAAGCCGTAAATGTATCAAAAAGGTAGATTTCACTTATCTGTATACTCGTTTCCCACGACGCACCAGTCCAGCTTAAATAGCTGGTTATTGTTCAATCCTCGCTTTACGAACAAAAGGTTGAGGAATGTGGCCTAACGGTTAACACACGCACAAAAGAAAATAAAAGTCCAAACCGAAGAGGCAGAGAATGGCAAAATAACCTTGAACGCGGATTACTGCACTGTTCTTTTTCCAACAGACCGAAAACAAAACACTTCTATCTCGATCGAGCGATGCGTAGAGACTGAAGAAAAATGGATTGTGGTGTACTTGAACGGATCGGTTTCCCAATAAAAAAATTGTTCCCAATAAAAAAACATGTTGACCAAAAAATTGAGTTTTTTGGTGTTTAAAATTTTATACAAAAAATCATTGCGAACAATCAAAAATTATTGGATGAAAAAGGAAGCGTTGAAGCACACGAGAATATTAATTCAAATAATTCAAAAAAGATTTATGAAGATCGGATGAATAGTTTTTGAGATATCACGTTCACCGCAACGGTACTTTTCAAAAAGCAATTCCGTTTAAGGTTTTGTGTTAACTTCACTCGTGGAAGAACCTGCGCGCTGCGAGCGGCTGTAGTTTGAAATCTGGTGCTCATATCTGGATGAAATTTTGCACAGATATTTTCAAAAGTATGTACTTTCAGAATATTCAATACAATTTTTTCCGTTTTTTGAGTTCCAACTTTGTATATAACCCCTTAATAGCGGTAATATCTCTTATTCAGGGTACAAATATTGGAAGCTTGGATTAGTGTACTATTTGGTCAAATAAATATAAAAAATCTTATAAAAAAACTAGTACACCACGTTGATCAATGTTCTCGAACTCTGTCTTGGCAGTTTTCAATATTCAAATTTGGGAGTTCATCGACGGGGAATCATTTATATATTTGCTGTACCGTAGAGTCATTTAGTGTACCACTGTTTTCTTTATCGCGTAAGTCAAGATCATCGCTTTATCACAGCTGGATGATCTTATCTGCTTCTAGCGCTTATGAATTGTGAGCTTAGGTCGTTTCCATAGTCGTATTTTTTCCATTGGTAGTACTGGCTGTTGGATTGGAGGAGCTAGGTGCAATCCACGGCCAATGTGTACTAGTTGGGCATCCGATGCACACCGATAAAAACAGATCTCTCAGAAAGGGTCAACTAATTTAATAGTTCGATTTGAGATTGGGAAGAATAGAGGTAGCAGATTTGATCTGTTTCAACCCTAAAATCTGCTATGTTGCGAAATATAATTAAATGTTATAACTTCGAATTCAATAACGATAATGTTAGCTAACTATTTTGTTAGTTTCGCATTGAATCCGTTTTCTGTGTTTCCCAACCTTTTGGCTTTGAACAAAGACCGGTCTAATCAAACTTTTGCATACAGTCGAAATACAATGAGTTTAATTAATTTTAATACAGGATAACAAGAAATTTGCTGTCCACAACATTTTTTCCACAAGTTTTTCATTATAAATTAAAATGAAAACTTGATAGCAAAAAATAATAATATAATGTACAAGTAACAAAATAATCAATTTCATATGAATCTTCAGTGTTTTCTGCACTGAAATTAAGAGAAAGAAAGGTTTGTTTACACATCTTATTAGTCCTTTTGTAAAGATAATATGGAATTAATTTCCATGGGACCAATGCACACGAACACATAATTTCAATCACTTTACTAAACATCCAGCTAAATGCCGTAGCTCCGTCACTGTTAATCGATCTCATTCCCCACGCAATGTTCGCTTCTTAGACTCCAATCTTTCATAACGAGTTGCATGTTTGAAAATAATGGATTAAGATATGGTGAGTATGGTGGCAATTTTCAAATGATATGGTATTCAAAAATGAACTCTGCACAAATCTTGAGCAAATTGGCTCTGTAGATTTAAAGTCGTGTGGGGGGGGGGGGGGGTGTTGCTCCTTTGACTCATATTGATTGAGGCAAGATTTGCTCATAAAAACAAGTAGGGTGAGGTGGGGTAAATCCGACCTAGTAAATGGTTTTGACTGTAAAATGCCCATTTTACATCGGATCAAGTCATTTTATATACCAAATTAAAGGTTAGACTCCTGGGCAACTTTCAATATATAGCATTTTATTCGGCTCTTGGGAATATTTTGAAATATAAGCGTTTTACGAAAATGTTCATTTTTGCTGTTTTCAAAAATGGTGGGGTAAACCCGACCCCCTATGTTTTTGGTTGATTTAGTGCAGATATTATCCAAATTTTATGGATTTTCAATGATAAATCAATGAATGTTGTATTATTAAATTGTAACATGAAGAAAATGGAGTTCAATGTCAATCTTGGAATGCTAAAATCACGAGCAGTAGCACGTAATGATATTTCCATTTGCATCGCAGCAACTGCTTGACGAATACTATAATCATCACGGATTTGCCCCATCGCGTCATTTTTCATTACGATGCAATTAAAAAAAGTTATGAAACAGGTTGAACCAAATTCATCTACGCACTTTGTAAGACTTTAATCAAAGAATTTAAATCCACTTTCATTTTTTATGCAATCACTTTAACAATCAGAAATATCATGTAGGCGATAATGCACAAAAGTCAAATCAAAAGTTGTAAAAACACACTTTTTGTCGTTTGAGAAACTCAATGTAGATTAATAAAATGCTGTCATGCCACCATTATGATTATTTTCGATGCTCTGCACGACACCATTGATATTAGTTCGCGTAGTCAGGGCCGCCGAGAGGGGGGGGGGGGGGACCGGGGTGTTTCCCCCCGGGCCCGGAGTTTTGAAGGGGGCCCGGATTTTTAACAGAAACTAAAATTTTGACAAATACTTTTTCGACAAAAATTTATTTGAGAAGACAATTAAAAATTCAATATCTTATGTATGAGGTAACTAGAATAGCGAAAGTTCTAAACTACTGCATATTTGATATCAACTATGTTTGTACCAACATAATTCTCGCATCGAAACAAGATCAGATTCGAGCGGGCATAGCGGAATTTGTACATTGAATGTCATGTACGCAGCTCACCTGGGTTCGAATCCCAACCCCGCACACATGATTAGAGATTGTTATAGGAAAATTCCTAACCTGAATGAAGAAGCGAATGACCTTAAGATTAAAATGTCTATAATCGAAACAAAAATATGATCAGACTTGTAAGGGTTAAACAATTAAACGGTTTGATTAGAAGTCAAAGTCAAGTTGTCTTTAAATTTCGCCAACTTGAAATCTATTTTTTTGATTTATTGAATTTCCTATCTTCGTAAGCGCTGGATTAGTATTGAAAGTAATTATTGAAAGAAAAAAAAAACCCTGCTTAGGGTTGCCACATCGATTTTTGGAGGCGAATTCCGTGTCTTCGTTCAGGTAAATCCGAATTCGCCCGGAAGAATCCATTGGATTATTTTGCAATTTTGCGTTGCCATTTTCTTTACCAGGAATCGTCCAGCACTCAGTCCTCATCATCCTCGGGTTGCAGACCCTAATTGTTAAGGAGGGCCCCTCTTGGCGTTGACAAATATTATTTTAAAAGTGCTATTTGGATTTACTTTACCCCATTGAACCTTCGCTTCAATGGATTAATGTTCCTCACAAAGATTCTCGAAAGAAACTGAAGTGTGATTTCACACCCCGTGTTTGTTTGCTGAGAAGCAGAGCAAAGCTCGCTCGGGTGGTTATCCTTCACAGCGAGAGTGGTTGGTGCTTTTGGATTTTGTGTGAATATCCGAGCAAGCGAAGTACTACAGCCAACTAAATTAACAAAACTGTTAACAAATGCAAAAACATACAACTAAATGTGAACGGCACAGAAAGGTGGAGTGCTTTACAAAAACATGACACTGGTGAATGTGAAGAAAATAAGGTATTTTCCCCCTAGTACTACGAGCTACATAAGAAATAAAACAGTGCATATTTATTTGTTTTTAAGCATATATAATAAAAAGCAATGGAAGCGCTCCAAAGTTTAGTCGAGTGATCACTTTAATTCGAAATTCTAATTGATTTCAACGCATACCCATGTGTCTCTTGAAGTCTATCCCCTACTCAGTAAAACTCTGCTGGTCAAAGTACCACTAGAGGCGGTAAATCTACCTCTATTTGAGAGCTCAATTGGTCAAATGAGTCATCAAAAACTCTTGATATACCAAAAGAATTCGAAATTATTCCCAAAATTTTAATTTTAATATATTTGGTTTGCCGTTTATTGTTCCAAATCTATAAAAATCATATTCAGATACGAGATGATATCGAAATAATTTTGTAAAGGGGTCATACTCAGATGAAGTAGCTTTTTCGGCGATTTTCGACTACCAATTCCCCCTTGCAAAGAGGCCAGGGATGGAAAAAAATAAGTACGTTTTACAATTCTTTCAAATATCAACATTTTCATTATAACAGCAAATTGCGTACACAACAAGCCCCTTTCGTGACGAGTATAGTGTCTACTACTCGCGAGGTCTAAAATTGAGCACTTTTTTGGGAATAAATTGTAAAGCATCTACTCAATGGATTCAGAAACTTTTTTTTTATATTGAAGATACATGTTTTGACTTTTCAATTTTACTTTTGAAGACGAAAAGAAAAATCTCTCGCGACCTTGGAACTTCATTGATGACATCGATTTTGAAACTGAATGGGTCCCGCTTAAGTAAAGTTTTGGCAAATTGGGTTATCTGTAATAAGAAAACCCATATTTTTTATAATCATAGCCACGTTGGCTATGTTTAGACTAGAGGGATTTCTTTTATTTTTAATTTGTAAAAGTTATGTAACGATTTGTGAAAATTTCCAGTATTTACGTTATTTTTTGGCCTATTAGGAACCATAAAAATGGAACAAGTTGACATTTTGCAAATCCCTCTCGACCAAATATAGCGGTATATTTTCTGAACAATTGGCGAAAAAATTATTGAAATCGGACCAGTACTTCTATGAAAAGTCTTACTTGACCGCTTGAAAAACAGTACTTTCGGGAAAACGCGTTTAAAGATAAGTACGGTGTATAACTCGATAGTAATAACTTACTAGATAATCTACTATCCGCAGAGCTCATCTTCCTCATCACGAAAATGTTCTTGGCTTTGCACATTTTGCTCTCTCTGTTGAATTCGGGCCTATTTTGCCGCAACACCCACTTTGCGTTCAGAAAGAGTTATACGTTCACTGTCGAATCGAGTAGCACATCTTTCAGCTTCAGTCCCCAAGCTGATTCCCACCACATCCATAGCTTGTAAGATCGATGAAAATCCTTGTTGAAGATACTAACTGCCAAATAAGTCACAACATTGACCACCTGTCTGCCAGAAATTGTGCATGTCGGTCATTCCACGTCAGATTTACAAACAAAATTTTGATTCTTTCCAAAAAATTTTCTTGAATTTTTTAGCTAGAAATATTTGACACATATTTTTTGTTTTTGCTGAATATGATATTTTTTTCAAGTTATTAGTTTTTGAACTTTAGAAGTTTAATAAACTGAACATGTTTTAATCACTGATAACTCGGAAACGATTCGATACATGGAAAAAAATATTAAATAAAAGTTGCATTTTTAAATGAGCTTACCAAGAACATTTTACAAAAAAATATTTTTTTGTTATATAATTTATGAAATTTGCAATTGTTTGAAACAAATTGAATTTTTTAAAGTTGGACCAATTTTTTTTTACATAATTTTCTCTTAAAATATTAAAAATCATGTTGAAAAGATTATATAAAAATTTGGGAGTGGATATCAAAATACTTTGCGAGAAATTACAATTATAAACTTAAAACAAGGCAATTTTACACTAAACGCCCAGTGATAAATCTGTTTTAATTGAAATATCTCGTAAAATACTTTAAGTTCCATTCTGAAATTTTCAAATAATCTTCTTTATATACTTATTTTATCAAACAAAATTGTTTTCAAGGCTGCTCAATTTTTTTTTTGCTTCTAACACTTGGATACCACCAAAAAAGTCTTGAATTTGTAGAATTCGAGTCATTCCACGTCAGATTTACAACGACAATTTTAGTTCTCTCCCAGTTTTTTGCATTCTTTAGCTAAAAGTTATTGACACGAATTTTAGGCTTTGGCTGAATTTGATATGTTTTTCAAGTTATGAGTTTTGGAATTTTATAAAATATTTAATTAAATTTCATAAATTTAATGAAATTGAACATTTTTCAATCCTTGATAACTTAGAAACTATTAGATTAGTGGAAAAAAGCATTAAATACTAAAATCTGCGCTTTCGCATGATTTCACCGGATTTTTTTAAATATTTTTTTATGTAATTTATGTATTCTGCAAATGTTAGAAGCAAAAAAATTTTTTGGGCTGCGCCGAAGAAAAATTTTTTTTTGGGCTTTTCAAATAATTTATAATTATATCGAGAAGATTGTGTGAAAATTTAAGAATGGAACTCGAAGTATTTTACGAGATATTTCAATTATAACAGACCTATCACTGGGCTTTTAGTGTGAAATTACCTTGTTTTAAGTTTACAATTGCAATATCTTGCAAAGTATTTTGATATCCACTCCCAAATTTTTATACAATCTTTTTAACATGATTCTTAATATTGGTTAATAAGGGCACAGAGAAGAAGAGACGAAGTCGAAACGCACCCAAGTAATAAGAAAGGATTTGTGCCCTTCAAGTGCAAAGGCTGGTTTTTACCAAAAATTTTCGTCCCGGTGAGAAATTTTGGTGTTCACCCAATTTTGCTCCTTAGGGTGAAATATAGCATAGTAAATAATTCATGTTTTTATAGGATTATGAAAGTTTTCGAAACCAGCATAGCGTAAAATCCAACCAAAACCCTTGTTTGAAATTTGATCCATGTTTCTAATTTTTTCCATTTTTTTATTCCCACATGGGTTTTTTTTATTTTGTTAAAATTTTATTGATCTATTTTTTCAAGTTGTAGATTGTATTTCTATTTCTACAATTGTACGATTCTGCCTTTTTATCTATTTGCATACTTTTATTTTATCCATCTTTTTACGTTCCTTACTTTTGCTTTTTTTCTATTGCTATCACTGTCACTTACTTTAATTTATAGTTTTTTTTTCTCTGTTATTTAATTTTATTCGCAATTTTTCGAGAAAATTCTACTTTCTTTATTTTATTTTTCTTATTGTTTCATATTTTAATACCCTGCTTTATTTGTTTCTTTTGTCATTCCATCTAATTTTTAGAATTTGTCTATTTACTACATTTATTCTTGTCATAGCCTTTTTCTATTTCCTTTTTTTTCATATTTTTGCATTTCCAAAGGCAGTTTTACTTATTCAAATTCATGCAAATTTGTCTTATTGTTTAATTTTTTACCTTTCTCCTATTTTCTTCCACATTTTGTAGTTTTTAGCTTTCCGTTTTCCTAGTTTTATTTATTGCCATTGTTCATTTAATAATTTTATTTATTTTTAATTTTTCTTTCGTAAGTTATATTTTCGTTATTGTTATTTCTTCATGTTTTCCATTTTACCTATTACTTTTTCTGTTGACCGTCTTCCTATACGTTGAGTTTTTTTTATTTCCCTAAAAATATTGGATTTATCTTTTCTTAACACTATGCGCACTTTTTCTTAACTTTGCATTTAGATCGTTTTTTGAATTTATTTCAAATTTCATTTCTAGTGCTATTTGTATTCTTTAAAAAATATCCATTTTATTAATTTTTTTCGTGTTAATTTCTCCATTTTTGTTGGCTTTTTCTAGTATTTTTTGTTTTACATTTTGTTTGTTTGTTCCGTTTTTGTTCAATACTTCCAATTATCTTTACTTTTTCGTCTTTTCACCATTTCAATTTTCCAGTTATTCGAAATTTTCTGGTTCTTTCATTTTTTTAAATTTCTCTATGGTTATTTTTTATTCTTGTCTTTTATATATACTCCTCTAGTTTTATGTATTCTTAACGTTTTATTGATTTTTTGTATCGCTTTAAATATGTCTTGTTTTTAGTGTTAAATAAATTTTATTATTCTTGATTCATCGAATTTTTCAGTTTTATGAATTTTTTATATTAATGTTTTTATTCTTTTTAGTGGTTTTTTTCATTTTCATTGAATTTTAAAAATTTACCTATTTTCTTATCGATTTTTCATTATTTTCACCATTTGTTCAATAATGTTAGACTTTTTTAATTTTCGCAATATGTTTTTCTAGTTTCCTGTTTTCCTTTATCAATTTTGTATAGGTTTTGTTTTGGTTTTTCTTGATTAAACATTTTTTGACAATTGACATTAATTTGTTTATTTGGTTAATTTTGGTGTTTTTAGCACTTTTGTACATTAATATTTAGTTTGCCTATTGTTTTTATCTTTTGCCGTTGATCGCCGTTTAGATAGTTTTAATTTTTGTGAATACTGCATTTTTAATCTTGCCATTTCCTTACTTTTATAAATACTATTGACAAAAATGGCGTTTTTCAAAGTCACCAAAACTGTCCAAGAGATAAAAACTCCAAAAGTATAAAAAAACTATACGTTTTTTCTTCATTGGCACTACAAACTAGAGGTGTGCGCCGCGCCGCCGATTTCAGGTAAAAATCGGCGGCGCGCCGATGTGCTTGCTATTTTTACATGCAATGGACGGCGCGGCGGCGGCGTGACGCACACCTCTACTACAAACAACTGGAGCAAAAAACTGGTACATGAACATAAAATTTCAGTGTACTATACATAATATCAGTGAACTCCAATGGATTTCAAACATTGACTTTTTTGTACTCAGGCAATAGACAGTGGTGGGGCCCGTACGTTGAACCCCCCGGGCCCGTACTTTCTCTCTGCGGCCCTGCGCGTAGTGCTTTTGATTTTCGGTAACAGAGGGGGGTCGGGTTTACCCAACGGTCGGATTTGCCCCACCTTACCCTAAGGCAAATAAATGTGACTATCGCCTTTCATTTGAGTATTAACAGTTACAAGGATAGGCTCTAGAACTGAAGTTATTGTAATTAGTCTGAATAAATTCCGATGGAGCAGAGCTGCCAGGGACAGTATACGAGTTTATGTTGAAGTCGAAAAATGAATTTTTCATATATATGTTATGTTGTAATATTATTGAAAACTGATAAAACTTATCAATTTGGACTGTCTTTCGCTACGTTTTGCACGCAATTGGATTATTGTAAATATTCTAGGAGAATTGCATTGAGCATTGGAAGGTAAACATTGAGCAGCTTCTAGCACTGCAAGGGAAGCATTTATCTTTATGAAAAAAGGCTTTTGTGTTTCTTGACCCCACTATTTTCAAGGAAAAATAGCTTTGAAATCCGAAATGCACTAGAAAAAAGATGGGCATTAAAGGTTGACGCAAAGTAAACGATTTTGCCAAAAAACACTGTGCGTATTGTAAATAGGACCTAAATAATCTCGTGAATAAAATCAAACCAGTTAGATTTCTGATAAAAATTCTAGAAATAATGTTTTAAATCCGCTATCCACATAAAGAATATGTAAAAGGATTATTATTAATTCTGGTTATTTTGTACTCATTGCAGGTACGTATTTCTGAAAAAAAAAAAGGTTCAAGATAGACATAAATCACATAATAATGCGTGTTCAACAGCACCGGTGAGTATTATATTATGTCGACAAACGACAGACGACAGACGACAGACGACAGACGATAGACGACAGACGACAGACGACAGACGACAGACGACAGATGACAGACGACAGACGACAGACGACAGACGACAGACGACAGACGACAGACGACAGACGACGGACGACTAGCAGAACAAAACTGTTCGAAACTCTTCTACATCTCAAGATTTTCAAGCTGCCTCCTTGGTTTAGACCACCTTCCCAGAGCCAGCAGAACAATCTAATTTTAATAGATAGTGAATCGTGTTGAAGGGCATGGTACCGGTCAATTACTATCAAATAATTGGACATCCAATTATAAATGTATATTATAGCAGCTCACCACGCTGAAGTTGATCAAACTCACCGGAAATGGTCATAAAACCGGGTCAGTCCAGTAAGTAAACCATTTATCTGGCACATAAATCAAACCAACAAATCCAAAGTGTCAAAAGCTCCAACAGCTCGACAAGCAAACTAATTGTCGGGCAACCCCTGTCAGCTCCAGCCGATTACCAGCTAAGCCAGGACACGTAAATAAATTACAAAAATTACACCAGTTTTCAAAACTTGAATCGTTATCTTCATTTAATCATCTTGCTGGCAGCCACCTTTACCGTAGCCGACCACGGTCAGGTAAGTTTCGCGACACAAATAAAATGGACAAATAATGGCTGTCACGTAGTTCAAAACAATTCTACTATCTTGCCCGAGCCGAGTGCCGTTTGTCTTGGGACCCGTTCCACCGACCGACCGACCATTCATCCTACCGCTTTATCTTCACGAAGTGGGTGCAACATGTTCGCAATATTCTGGCACACGTTGCTGAAATGGACTGAGTAGAGTAGATATTCCCGGCTAGCAGCAAGCATGTCACGGCCAGCCAGTCACCTTGCTGGTTGGCAGAGACGGCACGGCGGGCGGCGGCGGTGGAAACTTCAAAGCAAGTCGTGTGCGAAAGTGAGCCTTGGCGCGGTCCTTCCTCACCAGAGACCCATTCCTAGGTTAGAAATTCATTTCAGTCATAAAGTTGGCTGCCGGGGTCTTCTTTGGCATCGCACATCATAAATCTCCCCCAGGGGACTGCTACTGCTGCTGCTGCTACTGCGTCGCCATTGTTGGCATTGTTTGGCAACAGCAGTGGACAGAATGATACACATGTCGCACGTAGCATTGAGATGGGTCGCCCTCTCTTCTTTTGACTTTGTTTGTCCGATGGATTGGGTGGATGATGTTCTATGTTAGGGTAAACGGAATATTCACCAGCTAGAATTAGTATAGTGCGGTAAGCGAAGAGGGACTACTTAAATAGTTAGTACTAGTAAGGATCAAGACTTGGTTATTTTCCCTAGGAACATTGTATTGGTTCCTTTTGGGGTTTAACCCTCTCATGCCCAATTATTTTGTAGTGCATGCACGGTTTCAAAACTATTTTTCCTTGAAAACGGTGGAGTCAACAAACACGAAAAGCCTTTTTCGTAAAGATAGGTGCTTCCCTCGCAGTGCTAGAAACTGCACAATTATTACCTTCCAATGCTCAATACAGTCTAAATTAATTGTGACATTCCACGAAGTCGCTCAAAAAGTTTTGAATTTTGTAAGAAATTATGCACAACTTATTGTCAATTCAATAAATAATACAGTGGCCCCTGTCAATTACCACACATTAAACTTAGGTAATGCACATATTTGAACCCGTCTTTAGATAATTATTAATGTACGCGTCAATTTCAATTCGTCGCATCAAAATACACGAAAGGTGCGTTTCCAATGAAACTCACATTACTGAATCGAAAAAACTGCGTGGAATGCCATTTTTATGTTATACTCATGAATTACGTGTGTTAATCATTTTTTTGGATTTAGATGTGTGCATTTTTTTAAAATTAAAGTAAGCCGAATAAATTGTATAGATCTGTTCCGTTACTATGTTTAGTCGTATCTCTCAATGTCGATCATCAGCCGAAGTAATAAGAATAAACGAAACTGCCCAGCCAAAGTCAAACGTCGTAATACATTGCTTGAAACGGAAACAATACACATGCGCTCAGGAAACAGGACGGATTTCTTTCCTTGTTTCAGTGTGCACTTCGAAATTCATAGTGAACGTTGACTTGTGGTTGTGGCTACCCCTGAGCCACAATCTATTAGCAAGAAGATCGATAGCTGAAAGTTCCATGGAAAAGTTAAGGACGTCTTTACCTATGAAAAGAAAAAAATCTTACCAATGTTTAAAGTTTTGGCTCAAATACGTCCGTGGTTGCGCGTTTCTAAACTATCCACTGTATCACGACTTCTCGTTTCTTGAGATCCACATTGGCGGGAACTAGATAAATTTTCACTTCAGCTCAATATGTACGGTAGGACTTTTGTTTGACTTCTGCGCGAACTGCAAAAAGTTTCCTGTTCGTACGAGAATGGTGAAACCTTGAAAATGTTCTCCGGATACGCGAACGTACAGAGAAGGTAGGGTAACTGATTATTAATCCATCTCCAATCATCATACTAATTTGAACACATCAGTTATTGAGTAATAGCTCTGTTGAACGCTTTGGTTCGAAAAATAGTATAAAATGAGCTTGAATTCATTCTTGGTTTGCTAAGAAACTAGTCAAACCACCTTCTTCTAACCATATTTATTAGTAATGAAGAAAAGATTCCACATTTGATTTAAGTACAATCCATTATTTGTAGACCGAGTAATCAGTTCGTGCAAAATGGAAACAATTCAAAATTTATTTTTGAGATTATGATGTAAAATTGTGGCACACAGGGCAACATTTCACAACACTAAACATTTGGAATTTTAGTTTGAAACTGTCTAAAAGAATGGAATGAAACATACAAATTCCGACTTCAGCTCGACGTGGTGTAGTTAGGCATTTTTAATGCCAAAATATAATAGATTTGGACCCGAAATATGTTGCTGTTTTCGAATCAAATTTTTCAAAAGCTTTTTTCTAACCTTTAACAGATTTTGTAGTTGTGTACCCGTTGCACGAAACTGATTAATAGTTTGGCACCCTAACTAACGGGATAGATAAGGAATCAATTACCTTACCCTATACCTACTATACAACTGTCGATGTTCGTGTATGGTGTGTTAGCGATAAGCCATATCAGAATCACCGGATGTTGCATGTTTCCAGACCTTAAAGTTTCAGTGGCTTTCTCACTTTTCAAAGCGATGCATTTTCTTCTCGTTTGCGAAAAGCCGACAGAGAGAATATTGATAATTAAATCTGACGTGTGATGCGCGAATATTAAAGTAGAGGTTTGATGGTAAATATGGGTTGGTTACAGATGCGGTAAAACTGTTTTAGTAAATTTTGCGAACATCTCTTCCCATTTTCTAGCTTCAATTCTGTTCATAACTGGTTAGTCCTCAAATTTTCATTAAAATTACATATAACAGTAAAATATAGAATTACTATCGATCGTAGGCGGCACCAGCCCAATGGTAAAGGGGGGGGGGGGGGGGGGGGAGAGGCACGCCGTCTTGCAAAATATATTTGGCGATTCCCTATTTTGAAAGTGGAATTTCGATTGTTTGTAACGCTTTTCCTAACAAGAGTTGAGAGCGAAGAACTTGGTTGGCAAATCATATAGTCTTTTCTAACTACTGGAACACTTTTTGGTTGAATAGGGAGTGGGGCACGTGCCCTCGTGTGCCTTCCCCTGGAGACACCAATGCTATCGGTGCGAACAATAAAGCATTATATCCCAGAGATGATTAGTGCCTTAATTCAAGGATTCCAACCTATGTGCCCATAAAGCAATGTTCCATTTTCACTGTCAACAAATGATCCACATTACAAACAGATGAGTAAACACGAAAACAATTAGAGTTAACCGTTATAATATTACTCGAAAGTTGTACCATTTTGAGCTTTACTCATATACATACCATATACATATACCTATAACTCCGGAACCAACAGTCAGATCTTGAGAAAAATTCAATAGCAGATAATGGCAGTGTCATTTCTTTCATTTGAAATTAAGTTTGTTTAAATTGATCAAGAATTCGCTGAGAAATAGACGGAACATTAACTCAGGAATTTGGCAAGTTCACCGAGGACATCAAGAACCGCCATAGGTGGCCAATGTGGTCAAAGATACTTCAATTCGCCATTAGTGATCTAAACCCGCAAATACAAGTAATTATGCATACATTTTAATGTGTATTGCATCATTTGGATATCATGGGGGCACCAGTTTATATTTGAATGTGCTGTGTGACCGCACTCTTCAACCCGTAACTCCGGAACCGGAATTCCGATCAACAAAAAAATCAATAGCAGCCGAGGGAAATGTTGTACCTTTTATTTGAGACTATGTTTGTGCAAATCGGTTCAGTCATCTCTGAGAAACAGAGGCGACATTTTCTCCACATACACACATACACACAGACATTTTCCGATCTCGACGAACTGAGTCGAATGATATATGTGAATCGACCCTCAGGGCCTCGGTTAAAAAGTCGATGTTTGGAGCGATTGCATAACCTTTCTATATGAGAAAGGCAACAAGTAATGAAACACGTCAGACAGATCCAAAGATCAGTTGATCCAAGTAACCACCGTGAGTGAAACATATTGGTATTTTAACCGTTGTGTGTCCAACAAAAAAACCACCTTTAACAGGCCAATGAGGGTACCCGGGTACCCACAAATTGAAATGTTCATAACTATTGCTTCCCTCAACCGATTTGGACACTTTTAGATGTTTTGGATTCAGGAACTCGTCCACTTTTTGATTCTGTAAAATTGAACCGTATGAATGGACCTGATTTTTGGTAATCCGGATTTTCCGGAGTAAGGTTCCAGTACTAGGGTATGATTTCAAATTGTCTTGAAAGTCTTTTATTTATTGTTACGGGACCCTACGGCAATTTTAAAAATGGGAATGGAATGGAATGGCCACTCCCGGCCCCGCAGGAACCTTCTCTGGAATGTCCGTTCCGAAGTCAAATCACCAAATGGTTCCAAAACCACGAGATTTAGCCTACTGATGCAATTCCAAGATACCCATATTGCCAGTATTGAATTGAAGTTCACAGATAGTATCACAGCACTGGAACCTGCTTCCGGAAATCCGGATTTCTGGGAACCGAATGAAGTAACTCGATTCATTTTTACCAAGTCCAAAAGCGAATGAGTTCCCATATCCAAAAGACCCAAAAGTATCAAAATCGGTTGAAAATTACCTTAGTTATTGATATTTCAGTTTTGTGGGTACCCGGGTAGCCAGGTCGGCCTGTTACGTAGTAAAAAGAAATCAGAAGCCACTCCTCACTTACTATATCAACAATATTATTAATCCAAAAGCTTGATTTAGCAGAGTTCTAAGATGTCACAGAGTTTCAATTGTCAGCTATGAATAAAACATGGGAAGTTCATTATTTGAAACCTAAAAAGATACCCTGGTACTGCGTCGGACACATAACGGTTAAGTAGGTTTACGTGTGTGGTACCAGTCCCAATAAAGTGAACTGTTTGTGAATAATATTATGGATTAAATAGATTAAACATCACGCAGATTTTGGCTGACCTTCGCCGAATTCCCGTTTTGGAACATTGAGAACTTGAGAAGGAAACTTTTATTCAAATATTTTAATCTCTATTTCGACCCTGAACTCGTGCTATTTGTTGTCAAAATTGACTCCAGCGCTAAATCTGAAGTCATCTAAATGTACAAGCTCAAATATTTTTAATCCCACGAGTTCTCATATGGGTGCTAGTTTTTTACGAGACTTGAACGCTTCTTTGCAGTTTGGCAGATATTTTTGTTCGCGTTTCTTTTTATAAGGGATTCATCAACAGTGCTATCTCTGGAAATGAGCCACCTCGGTTAGATAACTATTTTTTCCTCTTTTTTCATTGCAATAAAGTTGTAATTTCCATTTTATTATTTTCAAAATTTCATATATTTTGTCGTATTCCATTTTAAATGTTCCTCGATTTGCAAGCATTTTAAGGGAACACAAAGCCTGATGATGCCAATCGAACATGCATTTCTTCGGGCTGAGCAAACTAATTTCTTTAATTATTTAGTGTGTATTCGACCAACTAGGAAACTAGTTTATGAGGCATTTAATGTGCGTGAGGATTGTGCATGGTCTTGTATGAGTGGAGTGACTACTGTTGCATCATTTATAAGGTTTGAGAATTGAGAATTCGCGAGAAGAATTGGAACTAGTTAACAAATTGCAGGCTGCACGAAGAACCATTTTTTTCTTAATTAGTAAGTTAATTCTGATCACTCGTGTAGTCTATTAGTAATAAACTAGCCTACTTCTTTTTGTAGTAGATAGCTTAATAATATAGCACGCGTGCTAATATGTATATTATATTGAGACAAAAATTAGATTCCTGCTCCGAGCAACTTTTTTTAATACCATTTGAGTCCTAGAACAAGTGTTCAAATTCAAAGCTCGATCAGTAAAACTACATTTTTGCGCCCACTGTTCAAAGTTTAAAGTATGGGAAAATTGACTTCGTCCATTGCCTCCTAAAAATAAATCGTTTTTTTTTATAGGAAATTTAACAAAGAAACAAAGTCTTGAATCATTAAACCACTAAACGATCAGACGCTGGTGGAAAAAGTTATTAACCGATCGATGCTCTAACGATTGATAAAATATTCATTTTTTCTAGCACCACTGCTGTTAGCTGTCCAATTATATGCAATTTTGTTTTGACTTTCACTTATTGTGTCCAACTCAATAATATGAGCTGTTTAGTCACTTCATAAGAGTTTTAAAGGACAAAATAAGGCTTCATTTGCACACAACGTAATTTTTTGAAAATTTTGTATATAATTAGACCGTCAACAGCAATGATGCTGCGAAAATTTAAAATTTCATCAATCTTCGAAATATCAATTGATTTCTGCCTAATAATTTTTTCCACATGTCTCAGATCGTTTTGCGGTCTTCGAGACTTTGGTTTCTTGATAAATTTCCTTTATAAATGACACATCAATTTATTTTTATAAGGCAATGGGCGACCCTTGGAAGAATTATTTTGTAAAAATGTATTTCTCCATACGAAAGCCCCTTGTAAACTTTAAACCACGGGCGCATAAATATAGTTTCATCGATCGAGCATAGAATTTTCACAGTTGTTCTAGGACCCAAATGAAACCCAGGGAGTGTCTCGGAGCAAAAGTTATTTTTTATATATAACCATTTTCCCACTCATATTGAGAAACTATCATTAGGATCTTATTGTGTTCGTTAATATGAATTGCAAATACGTACGGTAGTACGGTTTTCAATACAATTAATGCATATTTTCGGCCGTCCACAATTATTTCATATTCTCATCACGAAAACAATCTATATTTTCTATTGTAGTTCCGGATTGTTTTCCGTTCTTCACATTTTCCTTTCAAAACGTGTTGATAACCAGGCATCAGCAATCAGAAGATGTTGGCTCGATTGACACGTTTCCCATGTTATTCGGAGCTTCATTCCTTGCCATGGCGTCAAATCTCTTTACTGATGGAAAAGGAGGAGAGAGGAAAGAAAAAAAGTAGGGGGATGGAAAATGACAACACAAAACTGTAAAGAGCCTGCATTCTTCACTCCCGTAGGAATAATGGACCCTACTGATAAAGCCTATAGCTCACACTGGACTAGCAAAAATAACATATCGTTGCGTTTCAACTCCCTGCACATAGGTTCATCAATGCATGGAGAACCAAAACTCCACATACGCAATTACATTACTGCAGGGCAGTTACAAGGTGCGCCATCTGGATGTATCCTATTTCAAAATTGAACCATTTCCTGCCGATTTCGACAGATAAACACAACTCTGAAACGTCGTTTAGTGCCATTTTAGCTATGAGTCAATTTACACCAAAAGAACGCGCTTGGAATATGCAAATGCTGTGCCAAGAATGATTGATGCAGACCCTGAATTTTGGGACAAAATTTTAATGACGGACGAAGCTCACTTCACCCTTTCCGGCGGAGTAAATGAACAAAATTTTCGAATTTGGAGGACACGGAACCCACACGTTATACATCAAACACCACTGCACAACCAGAAAGTAACTGTTTGGGCCGGAGTGTGCTCCAAAACAATTATTGGTTCTAATTTTTTCAAAGAGGGAGAAACCATCGACGGCGCACGCTACCGCTGGTTTTTTGTTGCACTTTGTCTTTCCACAAATGCAGAAAAAAGGTCTGAAAAACTACATTCAAGTTCTTGCAAGGACGCGTCGTCTCAAAAAATGGTGATTTGGAATGGCCTCCTCGTTCTTCGGTTTTAACAGTACCAGACTTCTTTCTGTGGGGTTACTTGAAAAGTAAAGCTTATTCTAGCAAACCTAAGAACCTTGATGAACTCAAAGCTAATATGCAAGCTGAAATTGCTGCAATTAAGACCGAAATGCTGTCCAATGTCATGCAAAATGCCCGCAAAAGAGCTGCGTTTTGTGTATCAAATGGGGGTGATCATTTCATCGACGTTGTATTCTAAACCGGGTTCATAATAAATGGCATAAATGGTATATACTAAAAAAGCTTGTTTACTTGTGAAGATCGGCTGAAAAATGGATAGTGGGCGTAGCGTATTGCTAAAACGATTGTCTTGTACGCAGCGCCCCTGGGTTCGAGCCCGATTCCGCACATAGGGTTAGAAATTTTTCCTAAGAGATTTTTCTAACCCTAAGAGGCGAATGGCTTTAAGGTTAAAACCTCTATAATTGATATAAAAAAGGCTGAAAAATTGCGGAGGCTGTACATATCAAATGGTATAAGGTACAGTAATAGGATTTACAAAGAATAATACTCAACGCGCTGAATATTGACCGTGTGACAAATGAGTTTGCCATATCCAGTTAATGCCTTGAATAGAATACTGCTATTGTGCTTGGAAAACTGCAACATTCGGCAGAAAAATCTTTGTTCAAAAACAAGTTTGGAACTACGCCAGTGGAAGCAATCTCAAAACCTTCTGCTGTCCCGTTGATTTATACGGAGCAAAACCATTACAAACCTACGGATATGAAATGATATCTAGAGATACGTTTAAGTGATCAAAGATAAAGTGTTTATGATCACATATCGAGAGTTCTAACTCGTTTGGACGAGCCAGTTTGCCAACGCAGGCGCAATACTGTCAGCGCAGAGAGTTACATCTAACACCTCTTGGGCGTGGGCTTATTTTTTATTTGTACTCCAAATTTGTTTTTCACTCCTATTTTTTTGCTTTTTGAAATATTTTCATGATTTTTCTTTAACTAGATTTCTAAAGTAAAAATCATCTTTGAATGAAATAGTTTCTAGAAGTTTAATATGTTTTCGATCTAGTAACAAATGTATTCAAAGAAATCTTTTTAGATCGTTTCCATCGACTTCCACACAATATTCCAGATTATTTTATACGTCGGATTTTATTTTTTATTAAAAAATTTTGTGTCGATTTTAAATGATTTTCTCAGCCACTTTATACTAAAAATGCATCTATGTGCAAAAAAAAAATAAAAGCATCGAAAAAAAAAAATCTACGTACGTCGCACAGTGGCGGGTCTTCAAACAAAAGTCGGACAAAATCTCAAATGTTACCTAAGTTGGCTGAAAATCTAAATTTAAGCTAATTTTGAGGTGCTGAGCTCAAAAGTTGTAAAATATTAAATGCATTTTTCCATACAATGTCATTGAACCTTTCTTATAATTATGATCCCGTTTTCATGATAGATTTTCCGTTACTGTTCACCAATGTGAGCAATATCATAAAAAATGAAGAACACTACTTTAAATCCGTGTTGGTTTACTGTAGATTGTCTAACTATTTTACACAAAACACCATGCGCCTCCATATCTGCAATAAAGCTTCAAAATCTCCTTAAACCTTTTTGCGCACCTAGGCGCAAAACGAGACATGATATTCGAAAAGCATAGGTTATTTTCCATAGAATGTATACTATGTGACCGTTCCGAAATGATACCGAAATTTGTTCAGAATACATTAGTGAAAAAAGTATTTTTGATCTGACACCTCAAACATATTTAAACTAAAAAGTCATAGTTCCAAGCAAATTCATCAAATGTATTTTATTCACTAACCAAGTTCTTTCGTTCCTCTACACAATGAAACTAGTTGTGCCAAAATCGGACCAAAATCAAAAGAGCAACATGCAATTGAAGTGAACAGAGCAATGGTGGTTTCGGAAATGAAAATCATTAAAAAGTCCGGACTTTGCTGCGTTTAAAGTGATGTTAAAAATCGTGTTCTTATCCAATGATCGTAAAATTTCGAATATACATCATTCAATATATGAGGAATTAGGATTTAGGAAATTTAGGAAAAATATAAAACATCACTATTTCAAAAATAAATTTTTGAGGTTTTGGCCAGCCTCCAGACACTGTGCGTCGTTCCAAAGAATCGAAAAAAAATTAGATATGCTTTTAAGATCAAGACTACACGAGATAGTTTTCCGGCCGTGAGTCCTTTCCAAAAAACACTCGGCAGCGGTAAAATGCAACGTAGCCACTATCTTGTGATAGCATTACTCGAAAAAGCAATTTTTGTTCATGGCAATTAAGATTATAAATCGCACGCCTATCCTTCGTGCTTTAAACTGCTGCCAAGTGGTTTAAAAGGCTAAAAGTGCCAAAAGAAGTTGCTGAGTCTATCGACTGAGTGCTGTTAGTCAGAATGGTCAAATTTGAAAGCCTTAAAGCTCAATGGGTTAAAAATATATATAAATTATAGCAAAGAACAGCTCATGTTTCAAAAAAGGAAAAATCAAATAATTTAATTAATAGCATGCGCTTTGTGACAAGCACCACGATTCGTTGCGTCTCATGTGTCAGTTCAGAAAGATCATTGCTCGTGAATAATCCTAACGAAATTGAACTGTCCCAAAATAAGCTGCAAGTAGCACATTTATATCTAATTGTTTCAGTTATAAGGATCCTTCTACAACAATATTGAAATCTTCAATTGTTTTGAATCTTTGGCGAAAATTGCAAACGTTTTTTAATATTATGAAACAAACAACCAGACCCGTAGCTCGCGGTTGGTAGGGTTGGCCCCCACCAAAGGTACCAGTCTTAGGGGGGCGCTGATCTACTTTGTAAAATAAGTGATAACAAGAGACCCCTGAACCTGCTCATCCCGTGCTACAGTAGATACACACATGAAAAACTCTAATCAGTAACCACACCGTTAATCTCAACTTTTTGGGCAGGCATGTAGGCGCGCCCCTCCTTCATACAATATTAGTCTCCAGTAATGTCAACTGCTTTCTTTGGACAGGTTATTACCAATCTACGATTATTTGACCGGTCTTTCGAGATGCTTAACAGAAGATCTTTGATCCGAAACAAGAAGCCGTAGTGTTCGATGAATAATCTTTTTCACCACCCGAGAAGATGCGGGTTGTATTCCCTAATAAATGGTCTGTTTAGTGAACCGATCTGAACATACTGTTTCCTTGAAATTTGATGGGAAATTTTGGTTTTCTGTATTTTTTTAAAATTATTATTATTGAAATTCATTGACTGATGTGTTAATTCTTCTTAATTTTACATCGGTGCGTTTCTAGTTCTATGCACTTTATGTGAGAAAACAATAATCCTGGAAGTTTGCAAGGGTAATCAATGGAATTTGAAATATTGAACTATTTCGTTGAAAGTCGCAGCAACGCACGATGGGTATTAAACTATAAAAGAGCAAATATCAAGCCTAACGATACTTTTACTAGTCCTTCTAATTCATGAATGAATTTGGTCCTATCAAAGCGGAAGCCCTGCTTATCTAGTGAGTGGAATGCTATACAACTTCTACTATATTCCTTTGTCAATATGAAATTGCTCATTTTTAATTTAAAAAAAATCTGAAGTCTTTCTTCAGGGACGTTATAAAATCCATTACTTATTGGTTATATTGTCTTAAGGACACTTAACTTCATATTCAGCGCGGTATATTCGCTGACAGTGCTGCTAGTGTTGACAAATACCGCCACTTCAGTATGTAATCTGATCTCACTCAAAACAGAAGTCAAATGGCCCATTGCTACAAGAACAACATGAACACATAAGTGGATCGCTCAGGGTGTCGCTTTGCCAACTCTGTAATAGAAAAATATTGTTACTTCTACTTACCGATTAAGATGCGATGATTGTCGATCGTCTGAAAATGGAAATGGAAAAATGTTAAAAGTGAATATGAAGCTCAATGTGGCAACATACTGTACTCATTATCTTCAGGACCATTACTCAAACAGAGTTCATCGAGCTGAACAACATATATCACGCCGTTGAGTACGAAAACGTTAAAATCAGCCTGCCCGTATATACGGATGATGATTTAAACGAGGTACTACTGCACGATCTGGCACCACAGTACTCATGTTAAATTACGGAGATGTGTCTCTGTCGGAAAAACTTCCTCTTAGGTGTTCCCAACGGTGTTCGTGTGTTGAGAATGCGTTCGACGGTATCTATCTCCTCCTACCTAATTCTTCTAATCAGTTAAATGGAGTTCAATGTACCCACAAAACGCTGGTTACACACCTGGAGCAGAACCCTTTGTGTCAATTTTGTAGTCAGAAGTCACAACACGGAAAACCTTGCCCAGCCGTTGGAGAAAATTAATCGACTGCAATCAGACACCCGTGCAAAATCAACTTATGATAAATCACTAACGTTTACTAAAATATTAATAGCGTACCAAAAAGTAAAGTCGCAGCGATAATGCGAGAGAAGGCAGACCGATTGACCCACAAGTTGTAGTGGTTAGTGCAGCTAATGATTCACCACCAAGAAAAAGAATTTGAACACGCAGCAGCAAACTACGTCGATGGGATCCATCGGACAAGAAATAATTTTAGTTTTAATTTTGCGCACTGTAAAAACGTGAGACTCGCGATTCGGATGAAATCTTTATCTGTTTTATAAAATTAGGTAGGATAAGTATGTCATTTCTTTATACATAATAAAACGTTCTTCGAAAATCCAACCGAGAGCAAAAGCCAAAGTTAACACCAAACGGAGAATCCAAAACACAAATTTATGAGAATTTTATCAATGAAATATTAAATAGCAGCTCATGTTTTAAAGAAGACAAAATCTGCCGTAAAAAGTCAGATATTGAAAAACAACAAATCATTGTTGTATTTGTTACTATTATAATAATTATTATTATATCATTGTTTATTTATCCATGCATTACAAAATGGCTGCCGTAAAAATAAAGTCATTTTCCGGGATGGTGTTACTTCATGCTTTGCAAAACGCAACTCTTGACGTCAATTAATGACAACCGAAAGGGAACAAAGGAAGTATCACTCTCGCTAATTATTGTTTATTCTGATGATAGGTCATAAATACTGACTAATGAAACAATGCCGTACAATTTTGCGCCAAGCTTGACCCCCGAAGGTTGTGAGTTTGGTGCAGAAAGATTCAATTATTTCTCATTCACGTTTCGCCGGCCAACAAATATTTGTACGCCGTTATTCTCGTTTGAAAGCTCGACGAATTCTCTCAGTACCACTAGACTACCAAACGATGCAAGAGTACATCCGCAGAACATATTTTCATCAGAAGGCAAACACCCTCATACGAATCGTACACGGGGCCGCATGGAGGATTCAACTTCCTAATGGATTTATTGCGAAGGATGATATTACAAGCCACGGATTGGATCTAACGTACTGTACGAGTAGGCTCCATGGGAAGATAGCTCAGCACTGGCGGTCCCGGTTAGTGACAGTCACTCTAGTTTCCCGGGCAGGCTTCCATTACATTCAGTAGAGCCATCATCGACAGACGAGCGACAGATATGGTTCCGGTGCCGCGTTGGTCTGGACTTTTCAACAACTCGAAAGTCACCCAAACAAGGCGGATCGAAACCGTCATCGTAGTAGAGCGCGGCACTCTATTTCGATACCAGTCACAAGCTTGAGGAGCACTCTGTTTGGCATGTGTAGTTACAGTTGCGTTTCTCAGCAACACGGGCCAGTTACTCTTTCCGAAAGCGGGAATAGAACCATGGCATGGGAACGGGTACCCTTTACCGGGAGGAGTAGCATGTAACTGTCAGATTCGATTTCGACAGCAAATTTCTCTGTGCTACACTACGCGGCGTATACCACAAATGAGAGGTCTACGAGATATTTACGCGATCCGTCCGGCGGTTCGCGGAATACTTTGTCACCGAGGCTTTTCCCGCAGCACTTCTGGGGGGATCCATCGGGCTCGATGTAGTGAACGGGTTGTGGTTGGTGGTCGCATCATGTTTCCGAAATGTATGCGTGTATCAGTTTAACTTGACGCGTTTGAAGTGGTTCTGCTGCGGCTGTCGGATTTGTTGACTGAGCAGTTTCACCGAAGCTCAGAAAGGATTGCGACATGCTGCATCGCACATCAGTAAATGGAATTCTGATGCATAATTTTGATTACTCCTCGGAGTATTCAATCCATTCGTAATGGAACATTACGGTGCAAGCTGGCTGTTTTATCTACATACCCAGATCAGTTTTTTTCTGTTTTTGTATGACAATTTTAACACGTTGGGAAAAAATCCCGGGTATAATAAGGATTTTTCCACCTTCCAAACATCACCCGCCACTGAAGCAGTCCAGGACATTTCGAGCTTATCAATATTCGCTCGGTCCGCACCACTTTCCTGTGGCATCGTTTATAATGGATTCCATCACGTGTGAAACCCATGTCAAAGCTTCTGTTTCTCTGAACATAAAACAGCTTAATTACGATTACCACTTCCACTTTCCCCGCATTTCATGCACCGCGATATAATAAACAACTACTAACAGTATCTGCTTATGACGGCAGAAAATCCCCTCGCATGGGAAGCAACTTGAAAAAAAAAACAATCACAAAACAGCCTGCAGTTGATTCGTGCTCTAACTTTCTCAGGGTTTTCAACTCACTCTACTGCGAAATCGCCGGTTGCGTGCGGCAACCGACGTCTCTCATTGTGACGATCTAATTAATTTTCTGATTTAATTTTTCACGCTTCAACCGCTGCGTGCTGTCCACCGATGGCTCGCTTCCCAGTGGCGCTTGTACGAGTGCTTTTGACGGCAGGTCCCGTACCGGTTCCTAGGTTAATTGAATTTGAAACAAGAGATTTGCTATTTGGAGAGCCTGTTGCCCCGATTTTTGACTACCGAGTGCCTCGCCTCATCATGTTGAAATAATTGACCGTAAAATTCACCGTAATTACTCATAGGAGAGTGCTCCCGGTTATGGGCCATTTTTGAGGGGGTATTTTGGTAGCGTCACAGTTGAACCTACTAAAAACAAAAAACTCAATTTTTGGGACTGATTTTCTTCCCTTCAAACGGAGAGTAAAGTCATTGGCATAGTATCATAGTTCTCAGTTGTGGGCTTCTTTTTGTACCTGGTACCTGGCCTTCTGCAAAAAGCTTTACATTTGTAATAGACGAATTTCGCGCCAACTTGAACAAATGTTGGCAGCACCCTAACAGATTTTTATGAAACTTTCTGTACATGAAAACTTTGTCACAAAAAGCCACTTTGCATGCTTTGTTTTTTCAAAAAGGATCTAGACTATCTTTTGAAAAAAAATTCTTCATCGATTCCTACACTGAAAAAAATCAATTTTAAAAATTTAAAATAGATTTACAAAAAAAAAAATCTTTAATTTGGATGATTTTTTTCCAAGATAGGTATTTATGTTCCCTACCTACTGTCAAAAATTCAAGTTGGCCAATTTCAAGGAAAAAAAGTTACTTGAAAAAAACTTTTCGTTGCACAAACTGATTTTTTTTCAGTGTATTTTTATCGAATACTAAGCCAATTAAAATCATAATCATCTCAGAATTCAATTTCCCAACTGCTAGTTGTCTGATGCATGCAACAAGTATCAGTAACGAATTTGGCATTCGTTTGGCATATTACCCTGGTTGCCCTTACCTTACCTGCATCAATATTCATTTTACCAAATAACAGTACTATAAAACTAAGGCCTCATACCAGTCTACTAACAAAAGTTGTGTAAAAGTTGTGTGTGTTTCTAGTAGAATTATCATTATTGATTAATTGTATAAATCAAAGTTAAACAGTATCAAGTGCTGTGCAAAGATAAACAATCCGAAGTGTAATCGTAATAATTTTCGTCCAGAAGTCGCCATCTTGGATTTCTGACATAAATTTCTGGCACCTACTCATCAAGACCATTCCGAAAATACCCAGCCAGTCTAGATTCAAGACTGTGAACTCTAGACTCTGCAGTCTTCACGCTGGATTCTGGACAGCGGGTACTGGCCTCGATATTCAATGCCATGGACTCTGGACTCTAAACTATAGTCTCTGGGGTCTTGATTCTGGACTCTGGAATCCGAACTCTAGACTCTAGACTCTGACGTCTGGACTCTGTACACTGGAATCTGCACTCGGGACTCTGGATTCTAGACTCTTGGCTCTCCCCTCGTGACTCTGAATTCTAGGTTCTGGTCTCTAGACAATGAACCCTAAACTTTAGATTCTGGACTCTTCACTCTCATCGCTTAATGATGGACTCTTGGCGCTGGCCTCGAATTTCTCTCCTCCGGACTCTGGGCTCTGTGCTCTGGACTCTGGACTCTGAGCTCGGAACACTGGGATCAATATTTTGGATTGAGGACTCTGGTCTCTGGATTCTGAACTCTGGTCTCAGGATTCTCGTCTCTGGACTCTGAGCTCTAGATTCTGGGCTTTGAACTCTGGATGCAGCATTCTTCACGCTGGGTTATGGATTCTGGACTTTCGCCTAGAGATTCCGTATTACGGACTCTGGATGCTGGCCTCTGGGCTTTAGTCTGAACTCTTGCCTCAGTATTTTGGGTTAAGTACTTCGGCCTTGTGGAATCTTGTTCTCAGAGCTCTGGACTCTGGCCACAGTAATTTTGGTTGAGGACTCTGGGCTCTGGACTATGGACCCAGGATTCCCGGCTCTGTTCTCTGCACTCTGAACTCTGGACTCAAGATTCTGAGCTTTCGCCTCGAGATTCTGTGCTATGGACTCTGAACTGTAGACTGTGGTCTCTGAGCTATGGGATCAGGGTCTTGATTCTGGACTTTGTACTCTATACTGTGGACTCTGGACTATGCACACTGCACTCGAGACTCTAGATTCTGGACTCCGGACTCTGGGATCTCTCCTCGGGACTCTGGGTTCTGGTTGCTGGGCTATGGAATCTAAACTCTGAATTATCGAATCTGAATTCTGGTTCTGGACTCTGAGCTCTAAAATCTGGACTCTAAACTCTATATCACTATTTTGGGTTAGGGGCTCTAGACGTTGGGCTCTGGATTATGTGCTGAGGACGCTGGACTCAGTATTTTGGGACAAGAACTCTAAACTCTGGTTTCTGGTTTCTGGGCTCTGGACTCTAGGTTTTGAACTCTGGGCTCTGGCATCTGAACTCAGCGTTCTGAACTCTAAACTCTGCACTCGGAACTCTGGATTCTGGACTCTGAACTCTGTTTTCGGAGCTCTGGGTTCTGATCGCTGCGCCATGGACTCTCGACACTGAACTCTGGATTCAAGACTCTAGACTCGCCTTAATATTTTGGGTTAATGACTCGCGACTCTGCATTCTTGTCTTTCTCCTCGGGACTCTGGACTCTGGGCTATGTAATCTGGAGTCTGGGTTCTCTCCTCGGGATTATGGGTTCTGTTCTCTGGACTATGGACCCTGAATAACAATACACTGAAAAAAATCAGTTTGTACAAGGAAAAGTTTTTATCAAATAATTTTATTTACTTGAAAGTGTCCAACTTGAATTTTTGACAGTAGTTAGGGTACATAATCACCTATCTTGGAAAAAATTTCATCCAAATCAAAGATGGTTTTTTTTGTAAACCGACTTCAAATTTTTAAAATCGATTTTTTTAGTGTAGGAATCGATGAAGAATTTTTTCAATATTTTTATTCAAAAATTTGACTAATTTTGTAAAAATTACACCTACAATATTTTTTGTAGGATATTTCATTTTTAGACTATAGCCATGTGGAAAAAATTGGTAAAAAAGTTTGGCCCTTTTCAAAAGATAGTCTAGATCATTTTTGAAAAAACAAAGTATGCAAAGTGGCTTTTTGTGACAAAGTCTTCATGTACAGAATGTTTCATTCAAATCTGTTAGGGTTCTGCCAACTCTGAATACGATTTAACGCGAAATTCACCAATATTGAATATGGTTATGTTTTTATGCAATCATATATAATAAACTTTTTTCCGTAGGATATGTTCACAATACTATTCTGCAACTACAAGGAAGAGCCCTATGGGGTTGCACGAACTGTGGACGTAGGACTACACTATTTAGTGTGAAATATTAAATTTCTTAGTGCATTCTGATAAATAATAAATCAAGTATATTTCATTTGCACGGTTTAAATGTAACCAATCAACATCGAATGATACATGTTGAACCAAACCTTCTTGCATATAAGATCATTTTATTTGTAGTAGGCGGTCGAATCCAATTAAAATTATTTTAGAAGACATGAAGAAAAAAGACAGAAAACTGCGCCGAAACCCGAACTAACAGCTGAAACTGTTTTAAATCTTAATGGGACAATCTTAACCTTGAAAAATTGCACAAACTTTTCGATTCTGTGAGATAAAAAACCCAGACCGGTCAAGCAAATCAAAATTTCAGGTAATATGGTCACATTTCATGTGTGGCTTTCTATTTTGCCATTATTGTAATTTTTTCTAAAGTAGACATTCAAATGTAGCGAATGCAGTGGTCTTATTCATATATCGAAGCACGTAGAATATTGTACTAGTAGAATCAAAGTAAATAGGATGAGTGGAAATAAATCACGTGGAATCCATGAACGTAAAAAAACCTTCGTTGCGCTTCCCATCGATTCGTTTTCATCTGTGCGCAACGAAAGCACATATTGTTATTTCAAAACAAATAAATCAGATAAATTAAATGAAGAAAATGAATGAAAAAAAAAAATAAAATTGGTAAAGTAAATAATATGGAAAAAAATAAAAATAATTGAATTGAAAAAAACTATAAAATGAATTAAATGAATATCACGAAAACGAATGGTAGCAATGAAATTGAAAAAACGGATAAAGCGAATAAAATAAAATAAAAGAAATAAATAAAATAAAATGTTCGAATCATGAATGAAATTATAAAATCAATAATAATAAATAAAATTAATAAAATAAATTATGTTACAAATGTATACAATCAATAAAATGGAAAACAATAATAAAGTAAACAAAATGAATAAAATGACTGAAATGAAAAGTAATTAAATCAATATAATGAGTAAATGCAATGATATGAAAAAAGTTAATCAAATAACTAAAATTAATGACATCAATAAAATTGAATAACGAATAAAACGGATAAAATAAACAAAATGAATGAAATGAATAATATAAATAAAATAAATAAAATGATTTAAAAGGATAAAATGAATAAAATGAATAAAATGAATAAAATGAATAATATGACTAAAATGAATAAAATGGCTAAAATGGATAAAATGAATGTAATGACTAAAACGAATAAAAATTAATAAAAATGAATAAATAAATGATTAAAATGAAGAAATAAAATAAATAATGAAGAATAAAATTTTTCAAATGAATTAAACGAATAAATTGAAAAAAAAAATTGATCCAGTCCGGTTTCTTATCTTGCTCAGTTCATAAGTTAAAAATCACTCCGTTGCTATTTGAAAAAAAGAAACAAAAAATTTATTCCTTCTACCTAATGGATGAAACGTAAACGAATAATAAACAACAATGCAAATCTAGTTTATACCATGATGCAGCCAAACTGTGTTGCTGTTGATTTTGCAAACTGTCTTGTAAGATCACCGATTAGTGAAGTGAAACAATTGTTGCTTAACGTAGCAAAAGTAAGTGCTGTGCAACTCCACCATCTACGTCGTGAGGTACATATTATTTTAAAAATGTTAGTCAAGTGGGATGATTTGCTTCGTAGAAAAACACATTGTCGAATGCAATGACATTTTGTACAGTATCCCAACCTAATTATACCGCGTACTAACCAGGCCGCTATTACAACTCATGTCAAAATACCGAAAAGTGAATACTGATAAGGAAGATACTTGGAGTAACTTCTCAGATCTTCTCAATGACGTTCGTGTGACTAGAATGCGTCTTACAAAACCATACCATCAAAATCAGTCCAAGGCAATGTATATACTCAGTGAACATTGGTCACATACCCAGTGCAAATTCCGACATACCAATACTGTGAACCGCAAACTTTGTGCAGACTCTGCTAAGGAAATTCCATCCTTTACGACCAAGGTACACAGTCGTCGAATGTTAAACCACAACCGTTTGTAAACCAACAACTGTGGACCGGGCAGTAATAAATACTAACTCGACAATGATCGTGCCCAGCACCACTAAATCAACTGACATTACCAGCAGCAAAACACCAACGATTACACCAAATGCCTTCAAACCAACAACCAACAGCTTTAGTAAAAAATCAAACACCGATTATGAAGGATTTACGACAGCGACCCTTAAGCACAAATAAACAAAAAAGAACATCCAACAGTGAGCAACATGAATACGGTACCGATCAGTAGATGGACCAAATGATCCGCAAGCTGTGGCAGACAACGCAGCTAATATTTCACCACCAAGGAACAGCGATCTCAACACGCAGCAGCAATCTGCGTTAACTAGACCCGCTGAACAGACATTTTGAAACTTAATTTTTATTTTCACACATAATAAAAACCATAAAAGGGCCACGCATTGAGCCGTGTAAAATATTCAAAATGAAAAAAAAAATAAAATGATCTAAATGGATTAAATGAATAAAATAGGTTATATAAAAATGAAAGGGATAAAATAAAATGGAAATATTATGAATAATATAGACAAAATTAATAAAATCTATAAAAATAATAAAATGAATAAAATAAGCAAAATTAATAGAATTGATAAAATTGAATTAAAAGATAAAAATAAATCGAATTCAATGTATAATATGAAAAAATAAATATTATTATAAATTAATTTATTAAAAAATTGTATATAAAATCAATGAAATGAAAAATTATTGAAATGAAGAAAATAAATATCATATATGAACTGGGAAAAAATTACCAAGAAGCGAAAATGAAAACAATGAATAAAATAAGTTAATTGAATGATACAAATAAAATGTGTGAAATTAGTAAACTAAACTAAATGAATCCAGAGAATGAAATAAACGAAATAAATAAAATGGGCTCAAACAATCAAATGATTAAAATGTAATGATCATTAGCCAACCATATAAAATAAATAAAATAAAGAATACTTCAAAATAAATTAAATAAATAAGCCCAATAAACGAATAAACTGAAAAAATAAGAAAAAAATGAAACCTTGAACGAATATATGTAAATAAATAAAACGAATTTGAGGACCACTGTTTCAGAAAGTTCTGAAATGTTTGAGAAATTCAAATTATTTGAAGGATGGCTTATTAATGGACAATCCGCTTTCTACAGTTTTCATTCTTTTCTGTTTTCAATTTTTCAAATTTTCGTTTTCCACTGGTGTATTTACTTAATCCATGGACTCCAATTAGTTATCCTGAAACTAGAAAGGTCAATTTGTTTTGGTCAAGTTGTTTTCAGGTCCAGTATTTTAACGCATAATTGGAAATAGTAAACTGGGATAAAGTTACATGTGCTTTCAAGCCTCCTCAGCACAGAGCGAAGTGAGAGAGAATGCGATTTGTGAATAAGATAGGTAGATATTTAATTTGCATTGAAATAAATAGAAGAGAGTGTGAGGTGTCTAGGCGGTCAGTCCATCACAATTTTAATTATACTTGTAGCTTGCGAATTAATTGTTTCATTCGGGATTCTCGATCCGGACATATGGATGAATGAGTCCTATATAAACCAGCACCATAAAAAAAATAATTCAAACTTTCAGAATAAGTAATTCCCCGGAAATATTTTTTTTAAGAATGAACATCAGTCAGGACAGGGCTAAATACCTCTGTTCCATCCCAGGAACCAAAGGAGTGACATTAACCCTCTTATCCAAGTCACTCCCAAATATTTATCAAACCTCTAATAAATTGAAACGGTTGTGTACGGTTGTCCACGTTTATTCCGTACTCAAGGTTCAAAATAATTCGTTGATTAAATTTTTCATTAAATGAATAGTTTGATTGCGTTATAATTTTGAATCATCTTTAATGCCAATTTAATGCTTGTGTCCTATTCCATATGTGCCACAAACGAAATGACCAGAAAAATTGCGGGCGAGCGTCTGCAATTTTCCAGGATCCCTACATGTATTGGCTGTGTATGTGTAGACTAGTCTAGACTAGAGTAGAGAATCAATTTATAGAGAAACAGCAGACAAAAATAAGGGATGAATACATCAAGTCAGGAAAGTTTTCCACTTTGAAATGTGCTTAATACTTTTTGAAAAATAGCTCACTCATAATTAAGTAAATTCACAAAATGTTTAAGCTTCCGTCACTCGCGTGAGTGCACTGATTGCACGCTGCTCTGAAAATCTAGAGAAATCATCTTAGACCACCAGCGGCTCCTCGTTCCCTATGCGCGACCTACGGAGGGTTAAGTAACCGAATCGGATAAGTTGTCGAACTTTGACGATTGATATGTGAGACTCGGCCCTCTGGGCCTCAGAGAAAGTTTTTGAAGTTTAAGCGAATCCTATAAATTGCTTTGGAATGAAATGTAAAAATACGTGTCGAATATTTTGACTTCTAAACCGCAAAAATAATTATTTGGAAAAAAAATTTTGTGTGGCCAATTTAACGCGAAATGCCCCATATATTTTCTAACACATAAACATTTTATATTCTTGTGAGTGAACCAGAAGCAACCAAACAAGCCAATATTTAAAATGGGGCTTCTGTAGCCAATCACCAGTCGATTGAGCGATATTCCTAAAATAGTAAATTTTTGTGTCGATCTACTCACACCCTATGACAAGTTTCTTAGAAGCGGATTCAAATTCGCAAAACATTGATCTCAAACAAAAATCTCATGATTTATGCATTACATTAACAGCTAACAAGACAATAATTACTTCTTATGACAGACTTAATCCAACATCCTTCATTATTATTTAAGCTCTCGAGTAAATCAAAGAGTCAAGACCCGAAATTCCCATTATCCATCCATTAGGATCCCATCATTCAACTACCTATGTAGCCTAAACGTAAGCCACCAAAAAGCCACTTCGACAAAGTATTCTATCCCATCAGCCACTTCATTAAAGCGAAATATTTCACATCACGTTTCGGTATGATTTATACTCTGTCTCTGTTTTTTTCCGCCTGCGAACCTAAAACGGTGCCGGTTCAGGGAGCTCTCGAAAAATGTTTTCTCCCCCGTTTCGTGGTCTGTCTCCGGCGGGGCCAAAACACAACCAAATACCGACAAGACGTTTAAAAATTACACAACTGTACCCGAATTCCAAAATTGCTGCCTTCTCTGGTTAGGATAGATCAAAGGAATTCTCGGAGTAGAATAGCACTCCGTCTCGAAGAATGCCGCTTGTCTTCCATCCAAGTAGGAAAAACTTGTACCATATACCTACTGTATACGCCTACTGCTCGAGCGTTTCCATGCCGACTGGGTGGCGGTACGTTTCTGCGAACCATGGAATGAGCGAGCACTCGAGTGTAATATTATAACATTACACAAAGTCAGCGGTGCGGCAGTCCGTGGTCGAAGTTCGACGGTTGTGGGATGGTAATGTTTTTCTGGAAACGAGATTTTGGCAAGTGTATTGGCTATGTAAATCCATCAAATCAAACTGAACGAAAAATTAGATGAATCTAGAGCTGGTTTCTTCTTTGATTGGATGGTTTGGTTCATTGGTAGCCGCACGGTGCTCTGAAAGGCGAATATTATAACGATATAGAAAGGATGTAAAGTTTTATGTTTTAGTGATCTTTTTATAAGAAATTGTGAAAATTAAAATATTCGATTGCTTAAAATTTTGATTTTTCAAATACTAATTCCACATTTTTGTTATACTAATGGAGACGCATGGTGTTGCACGCCCTCAATATCTTATAATTTATGCGTGTCCATTACTATATAGAAAATATGGAATTAGTACACGGAAAACTGATCGAATATTTTAATAAATTTGCATTTAAAAATGCTCTATCCATTAATTTGGTTCGATTAAAAATCTATTTAAAACGTATAAAAATCGCAGCAAGTTTACACGCAACCAATAAATCTGAATGTTTAATATAATTGTATTTGGTCTCATTTTCGTTTATTATTTTATTCGAATTTATACAATATTATTGATATTAAAAATGATTTAAAACAAAACATATCACTTAAGAAAATGATGGGAGTCCTCTCTAGCTATAATGTTCGTCATCCAGAGCACCGTGAACCACGCTTATTGCAGTGGTTAACCGATAGGCGAAACAAAATTATGAATTGTGGCTTTGCTACTGGTACTTATTTCGTGATAAAGATAATAAGTACCAAAACAATTTCTGAATCGAAGTGAATTTTTCATTAGTGGTTTCTTAGATATTTTATTCATCAGAAAATCTGGTTGACTTCAAAATCCGAAAATTACACATGCCGAACGGAAGACTCTCCAAAACTCACAATATCATCTGTGCGAATATATCTGCTTGGGGTCGAAACGATGTCCTCTCGATTGAAATAGCAACAATAAATAACGATACTTTGCGAACGCCTCCCGTGAATTCTGTACCGTGAATGATGCTGTCATGCCTTCGACAGCCAAGCCGACGCGTCAGTCCTTAGACGGCGGCTATAAGCCACTTCACCGCATATCGCCTGAGGTGATACGCACAGTCGAAGTACGAAATCGCAGAAAAAGCCTGTTGAAGCAGTAGCATTCCCTCTCGCTGTGATTTATATTCTGAGAAGGGCAGGAAAAAAGCTATCAAATCGTAGTCGCCGCCGTCGTCGTCTCCGTCGTCGTCGTCGGCCGGGTTGGCTAGTTAGTCTGCTTACGCCCTGCTGGGACGAGATTTATGTACAAGCCGATGTCACCTGGATTGATTGCATAAAAACAAGCGCTTCCTTTCTGTGATCCGGACGCAAACTGAACGGTATGGGAAGATTCCTTTTTCCATTCTAGTAAGTCGCCGTAAGAGTTAAAGGTACGGATCAATGAATTTTGAACCGGTACGGTGCCAGCAGTCTCGGCGGTGCCTGTAAGCTGTCTAATTCACTGTAAGGACGATAACGCTTGCAAAGCCAGTGACGAGCAACAATTTCTCTTTGTTGGGTCACCAGTTTTTTTTTTGCTACTGGCTAATCAAGAATGCTCCTGCAAAAAGTCAACAGAGACGGAATCGTTTTTCTCGTTAGGATATTTTTTCTTCCAAGTTTTAAACTTCAATAACCTACATGCAAACAACAACTTTGTAAACAGTTTTAAGGAAGCTTTGAAACATTAGCGTGCTTTCGACGTTGGGAACATGCGAGAGCAGTCAGCGGAAATTCGCCTCGACATTCGGGTGTACCACCAGGAAAATAAGTGCCGTGGTTGCTCATATCGCTACGAACATTCACTTCTGACACATACACAACTTAGCGTCCCAAGAAGCACACACCGGAAGCCACACCGAACAGGAAAAGCACAACTTTTTCTTCGTGCTAGCTCTTGATAAATCCTTCCACGTCCCGGCCAGGGACGGAAATCTGTTTCTTCTACTAACGCTGATGAGACTTCGGGTACCACTAGAGTACCATATTTTAGCTGCCAAGTTATCATATTCGACCATTTCTTTGCTGCTGCTGCTGTGGTGAGGAGAAGCACAGAGACAGTACGGTTAGGAGCTGCTTGGGGCCTCGCAGTTCACTTCGGGGCGGAAGGTGAAATAAATTGTCCAAGTGATAAAACGAAAGTTTCCTGTGGCTAAGTTTATAAATGCTACTGCCTTACGAGCCATCTTATTCACTGTCCGTTCGTCGGCTGAGTAGATGTAAGGAACGTCACGGATACGAAATTCGGTGCACCTGGGGAAATCACCTTATGTGGAGCAGTCATCAAATGATGTGACCTTAATTCTGTGGTTTTAGGTGACTACAGTGGTCACATTCATGTCAGTTTATCGTTCATTTTTTTGATATCCTTGAGAGCTGTTGACTTTAATTTGTTTTAACTTGGAGAATGAGCTTATTTCTTATGTGGCTTTACGTCGTTTTGCACACTGGATAGTTTAGAATTTTCCACGTTCCCATGTTTATTAAGGAGTTGTCTGATTAATAAGGTTTGAAATACTATTTTTTCTGAGTCTGAAATCAGTAGAATAATAGGAAAATTAAATATGCCAAGGTTACGTATAATTTGGAGCGTAGGGTTCTCTTAAAGCACCCTTGGCAGAGTCCCAATTTTGCGGGCCCTGGGTGTTCCATTGTCTGGAGAAAAGACGATAATTAGAAGAATGAAATTTAACAAGAACTATCCTAATGAACTAAATGGTTAGTTCTTTGAAAATTCCTGGTTTTAGTGTTGGCAAGCTGCCTAGTGATATATTTGTGCGATGAGGATTCTCTTTAACCCGTATCAATGGGATAGTAGCTTTAGTGCCTAGCATTTCATTAAGATGACAACTCTGATACTGGAAGCCGCAGAGAAACTTCCCTGCAACCGATCCAGGTGAGTCGGAGCGCTCGCGTTGCATGCTGGGCCGCATGAAAACTCCCCTCACACTCCGAGGGGCTGGGTAGGAAGCTCGCTTTCGTTCATTACCGATGTCAAGAAATAGCTTCTGGACTGGATCATTGGTGAGAATTTTTCAGATCAACGAAGGCCTGCATTACGCTATGTAAGGGTAACGTGCTTTACCAGCTCACTGATTTCGCTTCCTCGACTGCTACATTCCTATAGGGTACGGGTTTCTTCCATCGCGGATGATGATGGATTTCTTCCAAGAGCGAACAACTTTCAATCCTGATCTGTGAATACTGACGAATGGGGATGGGACGTTTTGGTGAGGTACCAATTGCATGGCTCCGCAATAGACTGCACAGAAAAATACGGATTTTTGAAAACTCATTCGGGTCGAATCTGAGTCGATCTCTAGTTCTACTGGATATCTCTACTCAAAACTTGAGTCACATCGGACAAGTCTAGCTATCCGACCAACGTGTTCGAGGTTTGTATGGGATATTTTGACGATTTACATGGAGAAAGTGCACTAAGTTTCACTTTCACAGCTAGCAAAATAAGAAAGATCATTTTATTACCTATGACTTTGTCGAGAACTGCCAATGAATCCAACTTCCTGAACAGAAGTTATCAAATTTTTAATTAAATGATGTTTGAGTCGGCTTTTCATGGGAGCTAACAGCACATGGTGGTGAATCAATAGTCTTTTCCAACAAACTTAATTGTTTTGTGAAATTATAGTTGGGTTTAACTAAATACTATGTTTGGAAATATTTTAGTACACGACGTCAGTAATTTTTTAACCACTAAATTTCATTTTTAAATTTCAACGAAAAGAGAGCGCCAACACTAACCTTTAAAGGAATATAGATACATTATGGACATGTTCAAAAGAATTACTGGAAAAGGCATGTTCTACAACTATGTAGAAGACACCTAATTTCAGTCTCTTTCCATTGAAAAGTTAGTTTTGGCGGCCTACATGTAGTGAAATGAAGATCTTAAATTTCTACCTAAAAGATGGCTCATATAGCATTCTCAAATTCATTAAAATATACTGTTCACTAAATCTAACCATTAATTCGCAAAAAATAAAGTACTGATTCACAACCATGTGCTGCTAGGTCCCATGAAAAACTGATTGAGACATCACTTCATTTAAAGTTCAATAACCTCTTCCAAGGAAGATCAATTGATCTGCAGTCTTCGACAAAGTTGTAGACAACGAAATTATCTTTCTTATTTGTACATGTAGTGATAAACTGATACATGCAGTGCCAGTGCACTGCACTGTACGTAGCTGTAACGTGTAATAGAAAACAATAAGAACTTAGCTATATTTCCCCCTAAGGACAAAAAATTGGGTAAACACCAAAATTTCTATGCTATATTTCACCCTAAGGAGAAAAATTGGTAAGCACTAAAATTTCTCACGATGGCGAAATTTTTTGGGAAAATCAGTCTTTGTACATGAAGGGCAATAGTCATGGGTGCGTTTCAACTTCGTCTCATCAGAAACCGACACTAACTTTTTGTTGGAAAAGATTAGTGCCGCTAAACTAAAACACACTTCGGGTTTCAATCGAACGATTGCACAGTGGCACGACTTAGAACAAAAGGTGGACTAAAGTCCAAACTTTTCCGTATCGGTTCATATAGGACGATTTTATGTAATTTTGGTACGCTGAATTCGTTTTCGATATTAAAACATTTCAAAAATGAACATTTACTATTCATTAGGGTGTCTCAAATTTTTTTTTCTAAATCGTTCTTAAAATTTGTGTATATTAATTTTCGTGCGCTAAATCGTTTTTGATATTAACATTTGTAAAACAAATTTTATTATACATTAGGGTGGCTCAAAAATAAAATTGTTGTGAAGGTTAAAAAAAATTTAAAGACATTTTTGTGCGCTGAATCCCTATGTTGGTTATAAAAATAGAAATTAACTTTACTACTTATTAGAGTTGCTCAAAAGTAAATATTTTGTCTTTTATAATGATTTCTTTCAATTGTAATTTTGGAATTTATTTTTCGTATTCAAACTAATTGATTGACATCCCATTATGGGGCTTCAGAAATGACTATATTATTTTTAATAAGGATCAAATAAGATGTGATCGACGAATTTAGGAACGTTTAATTCATTAGTAGGTTACTTGGTATGAAAACTACATTTTCTTTCATTTTAAAAACAAACATTTTGAACGTCTTAGTGGAATATTGATTTACATTCACTAATCAACAAGATGTTTAACGATTTTGTTTTCGCAGGTGTGTTTTAAGTTAATTAGATTGCTTATTTCATACCTTAAATAAAAATAAATCCAAAATCCTTTTTTCGCGTATATGGTTCATTTAAAAATGGTCTTATTTTATTTGGATAATATCGCATACCCTTAAGCTATATCAGTGCTATGCAAACTCGGATAAAATAGTCTCACCAAATGACCAGAACTCAACTGTGTTCACTTAATTTGACAGTTATTGCGTAAGTTAGCAAAAATAGTTCATGAAACATTTTATGACACATTTCAGATGGTTGAAAATATTTACTGAATTTTAAACATTCTTAATTCCTTTACCACTTAAAAACCATACTTCCCACTCGGCTCCTTACTCTTGATCACTAGTAAAACCCTTGTAGATCATGCTCTAAATGCTATTTGAAAGTTTTGCATAAATTAGTGTCATTATTCTAGTTATCAAGTGAATATTCAAATTAAATATCAGTAATAGCCACTGCTTATCGCAAGTTTTCGCAAAACTAGCATAGGCTCATTTTAAAGAGAAAATAAAAAGCTTTCGAATGAGCATAGTGTGATCACGGGCATTCACGGGCGTCGTTGTTGTTATCGCTTTAGAAGTTCGAATTCAATAAAAATTCAAGACAAACAGTTATCTAAACACTAACTAAACCAACTAGTGACTTACTTTTGGCGATTTAACGATGTAATTTTATCACACGGATAATTTTGGTGAAGTAATGCAATTCATAAAATCAACCGTTTCTTTGAAAAACGAGAATAACCGTATGTAGTTCCTATGGTCAAATAATGCAAAAAACACTTGAGTTATGCCCTTCAAAAAGCTGTCAAAAATTCATTTTTCATGCAAATCACCTAAAATCTCGCGAAAATGTCTCTGAGGGCTCAGCTGATACGAGAAAAATACTAGTGAGAATTTCGCATAACCTTCATATATGGACTTAAGTCCGGGCTCGTCCCACTGTGGACTGGTCAAACATCCGGCCAGGTTAGCCGGCGCTAATCTATTCCGACAATAAGTCACCTCTTCGCTGCTATGTGTTGACCGAGCGTTTTCATACCTTCAGTTTATGAAAGAGCGTCCAGAAATAATTCGGGTTGAAGTATCTCAACCACTGGGTTCCTGCTCCCATGTCGTAAGAAGCAACTAAAAACAGGAGTCCTCAAGTCAAGGTGTTTCTCCGTGCCGAGGACTGACTGGCTGGCAGGACTAAAATATGCCCGTAAGGCACAAAGTGTCGTAGGTCTTATTCTTGCTGTGTTACGCAATTCTCTGACACAGTGGACGTATATTTTTGGTCAAATCGTGGGATTCAAATGATGGTCATGTCACTAACACCCATTTCGGGGATCGCTTTAGGTGATTATAAGCCCATGTGTTTGGTATCTTTTACTTGCTGTACAACACGTGCTGATGATGAAATGTGTAGTGCCGTGATCGAGTATGGTTAGAGTAGCACAAATTAATATTCAGCATAAACGTACAGCGACTATAAATATTTCCCGCCTTGCGCAGGAAGGAAAAGCTTCCAAAGCTTTGGTTAAATAACCTTATTTCCGTAAAGGAAACTTCTATTTTGGAAAGCTACTTAACCTCGTCTACGTAGCTTTCAACAAAAATGGCATGAAAAATCCACGTTGAATGCCTCGTGCATGCATACTTGCGAATAGTGCTATTGACACATGTCTTATATCCAACCTCACAACACGCCATATTTGTGTTGTCACAGTCAATATGACTGTTGATAACATAAATAAGAATTACGTCTATTGTTCGGCATTTTTGCAGGATGATAAACCATCACCTTCTGATGATTTCAAAAGCGTTGTATCATACTGTGGCAGGAATAGGTTTCCTCTCATAATCGGCGGTGTTGCAAATGCAAATAGGGCAGCTCAGATATAAATTTGAGAGGCGCCAAAATAATGGAAAACTTAAGTAGTGTAAATCTGCATATTCTTAATAAAGGAAACCCCCAAACATTTGCACGAGCTGGCAGAGAAGAGGTGTTAGATGTAACTCTCTGCTCTGACAGTATTACGCATGAGTTGGAAAACTGGCTCGTACCAAACGAGCTTGAACCGTCGTTATCTTATCTCATCTTCTTTGATCATTTAAACGTCTCGCTAGATATGGTCACACATCGTAATTCCAAATATACGAACTGGGACTTCTACGAAGAAGGCTCCCCATCAGAAGGGCATAACTGATTTATAACACCTGGAGTTATTTATTTCAAAAATATTTTGAAGAAGAATCTGTTATAAATCCGGCTGGTTAGTTGTTAAAATAACAAAAAATAAAACAAAAACCTGGCTAATTATAAGAAAATTGTAACAACATTGATATGATTTTATCAAAGTTAAACTAAATGAGATATATTTTTTCCCAAAAGTATATAGATATTCTGTATATATATATAACTGTATTAGATATAATCATCTAATGATAGTGACCTAGTAACAAACGATCAATTCATAAATTGATTTTCAATTCCGTTATCTGAATATAACTCCAGTTGTTATAAATATCAACCATAGTTATAATAGTGTTATTGTTTTGTTATGCTCTTCTGATCGGGCTTGGCGACTAGGTTTTTATGGGTATCGTCCGGCGATTGAATCTCCAAGTTACTTGGATGAGGTCGTGGATAAAAAATCTCCCTCATAGTAGCAGTATACCAAGAAGCTTGTCCGCTTCGAGCTATGCGTGCTTCTAGAGGAATACTTTGATGGAATACCGAACTTATTCGACTCGAAAAGTTATGTAGAAAAGCTTGGAACCACAGGGCAGGGACGGATCGGAGACATTTAAGTTGGCTCGCAAAGCATACAGAAATGCTCTTCGATCCTCTTAGCAAAGGGGTTGGATAGGCCTCTGCACAAATGTCTCAAGTAGTTAAGACAATGAGACTAGTAGATTAAATAAGTTACTTTCGAAATCAAAAGACTTTCATGTCAGTTCGAGTAGAACTGCTAATGGTGAATACTCGTCTGACGAAGATGCAGTACTCAACTGTCTTTTTGACACACACACTTTCCAAGCTCTACTGAGCCATCTCTGATGACTGCCCCTGAGTTTATTTCAGGTAGTTCTGATTTTTGGGCATTTGCTCGTAGAATTGTGGCAACCGAGTCAATCAAATGGGCGATTGAAAGTTTTGCTCCGTATATTTCCGTCTCATTTCAGTTCTACTACAAAGAGAATATGAACACTTCAAGCATATTTTGAAAGAATTTCTTATTTGTCGTCTTGCAATGGCATACATTCCATAAGCGTGGCGGGAAATAACTGTAAAATTCATTCCCAAAGGTGGCCGCGTCACTTATAAGGAAGCAAAGAGCTTTAGACCGCTCAGTTTGACCTCCTTCCTTCTGAAATCAGTGGAACGTTTAATCGATCACTACATGTTAGTTTGGGCAAGCAACCACTGCATACAATGCAGCATGTTACACAATATATTCTACAACATTGAAAAAGCTTTTTCACAAAAGCAATCAAGCTTAAGACTTTTTCTCGATATTAAAGGTGCTTTAGATAACGTGTCTTTCGAAACCATTTTGGAAGCAGCTCGGGGTCATGGAGTACCATCATATATGACGAACTGGATACTCGCAATGCTTAGCAACCGACATCTGTTCTCGGCGTTAAGACAAGCAGAGAAAAGGAAACTAAGTATCTGCGGATGTCCTCAAGGTGGTGTACTATCACCACTTCTATGGAAAGTTGTCGCCGATGGCTTGTTGAGGTAGTTAAATGAGCTTGGGTGCCGACGAATGTTTTCGCCGTTGATTATCATATAATGATCACCGATATTTGCATTAACACACTTTTTGATTTGATACAACACGCCTAATGTTGTTGAGCATTAGTGTCTTCATGTTGGACTACCAGCTAATCCAAATAAAACATTAATGGTGCTTTTCACGCAACGAAAAATTACAACCGGTGCTCGTCCACTACAGTTCTTTGACTCTGAGAATAATGTCGCAGAACAAGTTAAGTACGTTGGGGTAATTCTTGACTCAAAAATTAATTGGACAGCTGGCATCGATGTCAGGATCAAGAAACCTTCCATGGCCTTTGGCCAATATAGACAGGATTTCGGCAAATCTTGGGGACTCAAACCCAAGTACATTCAATGGATCTACACAACAATTGTTAGACCAATTCTGGCTTACGGATGTCTTGTTTGGTGGCATAAGGGAGAAGTCATGACAATCCAATCAAAATTTTAACATCTTCGAAGGATGCTGTTGTAGAATCACTCTTGAGCATAAAACCACTATATGTATTTCTGAAACAAGAAGCACTTTCTTGTGCATAGCGTCTTAAGGTTACCGGTTTCGGGAATAGTACCCCAATAGATCCTGCAACTAGCCATACAAGACTGTGGCCCCTGATGGTTTCTTGGGATGAGTATACACTTGCTCCCAGTGACCTTACACTCACATGTAGTTTTCCTTTTAGAACTTTCAATATGAGAATTCCTCTTCGCGAGGATTGGCTGTCTGGCTGGATGGAGCGAAGAATACGTAGTTTGTTATACTACCGGTTCTTTGTTAGAGAGTCGAGCCGGTGCTGGTGTCTGTTGTCATGAAATGAGATTAAACCAATCTCATTCGCTTGGAAAATACTGTACCATATTCCAAGCAGAAATCTGCGATTCTGTGTGACGTATAATCAGCACTTCAACAGGGAATTCGCGGTAAAAGAATCTATTATTGCTCTGACAGCCAGGCTGCCCTGAAAGCAATTAGTTCGGCAGATTCGAGATCGAAATTAGTAATCGCATGTCGAACTCAAGTCGAAGAACTTAGAATTTCACCTTCTATGGGTACCCGGTCATTTCGGAATTACTGGAAAAAAAATGGGCGGACAAATTGGTTAGAGTTAAAGCTGCGACTGACTTCGTTGGTCCAGAACCAGTTCTACCACGGTCCATAAGTTGGTTAAAGCACAAGATTCGCTGTTGGGCTGCATCCGAACATGCCTACCATTGGCGTAGCATGCAAACTTGCGTTCAAACGAAGACTTTTCTGCCGGATGTGAGTCCGAAATAGGCAAAGAGTTTGTTGCATTTTTCCAAGCACAATTGCAATGTTCTAGTCAAGGCGCTGACTGGACATTGCAAACTCAATTATCACATGGCTGCTATTTAGCGCGCTGAGTATTATTTATGTGATCTTTATGAATCAGATTACTGAACATCATATCATTTGATACGCAACTACCCTGTAGTAAGGCAAGTGTGTGTCCGGATTTTTAGTTCTCCATACATAGATGAACCTATGTATAGAAAGCTAACCCTTAAGGATAACCCAATGTGGTAAAGAGCTATAGTTTAAGCCGTATTTGAATGACAATATCTCTTCGGGGTGATATTTGTTCTGTTATCTCAAAATCCCATCGGGGGTTGGAAATGTATTCCTGCTGTTTTTACACCTGCAGATGGTTCAGCATCCTTTCGGGGGGATGCAGAATTCTGTTTTTGCCTTTCTCATATAGAAAGGTTATGCAATCGCTCTAAAAATTGTCAACCTAATCCCGACCCGGAGGGCCGAATGTCATATGCCATTCGACTCAGTTCATCGAGATCGGAAAATGTCTGTGTATGTGTGTAAGTGGAAAAAAATGTCACCTCTGTTTCTCAGAGACGGCTGGACCGACATGCACAAGTCTCAAATGAAATGTACAACCTTCCCATCGGCTGCGATTGAATTTTTTGTTGATTGGACTTCTGGTTCCGGAATTACGGGTTGAAGAGTGCGACCACACAGCAAATTCCCATGAAATGAAAAATTCTCAAGGGGGGGAGTAAGAGAAAATTTCAAAATCGAATAAGTCTTTTGGATGCCAAATGACTTTAAAATGCATGAAACTGTAAGTGCGGGTTAACACACTCGACCGAACTAGCTCAATTTTATTTCTCTCAGGGTCGGCAACCGTTTAAGGGAGGACTCGATCAACCCGAAACTTACCCTGCTTCTAAGTGGACTTTACCGAGAGACAAATATGAGAGGAATACTGACTGTGAATATAAAAGAAAAGAATTTACATTTCAGGTTTTTTTTTATTTTCGGATTCTGGATTATCGGTTCAGTACTGTGCACAGGAAGCAAACGATGGGGCCCATTGATGAACGGCGAAGTGGGAGAGTTCATACCTGGTATTTTTGTCGATGGACTGCTTTGCTTGACGGAAGATGGTGCTATTCGGCTAGATAGCCGTTTATGGAACTCCCTTTTTTGTCGATCAAATGCTCCAAAAGATGATGAAATGTGCGTCGATTCCCTTGGTTGCAGCGACGAGGGGTGCCTTTCCGCACTCGGTAGCAAATGGCGGTGGGGGAAGTCGGGGTGCTTTAGTCCGATTCCGACCGTAAACGGCTCCTTCAATTACGCACCCGTTGCCGAACGTTGGGTCCAGACGGCGGCTAGTCATAGGCCGTAAAACTATAGCGGATCGATTTATTTTGGTGGGTTGATCACTATTTCTCCGATACGGTGGATTTTTTCAGAAATTAACGAACGAGGGTGACTTTCAAACGTCCTCGTTGCCAAAGTGAAGCACTTTTTTTTAAAACGGGTCTTCTAATAATTTGCGTAAGGTAGCTCTGAAGATCTACTACCAACGGACTGTTCCTTATCTTCCTTCCTATCCATCTCCTTTCTCTTTCCTGTCCACACCTCTCTATTTCACTCTCCCTCTCCCGATCTCGACGATGACAGGATGCAGTAGTTGTGAGCAGACAAAATATCCCCAGCAAGTGGTATAATTTTGGCTGTTCAAATACTCGGGAACATTTTAAAGGGTTGGGAAATTAATGCGGTCTTTTTCTGTTGCGGTTTTTCCGTTACAAAGGTTCGTGATAATTTTTATATTACCGTTTGAGAAGTACGGCTGCTTTTGACCTCGGCATTTTATTATGGCACTTTAAGGGAACCTTTACTAAGCCCCAACACCTGGTATGGGTGTTCCGGGGTGGACGCAAAAGGTCTCTTTTAAAGGCCGGGGTTAAGGTACAGCAGTGGGTCCGTGGTTTCTCAAACGGTAACGTTCACAGTAGTTTCTTTTCTGAAAAATTACGTTACCTAATTAGAGGTTTATTTTTTATTGCGGTTAGTAAACTTATGCTATGTTAAACAAAAATACAGAAAATATTATAACAACAAAATTATGCTAACAACAATATAAATTTTTACAGAGCCAGATGAACAAACAGAACATTACTTACGCTTACACACTAATACTTACATACTACAAACAAATTCCAACATAGATGCTGCTCAATAGTTACAAACCAAAAGGGACGGTAACAAAACGTTGAGATTTGATGTAATATCGAAAAAAAAATTTTTGACGAGAATTGACTTTTTTGACTTTGGCACATTTTTGCCTTTCTCATATATAAAGGTTATGCAATCGCTCTAAAAATCGTCAACCCAATCCCGGCTTTGGCTTGTATAGGCTTAGGTAGGAGTATGCAGTAAGGGGTTGCTACTTTAAAATTATAACTAGTTTAAAATTTCTTAACGAATCTCCCTCTTTGATCCGCCGCTGGTTTCAAGCGATGTTTCAGTGTCGACACATAGTATCTCAAAATCGTGGCAGTCGATCCATTGTATGTACTATGTGCAAATCGTACTGAATATGTAATATACATTTCCATCATTGTACTGAACATAACCAGCTATGGAATCGTAGTTTGGACAAATGAGAAAGGCACAGTTGCACCACTAGGTAGATTAAAACAGGTTTTATTGTTCTGTGTCGTTATTTTCCTTACCTCTAATCTTGCCACTTCCCCAATGCTTGCTCAAGGAAATGATGACAATATATTCCTTGTTTGGACATGAGTCTTTGTTTTTTCCTTTCTTAAGGCTCAAGTTACTTCATGGCTTGGTAGTGTGCGTGAGAAAAACTGTGCTCAGCTTTGCCACCAGATTATCCATTTAAACCTTTTCAAAACTCTAAAAGAAGAATATCAGTCGATTTATTAGATCATCACGATTCATGCAAAATACCTGCTGAAAAAACCATCGGCTTAACTGAATGGTGCTTTTGAAAAAGTGGTTGTGGTTTTTTCATTGCGCTGTTGTGTTACGTACCCCAGCACGGTATGGTAGTGTGACAAAAAATCACAGCCACTTTTTCAAAAGCACCATTTAGCGAAACCGATAGTTTTTCCAGCAGCTATTTTGTATGGTTTGAATCGTTGTGATCTGATAAATCGGCTGATATTCTTCTTGTAGAGTTTTGAAAAGGTTTAAATGGATAATCCGGTGGAAAAGCTGAACACAATTTTTCCTACCCATACTACCCAGCGTTCAAAACTAACACACGCTTAAAAAAGGTAACTTGAACCTTAAGGATTCTTTATGAACGTGTCCACTGGAAAACAGACAGAGAAAGAATGACCGGAACAGTGAGAACAGTGAGAATGAAGAAACGGTGAAAACTCACCTTCATTGGAAACACTAAGAAAAGATATGTCCTCGAGCAGGAATCGAACCTGCGATCTCGCAGTCTCTAGTTGGGTTAAGTGACTGGGAGATCGCAGGTTCGATTCCTGCTTGAGGACATATCTTTTCTCAGTGTTTCCAATAAATGTGAGTATTCACCTTTTCTTCATTCTCACTGTTCTGGTCATTCTTTCTCTGTCTGTTTTCCAGTGGACACGTTCATAAAGAAACGATGACAAGATTATTCATGGCAAGGTACAAATCTCCTATCAACATGGGGAACGTGCCATCTGAGCCAGACGCTACTTATTCCTGATTCCCCTACGCTATTTTTCTCCTTAGTGGAGAAAATTTAGATAAAAACCATTTTTACTCCACTAAGGGGAATGTCATTAAATAAACATTTGTGTCAGGTATAGGTTTTCATAGGGTATATAAACAAACTCACAGACCGTGACATATAGGACCATTAAACTATTAATCCTGTTGCCGCGCAAATGAGTTAATTATACAATGTCAGCAGTGCATAAGAAATGCATCACTGCTAGGCGTAGGGAAGGTTGATGTTGATCTTAAAATCCCGAAAATGAAATGAAAAGAACACAGAAAAAGGTATCACTGCCTATTTACCAACCTCCCGCGCCTAATATACATAAGCGTGCCATACGCAGTCCGATTAGCTAGCTTTGGGTTTTTCCTTCTCACTTACTCTGCGGTTAGGATAGTAATAAAATCTTAGAAAGCGGTACAAATGTAACCGCATATTTTGTGAGCCCTTGCGGGACTGGACTAGGATTGAATAGCAGGAATCCGTATTGTGGTTAAATACGTCAGTCTTGAAGAGGCAGGGCCAAATATATAAGTAAACAAATAGGAATTGCGCCCTTCTAAGGCCATAGGAAATCTACACCGTATCTCAGGAGAATAGGGAAAAACTTAAGGACTAAAAGGGACAAATTTTCCCGTAGCGATATATGAATCGCGCGGGCAACATGTAGCTTTAAGATAACTTTTGTAAATATTTTCTGAATAAATTTAGTTTCAAGTTTCAAAGTGATTCACAGTGCTTCTTTAACTAAACGAAAGAAAATCAAGTTTCAAAGTTCTAAAACTCCAGACGTCCTTCTAAGAAAGAAGACCCAACCACGGAAGCAGGACCACAGCCCAAGGAACATTAGGAGAGATATAAAGTCCACGGCCTCGCTCTGGTAAGCAAAGTGTTGGGAAAACATTCCCGTTGTTTCATGGTGGCTCCGCAGAGAGGAGCACTGGAGAGTGATAGTTGAAATCTATCACTGAACACTGAAACTTCCGGACAGTCGAAACCTGGCCGATAACCAGAAATAGTGTGATAAGTATAAACGGTGTACAGCATAGAAAGCATTCTCCCAGGATTAAGTGCGATTAAGGAGGTTGCGCGGATGAAGTGGCAGCTTCTGAGGATACAAATATAAACTAAAGTTCTAATACAGTGTTACAAATACTAGATCCATAGAAAGTAAACATACATACCAAGTGTATAGTGACTGTAGTGGAAAGTATAAGAGACGCAGCAGACACCTTAGACAAGGGGAATTTGCTGAACCTTTTGACAGCACGCATATTAACACTGATAGACGTGGGTGCGCGGAATCTACATTTGATGCAGTCTGACATTTGTAGTAGTGTTGTGATGCAAAACGTAGGATAACTATCCGTGAAAACGCAAAAGTTGAGTAGTGTTTCTTCACGGAAAACTGGAGACAAAAGTTATGTTTTACTGCAACTAGTTAATAGGAAGGAAGAACACAGTCGGTCTCGCGCCGGCACCTGCAGATTAGAAGAACACAGTCGGTCTCGCGCCGGCACCTGCAGATTAGAAGAACACAGTCGGTCTCGCGCCGGCACCTGCAGATTGGAAGAACACCGTCGGTATCGCACCGGCACCTGCGGACTACGAAGAACACCGTCGGTCCAACACAGAAAAGGAAACAAGTAAGCTAATTTTAAGAGCGTAGCTATGGAGTATAATTTTGTACAAAATCCAAATGGCAACTGTCGCCTATGTGTTAAAGCTAATGATGTAGACAATATGGTGGCCTGCGACGATTGCGATCGCTGGTTCCACCTGAGTTGCGTAGGGTTGAAACATAAGCCAAAGAAGAGCGAGCTTTGGCTTTGTAGGAAGTGCCAGGCTATTAGAGACTCTCTCGCGGAGAAAGAAAGGCAATTAAGAAAATTTAAAGAGAGAAGTCAATTAGAAAATCCCCAAGCGGAAATTTTTGACTTATTAATTCAAAAAATTAATAAAATCAACGTCGGTAACCAGACTACCGCAAATAAGTACGCCCTAAGGCAGTCCCTAATGGACTTGCCTTATTTTGATGGGTCCTGTAAGATGTGGCCCAGATTTAAACAAACCTTCTACGAAACAACTCGTGAAGGGGAATTCACTGATTTAGAAAACCTGCATCGATTGCAAAGATGCTTGAAGGGAGGCGCACTACAAGCAGTTAACGCGCTGCTTTTAGACTCGCGCAACGTAAACAAAATTATCCAAAAATTAGAGGATCAGTTCGGAAGCATCGAGCTGATATATTCAGGCCTTTTACGAGACGTGCTAGAAATTAGGAATCCACGTTTCGAACAACCACAAACCATAGTAGACTTCGTATCTCGAATTGGTAACCTCGTCACCAATATGGACTGTTTGGGACGTAAGGAATATCTCAATGACCAACGTTTAGTCCGTGATTTAGTCAGCAGGTTACCACAGGGACTGCACTTAAAATGGCTAACTCACGTTAATGAGGAAAGGGCGCTTTCAACCACTGCAAATCCCTTTGTCGCTCCAACGGTAAGCGATTTATTTGATTGGTTACAGACCCAGCAAAAGCTAGCTACTATGTTGATAGCTGAGCGGGGATTACAAGACGATAAACACGTTAGAATAGAAAAATATAACAGGATTAATTATCACGCAACAAGCTACCAAAAATGCTTGTTATGCGAGCTTGACCACATGACAATAGATTGTGGTAAATTTGGAGAACTCTCTCCCGATCAACGGAGGAAGATCGTTAAGGAGAAGAATTTATGTTTCTCGTGCTGCAGACCGAATCACTCGGTAAAGAATTGTAGAACCACTAAAATTTGTAACATAGAAGGGTGCAAAAGTAGACACCACCAACTGTTACATGTTATAGCACAGGAAAAAAGGTCTGATGAAAGCGACAATGAAAATATAAATTACCACCATTCTGGTAAAACAATCCATTATCAAATAATTCCCGTCACTCTTAAGAACGGACCGCATGAAATAGAAACCTTTGCCTTCATGGATACAGGGTCCTCAGTAAGCCTAGTACAAAGTGACATAGTAGAAAAACTACATTTAAAAGGAATTGAACGTCCTATGACATTAGCATGGACGAATGGTAAGACTCAAAAAGAAAAATCGAGTCAAGAAATTCGTATGAAAGTAAGAGGTCAGTTTGATAAAACTTATTCGTTAAATGGCTTGAGAACGATAAAGCAATTATCGTTACCTACTCAAACTCAAGCGCGAGACAAACTGATTAACAAATACTCTTACTTAGAAAGTACAGAGTTACCGCATTATGAAAATGCAACTCCTACATTATTACTTGGATTGCCTCATGCATACTTAATGGCTGGACTAGAGGAAAAATCCAGAGGGTTCAATGAACCGGTGGCTAAGAAAACTAAATTAGGTTGGGTTCTTCATGGCGCAACACAACGTAGAAAATTTTCGCCAAAGCATGATGTAGGTCATAAAAGGGAAAACAAAAAAGAAATGATCCTTAGTCATTTCTGTATTGAATCTGTCAGAGTCAAGGAACCTGAGAAGCCGTTAATCTCAAAGGGCGATGAACAGGCAGAGAAAACAAAGTATGACGATACTTCAGGTCGTCTTCAGAAGTCGGAACAAGGGTTAGGTAGAAAGCCCTACCGACAAACAAAGCAGAAAGAATATTTTAAAAACAAATATTCAAATTTTGAGATAAAACAAGTCGTGTCGGGCGTTGACCCACAGACTTATACTTTATCGACAACACATGTTTTGCCAACACACCCTAAAAATGTTAGGAATAAGAATAAGGCACATGAAAGATTGAATTGTCATAAAATTGAAGACAGAAAACAAAAGACCAAAGAGCGAGAGAAAACAAAGGCAGACGCTGCCGTAAATAAACAAATTTGGCTGGGTATTGATTCCAGAACTAGATCACATACCAGATCAGCAGTAAAATTAGTGGGATCGGATTTCAATCCTCCAAACAAAAATCAGCCGGAACTTATCAGGAATAAAAACCAGGCGCTTAAGCAGGTACCTTTTCCGCAAAACATAAATAACGAAGGGTACAAGAAACACTTTATCGAAACGTTGAATGATATAAAAGAACCTTATGACTACCGCACACGCAAGCGGGTAGACATTGGGAAAACTAAACAAATGGTGGAAGGAATACTACCACCAAACCCTAGGAAAATGAAGAGCATAACTAGACCTCGTACAAGGGCCAAAGCACTTCCAAGTAGGTGCGCTGATACTCTTCGTATCAGTAGATCAAGTACCAACCTGACGTTTAATGAACAGTTTCGAAGAACTTGTAGCTAAATAGAATAACGTCATGATTTACACCTGTAAGAATAATACTAAGATTTTTGCGCGGTAAAGCGATAATTTGAGTAAACCACTAGGATGATTTACGGGCCCTGGAATGTTGCCGCGCAAATGAGTTAATTATACAATGTCAGCAGTGCATAAGAAATGCATCACTGCTACGCGTAGGGAAGGTTGATGTTGATCTTAAAAACCCGAAAATGAAATGAAAAGAACACAGAAAAAGGGATCACTGTCTATTTACCAACCTCCCGAGCCTAATATACATAAGCGTGTCATACGCAGTCCGATTAGCTAGCTTTGGGTTTTTCCTTCTCACTTACTCTGCGGTTAGGATAGTAATAAAATCTTAGAAAGCGGTACAAATGTAACCGCATATTTTGTGAGCCCTTGCGGGACTGGACTAGGATTGAATAGCAGGAATCCGTATTGTGGTTAAATACGTCAGTCTTGAAGAGGCAGGGCCAAATATATAAGTAAACAAATAGGAATTGCGCCCTTCTAAGGCCATAGGAAATCTACACCGTATCTCAGGAGAATAGGGAAAAACTTAAGGACTAAAAGGGACAAATTTTCCCGTAGCGATATATGAATCGCGCGGGCAACATGTAGCTTTAAGATAACTTTTGTAAATATTTTCTGAATAAATTTAGTTTCAAGTTTCAAAGTGATTCACAGTGCTTCTTTAACTAAACGAAAGAAAATCAAGTTTCAAAGTTCTAAAACTCCAGACGTCCTTCTAAGAAAGAAGACCCAACCACGGAAGCAGGACCACAGCCCAAGGAACATTAGGAGAGATATAAAGTCCACGGCCTCGCTCTGGTAAGCAAAGTGTTGGGAAAACATTCCCGTTGTTTCAAATCCAAATATTTAAACAATGTATCTAAACATTGGTTAATTCGATTTATTCTTTAAAGTTTCAGGCACTAACTTTCATAAACGCATGAATTTGTATTGAAATCAATTTTGATATAAAAATGAAAATTTCAACGAATTAATGCTTTGTTTCAAAATGAAGCTTTCAAGAATAAACCTAAGTGATATAAATTCATTGTGCTGAGAAACCGTCATAAACTTAAGAAACCCCTACCGATACATAAATATTAGACCTCTTAACATTTTGAAAAACTTTTCAAATATACATGGGTCTATTTAGATATTTGTTCTAGGTGTGAATTTAAAAACTTTCGCCAAAAATGGCTTAATTTGGACATGATTTAGAAGTGTCTTCAAGCCAAAATCGTGTTTTTGCTATATTTCCATAGCAAGATCACTTACACTCCGATTTAATAGGACCTGCATGCTCACAAATTATCAAAGGTTGTTCCTTAGACATATCTTAACAAATTTTAACAGGTGAACATAGCTCTAATAGCAATAGAAAATTTGTTATCTGATTTTTTATATAGAAAAGCATATCCCAAGGATAATTACTAGTATTTTTATTCAACCAATAATTTTGATTTCAATCGATTGCAATTAAAACTACAATTCAAGGAATAAAGTTTTTTTAAATTCAAAATTTTACTTTTGGAAAAAATTTAATATTTTTTTTGAATATATGTCATTGCATTGAATTGGGTGAACCAGCAAAAATTCTTAATTTCTTCGTATTTCTATGATTTTAAGAATGCTTCCGTGAATTTCAAAAATCTTTCATGCATAAACTGTAACCTGCATTAATTGCAATCGGTTGATGTATAAATATGTACATGTCATCGGTTTGAATTCAAACTTATTGCCTGAATAAATGTATACCACGTGTGCTTGCCGCGCTTTCATTCAGTATCGTTTGATAGTGCGACAAAACCTGCAATCAGGGATGGAATGCTCGTGTCTCTCGTGTCTGTTATTCAACATCGCGCTGGAAGGTGTAATAAGAAGAGCAGGGATCGACACGAGTGGTACGATTTTCACAAAGTCCGTTCAGCTACTTGGCTTCGCCGATGACGTTGATATTATTGCACGAAACTTTGAGAAGATGGAGGAAGCCTACATCAGACTGAAAAGAGAAGCCAAGCGCGTCGGACTTGCCATCAACACGTCGACGACAAAGTACATGATAGGAAGAGGTTCACGAGAAGAGAATGAGAACCGCCCGCTTCGAGTATGCATCGGTGGCGACGAAATCGAGGTGGTTGAAGAGTTCGTGTACTTGGGCTCACTGGTGACCGCCGACAATGATACCAGCAGAGAGATTCGTAGACGCATCGTGGCAGGAAATCGTGCTTACTTTGGCCTCCGCAAGACACTTCGGTCGAACAGAGTTCGCCGTCGTACGAAGTTGACCATCTACAAGACGCTGATTAGACCGGTAGTTCTCTACGGGCACGAGACCTGGACCATGCTTGTGGAGGACCAACGCGCACTTGGTGTCTTCGAACGGAAAGTGCTGCGTACCATCTACGGTGGAGTGCAGATGGAAGACGGCACATGGAGACGGCGAATAAACCATGAATTGCATCAGCTGTTGGGGGAGCCGCCCATCTGTCATACCGCGAAAATCGGACGACTACGGTGGGCCGGGCACGAAGCCAGAATGTCGGACAATAACCCGGTGAAAACGGTTCTCAATTGCAATCCGACCGGTACAAGAAGACGTGGCGCACAGCGAGCACGATGGATCGACCAGGTGGAAGACGATTTGCGGACCCTTCGCAGACTGCGTGGCTGGCGACGCGCGGCCATGGACCGAGTGGAATGGGGGAATCTTTTGTATACGGCACAGGCCACTTCGGCTTTAATCTGTTAATAAATAAAAAAAACGGGATGGTATGCAGAGCAAATAAAGAGAAGAATAAAAACGCTATTTGCACTTCGCATGCGAACCACTGCTCTTCTCTTTTCCAATATACCTCTTAACTCCGATGTGTGCTGCTCCCATGTGTGCATTCTACTCCGTAGTTGCACACCTCAAAGAGTAGAAATAAAGAGGCTCTTTAGTGTGCATCTTGGTTTCACGCGCACGGTAGCAGTTATGTCAAACAAAAACGCTTTTAATCCACCTAACAGTGTGATGAGACATTTCTTATAACTCTTATCACTCTCTTCGGATATTATATCGTTTGAGAACATTTAGAACTTGATGCTTCGCGATGTTTTTGATAACACATACTACATGGGATTGTGGCAGGACACAGAGAATCGCTCAAATCAGCATATGACAACATCAGTGCTAGAAATCTCAAACCAAATCAATGGGAGGGCGAAAAAATGGCCCATAAAATAGACATACAAACGAATTATTGCTAATGCTCTGTCAAAAAAATATCTAAATTCCTCAATCAATGCATTGTGGTGGGAAAACTGAATTTTCCTAAAGGGGTTATGTATATTGTACTGAGCCAAAAAATCGATTTTTTTTGAATCGGAATGAAGTTTATACTTTACTCAAATTTTCAACGCGACTGAGACCTAAATATCAACGCTTTTTCTGGAAAAAAGAGATACTAGCAGTGACACCATTCAAAGAAAATCAACAGTGAATATTTCCAGACTTGGTTTTATTTCCTATTTAAGAAATATTGTGTTTTACATCCTAGATTGCATGATTCAGTGATCGAAACCCAAAACTTCATGAAGTATTTGAAATTATTAAATTAAAATTTGTGTTTGCTATTGAAGTTGACAAAATGATAGTATCGCCCCTTTGACGATTGTTTACTTTTTCGGTCCCACCTATCAGCATTGAAGTATCACCCTTACATTTTGTTTACAATACCAATTTTACAATTGGTGGGGGTTTGGTGAAAATCGATCTTACTGTCCAAACGGCATAATTCCGAAACCGTATTTTTTGAAGTTTTAAAATTATGCAGAATTAATTTTTCAAAAAATAGTAACAGAGTTCGTGTTTTTAGCGAATTTGTTGAGACTTTATTGTAGTCATGAATATTAACCTGAGAAAATTCACCATAAATACTTCTTGGACGATATACCGTCAAAATTATTTTATCAAATGATGCGCTGTTTAACGTTTGTAAAACTCATCGAAGATACTAACCCTCCGAAATTGGCGGTTTCAAAATGATGTTATCTTGACCTTAAATTACTGTTTTTGAACATTTGACCTATACATAATTGGTCATACAACAAAAATCAAATTCTCATCAAAATCGATCAGAACCTGCTAGAGTCGAATGGAAATCGTAATTTTTCATAAATTTCTCTCTACATTCGGAAAGTGTTATCCTCGATATTAATCATATTACGTTTTCGTCTCAACTCGACGCATTCCCAAAATGAAAACCTGTTTTAATCCACCTAGTGGTGCAATTGTGCTTTTCTCATTTGTCCAGACTACGATTCCATGGCTGGTTATGTTCAATACAATGGTGGAATTTAATATTACATGTTCAGTTCGATTTGCACATACGTACAATGGATCGACAGCCACGATCTTGAGATACTGACCGCCGCTGGTTTCAAGCGATGTTTCAGTATCACATAGTAAGATCCGGGAGGTTCGGGTCCTGCCGAAAATTTTCAACTTGTTAAGAAATTTTAAACTAGTTTTAATTTTAAAGTAGCAACCACTTACTGCATACTCCCTCCGGGCCGGTATGATTGACGATTTTTAGAGTGATTGGATAACCTTTCTATATGAAAAAGGCGAAAATGTCCCAAAAAAATCAATTTTTGTCAAACATTATTTTTTTCGAGTTTACATCAAATCTCGATGTTTCATGCATTATAAAGTCATTTGGCCTCAAAAATACAAATTTGATTTTGAAAATTTTTCATTTCAGTTTATATGGGAATTTGCTGTGTGATTGCACTCTTCAACTCGTAACTCCGGAACCGGAAGTCCAATCAATAAAAAAATCAATTGCAGCCGATGGGAAGGTTGTACCTTTCATTTGAGACAAGCTTTGTGCAAATCGATCCAGCCATCTCTGATTAACAGAGGTCACATTTTTTTCCACATACACACATACACACACATACATACACACACAGACATTTTCCGATCTCGACGAACTGAGTCGATTGGCATATGACACTCGGCCCTCCCGGTCAGGATTAGATTGACGAATTTTAGAGTGAATGAGAAAGGCAAAAACATTTTAGCAAATGTTGAAAGTTATACATTTTTTGGTGAGCTGTTCTATGTTTCATAGACATTAAATCAATTTTAACTTCGCTTCCTATTAAATAAAGACCCTTATTACAGTACATCTCTACAAAAACGAGCTCAATTTGAAAAGAAATCTGAGGATTATGATTGATTACAGAACTCTGGAATTTTCTATTGGAATGTTTTCAGGCAGGATTTTGATATTGATGCAATTAGACAACTGTGAAATCAAGACCAATAGATCAGTTACATATCAGGACCCCATTCCGACAATTTATCAAAAGTCCTCATGATGTTTACAACAACAGGATATCAATGTACGGATCAGATAATTGTTATTGTAATATTGAATTGAATCAGTCTGCATCAATAAATTTTCAACTTCAATCCAATTTTTTTTGGGTGTGGTGGGGGGGGGGGGCGTTGTATGGTGTTAAACCCCAAAACCTTCTCTTGGCAACGCCATTGCTTGGAGTTATTTATTTCGCTTTTCATTTTCCGATATGTTTCAGATCGATACGATGGTCATGAGTTAGAAAAATTGCAGTCAGAAGGTTCGCACAAATGAACATTTTTGCACTGATAAGTTATCAAGTTCCTTCCAGACAACTTGGAAGTGTTCGGTGATTATTTCTAGCGGTTGTAGATAGAAAAATGAAATTCAAAATTCGTTTTATCGAAATAATGTTTGGCTTATTTCAATGGATTATTACTATATTGAACAATAAAAGGCGACAAAGAGTAATCCACAAACAACAAGCCATAACTTTTAAAGTATTCAAAATAAATATTTGAAGTCTTCAGTAAAGTTATTCGCAAAAGTAAGAGCTACAAATTTGCTGAAGGCATCATTTCGATATAATCACTTCCAAGAAAATTTGTGAAAATATCTCACTCATAGGGGGATTAATCAGCAAAAGCACAATACCAAAAGAAAGGCCATATTGCCTCTATTAAATTCTCCGAAGATACTATTGACCTAAAATAAGCCGTTTTGGCGTTAAAAATAGATTACATGTTTTTGGTCATATTTCTGGCAATGGGAAATGATAAAAATCTTTCGTCCGCATTTAATGTTAAATATCTCTTTTGATAATAGTCCGATTTCAACAATCTATAGCTTTAACGAAAGGTATTCGTTAAAGCTGTCTAAAAACATATAAATTGTTAATCTATATTGTCAACTTCGGCAAATAATTCCAAGAAACTGCAAAAAACGCCATTTTTACACATTCAAACATTCATATCTTGGAAACTAAACATCAGAATCAAAAACAAATTAATAGCGTTCATACTGTTTTTTAGTTCTTTCATTTAAAATTGGTTTGGATAAGATCGGTTCAGCCATTGCTGAGAAACACGAATGAGAATTTGTCCGTTACATACACACACACACACACACACACAGACACACACACACACACACACAGACATTGTCCCAAATCGTCGAGTTGAGTCGATTGGTATATAAGACTCGGCCCTCCGGGCCTCGGAAAAAATCTTGAAAGTTTGAGCGAATTCTATACATTTCTTTTATAAGAAATGTAAAAACATGTTAAAAACGTTCTTCCGATCAAGCTTTATTTGAATTGTAGTTTGATTCGCCTTCCTCCCTGTTTGCCAGTAAAAAACGGTAGCCAAGCTAGGCATAAAAATTGGCTCATCAAGGTGACTTTTTGTGCGGGATTGTGCATCTCATGATGTACAGATTTTTCTCTTTTTCGATTTCAATTTTCTCTTTGTGTGAGTGATCTGCACATCGCAGTGTTTTTATGTTGCTCTATTTTTCATCGGTGTATTTCGCTCTTTCTGCACATTGTGTGAGAAAATAACAAACCTGCCTGCAGTAGATATGTTGCTCTATGCGGGGTCGCGTGCACGCAATATATTTACGCCTTCAATGTGTTGTTGAAAATCCGCGTGCGGTGACCCTCGGCATGGAAAAACTTAGTTACAAATTGCGGGACTCTTTTTTCTCGACGTTGTTAGCTTCTAATAGCAGTATTAGTGGTTCTTTATGATCAAAAAAGAGGGTAAGAACACCTTTTTATTTCATTTTGTTGGAAACAATTGTTCAATAAATATACAAAATAGTAACTTTTCATAATGGAAAAAAATTGTTTGCGTGTAGTAATTCTTTAAAAATAAACGAGCTAAAAACTTCAACTTTTTCGCAGAAGCCTAAGAAAGACATTACGTGTGATATGTGTGACATTCCACTAAGACGCTCATAAAGATGTTTGAAATTGCTATCATTTCGGCCAAATAGTTTTCGGCCCAAAAGTAGAATAGTTTTCTGCAAAATAACATTCGACCAAATTACCGATTTGTTCGTACATTACATTTAACAGATAAATTATTTTTGATGAACATTTGTCTATTGTTCAACAAGTTAGTTCGACCTTTCCCGAAATATCGCCCAAGTACCCTGACTGCGAGCAAATAGACAAACTAGTATACTAGCTACTTAAACCATCAATCTCACCGGCAAGAGAACCAGCAATCTGAAGTAATTATTCAATCCAGTCCCCTGAGAGTATTCCACCGGACGAGGAAACTCTTAATCAGAAAATATAATCTCGGCAAGCAGTTTTGGTGACAATGCCATAAACAATCATCGGTACACAATCTACTAAAAGTACCGAGTGTACACCATTCACATAACACTGTCACTTCGGTGCTTGCTTAGAATGTGTTGCCACCAGTTCAGCTCCGGACAGCAAAATCCGGTTGTCTCTTCTCCATGAACATCGTTAGGGGCAGGGATAACATAATCTTCACCAGACGAGTCGGGCAGCCCGGTGCTGTATGTAGTATATGTACCGAGATCTATGGGCTTACCCAACCGACTGAAACACTCGTAAAATATTGACATATTATCATGCTCTATCCGGGAGATGAGCACCATCAATCTCCTAGTTCATGGGCGGATCCACTTCGATGTGGCAAAAGCAGAGTGCCGGGCATGTCCAACGGCCTAGCTCGTATCTCAACTGATAGTTTCTCATAAATTCAGCACACGAACCGGAAGCTGCAAAGGGACCGGAATGTGAAAGTTCAATTCCGAACTCAGCATTGATGGTTGGCCCATCGTTGGGCTTGCCTTCTGTTTGGAAAACTGTTTGATCAGGTGATTAGAATAATTGGGACTGATTACATCGAAAATTGGTTCGAGCAGTAGAACGTGAGTTGTTGCTGGTTACGCTCAAAAGGATTCGGATCCTTTTAAGGTAGAATACTGTATTAGTCTCTAATCTTGATAATAAATTTAGATACCAGCACTCGGAAACTTCACCTACCACTATTAGTAGGTAACATTTCCGAATATTGGTATCTAAATTCATTATCCAGTATGTTGAGAGGTACGAACTTTGTCCCTATCGATCATTTAAAATCGGCTTATCAAAATCACGTGATGCACGTCTTATTACGTAAGAACTGCAAAGCAAAAGCACAGTCGCATCTTCGCCAATGCGGTAAAAGTAATATAAATCAGTTACAACATACATTCGTAACTACAGGAAAAAAGAACGCATGTTAGAGTGACAATTGTATCGATTTTGTTGGCTATTTTCGGCAAATTTGAGAATAATAATTAGACTATCTGGACATCCGAGGTCGCCAAATGACAATTAAAATGGATTTCGTCATTAATGCTTCTTATTCTTCGTTCATCTCCAAAATTAAAACATTGCCTGTTCACGCAAATTGCTCTATCCCCAGATTGACTAGCAATTATATCACTGAACATATAGAACAATTAAATTTGTTGGTTAGTTTGGGAAATTTGTGATTTTTTTTTATTTTACAAAACGAGCAAGACAAGACAGTTGATAAAAATGCTATCAGCTGTTTACTGGAAGAAACGTGTGTAGGCGACCTATCGGTATACTACTTTTGAGTCGCACACAGATGTTGTAATATAATACAAGCACAACTGAGGCTTTGTTGATATCCAAGAATCGTTTCCCGTTAATATTATTGTTTCGTTCTATGAAAGTGAATCAAAGCCAATCCCACCGATTCCGTTCTTACTAACGGAAACAGCTTCCCTTACGGGTCATCAGAGAACCTGTTCCATTTTTACAAACCCTTACATCCGTCACATTGCAGCACAATAAGCTGCTTACCATTTACCGATTCCAGCTTATTTCTGCTGCAATCGATATTCCGTGTCCGGTGGTGGGTGGTCTATAAATGGGTGACATCAGGCCAGAGCATATTGTCCATGACGCGACGAAGTGACCCCATACATAGTTCAATTCAGCCCCCAGCAGGCAGGATGATGCTCGCTTTATGCATTGTGTTCTGGGCTCAGGCAGAACCGGTGCCCTTTGTTTACATTTAATTATTTAGACTGAGGAAACATCCCTGGACAGCTCGATGCAGCGGAGGTACAATTTCATAGCTACCCGGATTGAGATACACAATGTTCAAAACTTTATAATCATATGATGTAATTTTGTTTGGATTCCGTGGACAAAGTTTGTTTGTGGAATGACACAGTTTCACCCTATATTGTCTGATAAAACTTTCTGCCCATATTGGTATTGTCAATAATGGCTCGAATCAAAATTCCCAGAATATCACATTCTATCAAGAAAATGGTCAGGCCATTGAGTCGCTAACAAAGGTCAAGGCTCAATTTTTGCCTTCTACCAATTTGCTAAATCCATTGTAACTGTTATTATTAGTGTTATTTAATGATAAATATTTTATCACGAAGGAAGGACTGTCGCACTAAGTTCAATTTATCGGACGGCCGTTGCTTGTGTTACGCACGCAAAAGCAGTGTTCTTTGCTGACCAGCAATAGTCTGATTTCGGTTTCCGACTACTCAGTCCGAAACGGCAGACAGATTATTACAATGACTATAGCAGTAGTTGCTGACGAGTAAACTTAATCGCCGTCATGCAATCGTCTGTGATTTCAATATTAACTGGAATCGGTCAGAGAGCAAATCATCGTCTGGAGAAATACAATTTGGTTGATTAATTGAGCGATAACTTTTTCTCTTAATTTTGCTCTACCACTTCTACAATGCTTTTTACAGGAAATGGTTTGATATAATTATAATTAGGTTTTCTATGGCACTTGGTTTAAGATTGTCTGGAGAACGAATCGCTTGTAGAAATTAAAATCGGAAAATTCATGTGCACTTGCACATTAAATTTTTACATTGATCGGATATTTGAGATAGCCTGTTTTAAACCAAAGAGAATTCCGCGCCAGTTTAAGATATCGACAGAAGGCTACAGTCGGATGATACACACATTCAATTCTTTGAACGAACTCAAAAAGGAACAAATTAGTTTCTCTCAACTTCCTATGTGAATGGTACGTTATCCAAAAATAAATTTTGGCATGAAAAAAAAAAATACCAAAAAGAAATTCATGGGGCTCAGTGTGGATTGGTTCAACGCACGCCAGATTTTGGTTTAACTTGCTAATGAAATTTATTTTAAATCGTAACCTGCAACATATTGAATAGGCAATACCTGGAAGTGATGGTGATCTGAGTCTTTATTATTTTTAATGAATGTAGATCTTGCAAAATCGAACACCTTGTGTAAAGGGGTATCATCTCAGAATTGAGTCAGAGTTTTTAGTCCTAAGGATAAAACTATAAGATTGAAAAATCGAAATTTTTATTCTTCTATTAACATATAAACAATAAGAATCACAGCAATTTCATTGCATAATTTTAAGTACCGTAAACCGGGGATAATTCGATCAATTTTCGAAGTAATCATTACGTATTTTTAGGCGCAACACATTTTTTTCAAGTTTAATATTTTTAAACCATGTACTGATGTATGGAGAACATGACCAGGGCGGCGAAACACTTTACGCCCGAGTGGGTAGAAAGCATAGGGTGAGGGGTCCATTAGTAAGGATTTTTTCCCTTTTCGCAACGCACACGCTTACATTACATTCACAATAAATCACTTTCGTTTATGCAAATGGAATTGTGGTACATCGATGTTTTTAAAATGTGTGTAGTGCGAGATACATGCGTTGCACATCAAAATTTTTTAAATGACTAAAAATTTCGAGTGGATAATTACCCACTTGGTTATTTTCGAGTAGGTAGTACTACCCATACTACCCACGCTTTCCGCCGGCCCTGAACATGATTGGATGGTTTAACCTAAAATTATCCGCTTACAGCTACTTTTTCAAAAATGATTTCAAGTTGAAGTCCGTTTTCGTATTCCGGGGTGACTTTGATAACTTACATGTTCACCCACATTAAGTTATTGATGTCAATGTTTTTCATTCGAATGTTTGTTTAAACTAATTCTGGAAAGATACTCATTGTTAAATAGCTGTTAATTGGTATCATGCAAAGTATTTCAATGTACTGTAAAATTCGAGTAACCAAAATTCGAATAATTTGTGTCCAACTAGAATAAAAGATTCTGAAAACTTTTAAATCTGATAAAATTGTTTTATTTCAGTGCTTTATCAATGTACAAAAAGTTTCATCCATTTTAACACGCTGGAATATTGAACAACAAAAAAATGTTTCGAATTTTAGCTTAAAATAATTGCCAACTAGTTTCACGAAAAAAAGTGTTTAAAATAAACAAAGTCCTAAAACTAAATTTTGCACATCCCAATCTAAAGGAAAATAAAAACTCGCTTGTAATTTATTACTCTTGCTCAAATCGGACATTTATTTATTTTATAAAAAATAGACACTTTACGAAGCTTCGTTAAAATAAGGCCAGCCAAATTTCGGTTTTTCGTAGTTTTTGTACCCAAAAACCGAACGTACTCAAAAGGTATAACAAATCAGTATTTTATAAGTTTAGAGTAAAAATCATTTCAAATTAAAATGATTCGGTAGACTATTCTGGTTTAATAAGCGATCTACGAAAAATGTTTCGAGTGATCAAAGTCACCCCAGTGATCAAAGTCACCCCGGTTTACGGTATTTTAGAAGATATAGGACGCACATGATCGGCCAATAGGTATGCGAACGCGTGGACGAATGTGTTCGTGATAGACGCAACTTACTAGTCCACTCGTATTTCTCACCTTTTCTCTATATTCAATATTTTGAATTCTTTCGAGTCAGAGGGGAAAGATAGCACAAAAAATTATTGACCGATTGAAAGAAATCAAGGTGTGAAGTTCGGAATAAATACTGCTAACACCAGTTAGATTTTCATTGATTCAATTTGAAAAAAATAAGTTACGAGAATTTTTTTAAGAAGATGTTTTGTCCAGAAAAATGTTGTTCCCGGTTGTGACCACCTTGGAAATTTTGTTAAAAATGCATGTATATGAAAGAAAACCAATGCACGTTAACATGTCAACGAACCTTTTTTTAATTTTCTAAGTTTCTAACAACAAGAAATGTGATTTTGCATAAATAAATGCTATCAAGAACTGATTTATTCCATCTAAAAGTGAAATGGGATCTTTCTTATATCATCGCATTGATTAAAACGCATGCGGACTGTTAAGTTACATTTCAACATAAGTTTTTCCAAAAACGCTCATGTTGTAAAACTACCGTTGAATATATATTTCTCAGCATGGACTGTAAGATTACATTTTCGTTAGTTTTGCGCTTGTAGTTTGCGTGAAATTTAATCTCAACCAGTACTAAAATCGTCCAGGCCTATGTTTTTAATGGATTACGAAACATCTTGCATTCAAATCGAATAATCTGTCATCGCCCTTAATGTCTTCGTATTTTGAAAATTAAGAAATAATATTATAGTACTGAAATTAACTTCAGTCTGCTTCCGACATAGATTTATGAAATACATAGTGATATTTTATCTTCCCCAATCTACAGACTTGTATATACAATGATTTTCTCACCTTCTATTTTCATTTGGAAGTAGAATTTGTGAAGAAAAACATCTTCAGAAAATGTACCGTATCCCTCTTTCAACCCTCCACAGATCAGGTGAGGTCGGATACGACCCCATGTTTATTGATTGTAGATTACACACTTAACTTTTAGCGAACCTTAGCATTTGTTGCAACTTTTGTCGAGATTTGAATAGCCGAACACTGACGAGCTTCACTTGATCAATGAAATGGCTCGAACTTTGAACTGTTTAGCTTGGATAGTCCCCGGCGGTCTCCTTACTCCGACTGAGAGTTTCCCGACGGAGGAATTTCTCTCAACACCGATACCCGCTTCTTTGAGCCATTTGGCTTCCAGCTGTATTGAGATCTGCTGGGATATTATCCGGCAGTGAAACTATTTTGCTCCAACTGAGAGTTCCCCGACGACAAAATTGCTCTTGGTACTGATGTCTGATTCGTGAGTCAATTAGCTCCCATCCAATTAGAATCTACCCTACTGTGAATTCACCGGCGGTAGATTTATCCCGATGCTGATGCTTGTTTAGTCCCTGGCGGTGGACCAAGCCAACTCAACGGGCCAGCCCGTGTCCAGTAATTCCGGGTGGAGCGTAGCTTCATGTTCACTGATGCCCCAACGACCCGCAGCTGGCTGTTCCGCGCTCTAATGTAGTCCCCGGCGGCGGATCTAGCCTACTTACGAGCTGCCCGGTAAGGTGTTGGGGTCGGTTCGGCGATTCCGGTGGAGTCTAGCATCCGGTTCGCTAGCCCCGATGACCCGAACCCGGTGCTGTGTTGCATACTACTCAACTGTTCTCCGGCAGTGGATCTAATCTACATCAGTGAAGAGTTCCACGGCGCCAGAATTTTTCTCGAACCCGATTTGTTGTTTCACAGCGACCTTCTAGTCGGTGGTAATGCTTTATTGGTCCGTTCGCTGCTTCCTTTGCAAATCGGATAGTATACTCGTCGCTACTCTGTTCGCAGCATTCCAGATATGCTCATTGTGGCACATCATTTCGACTGTAACGCTGGCCATACCTCTTTGAACTTTTTTAAACCAAGGGCATTCGAAGACCACGTGTTCCGGCATCTCTTGCACGCTCACATACTCCGGGTAAAGGGGTGACAAAGTATATTCAAACCGATCCAGGTAATTCTGGAAGAATCTCTCCATGTTTCCTAGACATTGGGTGTCGACACATTTGTGATGAGTCGGTGAGTCCACCTTCCTTTCAGCGCATTACCCTACTCTAACTGCCACTTGGCCAACGAGTCCACTCTGACCAATCTCCTTGCATTTCGTGTATATTTCCTCTATTAAGTGTAATTTATGCAACGTTTTTAAAGAATGTTAATGGATTCCAGACCACTGTTCAATTTCAACGAGATTTTGTTAATATAATCTTAAATATTTTTCAACTCGACCCCCTTAAACAATCAAACTGTAAATGTACGTCGCAAACAAAAACAAATAATTTCTGATTATCATTCCACTCTACTTTGACGCACTTCCTCTTTGCATAGTGGTAAAACCAATACCAATACAACCCCAGTTGTCGGTAGGGAAATATTATGTATGTATGGTTATTTTAGCATGAGATCAGTTCCGTAGATTCGCTTCTAATTCTTCCTATTCGCTGTCTCGTGTCAATATGGAGCTGAATTTGAGCTGTGGGGTGATTTTCAGTAAATTATGTTATTACTTTTCAGTTTTACATCAAGAAATAGTTCCTATTTAATAAAAATTTAAAAAAAGAAAAAAAATTTTTTCAACGATTCGAAATCGGTTTTTTTTTGAGCCAGAATTCTGTCAGAAATTTGCATGACACTAAGAAACAAATATCATAATCGAGAGCCGTATAAATATAGCGGAAAACCCAAACTCTTCAATTTTCAGTAATTTACATTTTTAGTAGTAAACAGTCCAGAGTGTCAAACACCTGAAAATCCGACTTAATTTGCATGAATGACTCAATAACGATATCTTAACAGCTTCTTCGAACATGTTGAAAGTTTTCAGAAACGCATTCAGTAGCACAGTACAAAATACACTTCATTAAGTATTTTTGCGATCAGAGAATTTTATATCGCATAAATTTGAAGATTTTCTGGTTGAACAAAGAATCCCAATATTTGCTTTAGACTATTCCGAGTGGAATATTCTGTTGAGTTCATCGATGATTGGTCTGCACTACACTGTCACTTTTTAGTATGCAATGTAATCTCTAGGGTCTCCATACTTTTCATCATATCGAATAAGTAGTACAATTTGCTTAACCAAAAATCAGCTTTATGTGAAATGATTGTTTCTAGGCAGCAAACAACAAAATTTTTCATAACCGAAAATTCCGAATTCAAGAGTGTATTGTTGCATGATAAAATCGTAAAACTAATTAAGTAATTTAAAAAATACGATCATAGTAAATTCAATTATCAAAAAAAACTATTGAAAAAAATGCCCAAAAACATTACTGAGTGCCCGTCGAATCTCTTGTACGCAACTTGTCATCACCCTTGAAACTTTCTTTCACGGGAAACATTTGTTTGCTCGCAAACGGCATTGTGGGGATCATTCAAATATTTCATGTTGTCCTTCGCGTCAAAGTTATCATCGTTAAAGCTGTCTTGGTGCTCGCAATCAGTTGTTCTTCCATGCCTATCCCGATCAGAAGGGCATAACTGATTTATAACACCTGGAGTTATTTATTTCAAAAACGTTTTGAAACAGAACCTGTTATAAATCCGGCTGGTTAGTTGTTAAAATGACAAAAAATAAAACAAAAAATTAGATAATGATGACAAAATTGTAACAAAATTTGACATAATTTTATCAAAGTTGAAACTAAATGAGATATAATTTTTTTTCCAAAAGAACATACGTCCTCTGTGAGAGAACTGTATTAGATATAATCATCTAGTAACACACGAGCAATTCATAAATTGGTGGTTTCATAACAGATTATGTTACAATATTGATAGTATAAAAACTGTCCGCAATTCACTTTCAATCCCGTTATCTGAATATAACCCCAATATCAACCATAGCTATAATAGCGTTATTGTTTTGTTATGCTCTTCTGATCGGGATTGCACATACGGGACACGATCATAAACTCGCCGTCATTGGCTTCTTTGCGGATAGGACTGGCTTTTGGTTTAGAGTTGCTGGACGCTGTTTTTGTAGTGATGCGTTCAACTTGGTATCTTTCGCGCAAGGTGTACCGTCTGATTATAGTGCAGGTACGTGTCCACCCATCAAACATAGTGTATTTTGTGTAATTTCGGTTCAGTTTGACTTGATTATCAAAAAGATTTTCAATTTACATAAGTTTATCTCATATTGAATCCAAGAAAGCCGTTTCTTATCGTAGATTTTATGTAGGTTTAATTAATAAACAATGTGATATGTCTAACGTAGCAGACGGTTTTGATATGCTGTGAGAATATGCAGGACCCGACAACAATATAGACACAGAACGAAATAATTAGACGCAAATTAAATAACTGCAAGTACAATGGGCAACCGAGTACTGCTGCTGTTGGATAAACTGAACTGATTTTATTTCTTTATTTCGCACATTATAATTAGGTTCTTATTGACATCACACACATTTTTAGCGAGGCCCAAAATTACCGTTCTATCTCAACACAATGCACTTTTAGAAGAAAATTATTTGAACGTGCTATAAAAATACAAAAATACAAAAATAATCCATTTTAACCACTGGTTAATTAAGGTCAGTCTACCTTCTCATCTCGCCCAGAGTAGAAACTAAAAATCGATGAACTCCAAAAACGACTGCAGACGAATTGTGTTGCTATTTTTGTATTTTTTTAAAATGTCCTGTAAGACCAGCTACTCAGAAAATGAAACAATTACTAAATGTGCAGATTGTGCTTAATCCGGGAAGCACAGTCGTTTGTTTCGCGGAATAACGTGCAGCACACCAACGAAAGCTGCCACGTTAACAACATCATCCCCGTATATATAGTCAAAGGCTCTAGAGAGATGTGCTTACACAAATTATCTCCACAAACTCCCGACATCGTGATTAACAAATTTATGTCAAGATACGAAGAAGTGGCTTCCATAAGAGCTGTAACTTTGCATTTTCCCGGGTGTCCCTGACGTTGTTCTTGTGGTGAGAATGCTTCCGCACAAACCAACTTTTTCATACGTAACCATTTTATGCGGATCAACCGAAAATGATGCGTTTCATCAGACAATACTGGTTATGCAACCATGGTAAGTTCCTATACGCGAATTCTACAAAAAGACGCTGCACCACGGAAAACTTTGTGCAAAAGCAGCTAAGAAAAGCCCATCGTACTATAACCGTAAACAGCACACCGTTATATTAAGCCAAACCACAAACGGCTACTAAACAAACACCTACGGGTCCGATAGGAACAAATATTAACTCAATAACAATCACGCCCAGTGACTCCAAACCAACAACTGGCACCACCAGCAAAGAAGCGAACGTAGAAGAAGACGGATGCGTTTGTCCGTTGGCTCGCATTTCTGTTTGACGCTCTATTGGGTTCTTCGAAAATACTTTGAATTGGCTTCTCAATATTTTATAGTGTATTCCGTCGATTCAAGCAATAAAACTCGTATTTTAAACTTGTACACAAACTAGACAATTCCCTTTAGAACGTTTGTTTTAACAAATGTCAATTATCAAATAAAGTTTTCATTTTTTACGCTTTCATCATATAACAATTTAATAAGGTGAATGATTATGAAGAAATTACTATTGCTATTTTATTGCTCTTCAATGAATCCCGGATGTGTTCCCCCATCTTCCGGTTAAAAACGCGGGCCCCCAAATACGACCCGGGCCCCAGGGCAATTGCCCTGGCTGCCTCTTCCTCTCATCGGGCCTGTGTGGGTTATACCTCTCTCGGTAACAAACAGCACTCACTCAGAAGACACTAAGCGGCTATGGCAGCACTCAGTAGCTAGGCTCGGTACTGGCTGGGACTGTTTCATCTGAAGTGCCAGTCTACGAAATGGGTGATAGAAGCTCGCAAGTCTCGACCGATTCACCATTTCTGCAGCATTTAGAGGGTATTCAAGCTCTACGATATTTTAATTGAAATCAGAGTTACTAGGTATATTTTTCAAATATCTTCCCATTAAATAAAAAAAATCATTTCTTTTCAACGACCAGGATCAAAATCTATTGTTGCTTTTGAGCCAAAGTTCTATCAGAAATCAGCCAAATATCCAAAAAATTAACTTCAAAATATTAAAAAAAATCTTCACAACATTTAAGAGGACTTCAATATGAAAACATGTCTTCACATCTGGCATCGCTGATTGAAATCCGAATGATAACACGTAAGATGGAGGAAAAGTTATTAAACGCAAATAAATAATGGAAAAATAGATCAAGGATATTATTTGCTATTCCTCGTCTGCCGCCTGATAAGCTATAAAAATGTCCTTTAAACGATGATGAGTAGAAATGCTTTTTTATATAAACAATTTTATTTTTCACCATTTGATGTAATTGCTTCAATTGATGAGATAAGACCAAAGGATGAAATGGCTTCACGGAACATATGTGCCCTATACCCCTTATGTTTCAAGTATGTGTTCATGCATTTCATAACCCGAATCGTCCTTTGTGGTAAAAATATATTCATGCGCCTGTTTGCAGCGCAATTGTAGATAACGAAATGAATAATTCATTATTTGTTTCCATCTTTGGGAATTATAGCACTGAGTACAATAGAATAACTTGAATGTGATTTTCATAGGTCGATTCTCTTTCCATACATTGCCTAGATTTCAGGTAGGCAATATTTCATCGCTCTCTCGCTTTTATACAAAGATTGTTATACATAAATAAATAAATTGTCTGTCGGCATTAGCAATACAGTTACGTTCCAATTTCATTGGCCAATCTATTCCTATTAGTTTACTTCTATTCCGACAAACTTCGAAACCGATCGCTGGCATACTAGACTATTAATGGACTGCTGAAATGTTGTTTCTGAAAATATGAATTCCACGACGACTGGTTTATGAGATGAAACCAGCTTATTTTTTTGTACGGGCAAACCAGTGTGATAACGTTTTATTGCACATATTTCAAGTTCCGATGACCAATATTTCCATACAATGTGTAAGTATGTCAATATATTACTCTGAAATTGATTATGTGAAAATGAAAGTCACGATTTCAAATGGGCACATGGGCCACAGAAGAGGAGTATAGCCAATCCCTATCACAAACAACATAATGTATAAGCGCTGGCCCAAAAGATGGGGTTTTCTACATTATATGTATAAACAAAAAATCCTACCCAAACCGGTTCGGGGAATATCAAATTTTCCACATTCCGGGGGTAACCAACCCGGCCAGTACTTTAGACATTCAGCGGAAAATCGGCTCAAGTGCTCAAACGCTAAATCCGACCAAGAATGTTGTATTGCTTTCTTTTGCCTGGGCTGGAATTTTGACCCCTTCACTACGAGCATCCCCTGTGCCGACCATAATTTCACTTACCGCAGCGAATCATACAGTTTGTGGCTGATTTTTTGAACAAGCCATTTGTTTTACTTTTTCGTTTCCAGAAGTGGAAGTAGTTTGGAAAAGAAATAGTTTATTGCGAACAATTCCCGAAAATAATGATCATCTCGATCAAGAAAAGACTTTCGACATTTTAACAACTCTGCTGGACAAATCTACTGTCGATTTTAATTTCGAAGACCAGAAAAAAAACATTGGCCACCTTGAAACGTCATTGAATACATTTATATTGAAACTGCTGCCGAGTTTGAATTTTAATTAAAGTATTGGTCCGATTTCTTGTTTTTAAAAATTATTTAGTAAACATACCGCTATGTTTTCCCTTGACATATTCGCAAAATTTTATGTTGTTACGTAGCCTCGAACATGTCAAAAAAGACAGAAAATTAGTAATTTCGACAAATAGTTGCATAAATTTTACAATTTCAAAATAAAAAACCTGTCACGGGAAAATATAGCAGTAATGTCATCAATGTAATCAATGACGTATCAAGGTCACTAATGTTTTTTTCTGGTCTTCAAAATTAAAATTTAAAGCTCAAAAAATGTAGCTTAAAAACAAAAAGTAGAAATTTCAGATCTATTCAGTGATTACTTCACAATTTATTCCCCAAAAAATAACTAAATTTATAAGCATCGAAAGTGGAGGACCCCCTTAAAACCGAACCGAGGCTGTACCGTGCAGGCTGCGTAGTCAATAAGAACCAGAGCCACAGAAGGAAGTTTTTTTGCCGCCAGCTCCGAGTTCCGGCTACGGCTGGCGACCCATAATGTAGAATTACAATAGTGGGACGATTGCGGCTGCGGCTGCGGCAGTGGCTGCTGTAGCAGCAGCGGTCTCTCACCCCGTGCGCGCCATGATGGTAGGGTAAAGCTATGCCATGCCGGGAGCAAAAAGGTATACTACATCCAGTCCGGATCCCGAAGACTTCTCGGAATGCCGCAACGCTGAGGAAGAAAATGGCTAATGCTTGTGAGGTCGAACCTAATACATGTTTGAGCCAAGCTGGTTGGTTGGTTGGTGTGGTTTTCCTTGCAATTGTGGATTTTCATCCCGGTCGTCCCACGGATGACAAATTCTGAATCGTATATTTTCACATGCTCACTGGTTCGCGGGTTGTGACGTAAGTAACCAGCCAGCGGAAGAATGAGTTTGATAAACTGCTGGAGGAAAAGTGGGATAGGAGTAGGTCAAACGGGTTGGTGCTTGTAATGAAAAGCGTTAGCGATACAAGGCCATCAATCAAATGGCTGTTGCAAACTTGTCCAGCTATGATTGAACAGAATAGGTGCTAATGCTTAAATCAATTTCATTTAGACACGTTGATAATAAAATCGATTCTTCGAACAACAACCAAAACTGAGTATGCGAGAGTAATAACTGAGACTTTTGAGCATAAATGCAGTAGTTGAACAAAATAATCGGGTGGGGAACAATTTAACAAAATATTAGATCAACGCTTTTTTTTGTTGGAGACGGACCACTGCGACCAACATTTAGATCTATTGTGGTATTCCCCTTCCTTTATCAAAGTGTACTATTAACTTTGACATATCACTATTGATGAATGATTGTCTTTATTGAGATACACACTCTTCCCAGTTAGGCACGGATGTGAGTCGAAGCTAGACTTTCGTGGTAGTCGTGGGATACGTGCTAAGTATAATAAGAATGTAACAGACATTTCCACCATTATATTTAACATCACCAGCTAATAATTCGCAGTTTGGATAAATGGCACAATTGCACCACTAGGTGGATTAAAACAGGTTTTCTCTCAACATGTTGTTTTTCATGATGGGACTTATATGCATTAATTAGGTAGTTCGCTGAGTTGAAAATTATAAATTTGTTTAATTTTTGGTTTATCTTTGTTATATTGATCAGTGATAAAAAAATATTGAACGATTTGGATTGCTTTAGGTTTCATGTTACAAAAGCAGTCTAGTTGGAGGGTTTAGCAACATAACAATTCACATTTCGTTTAAAAATATGTTTAAAACAATTTTTTTTAATTATTAACTATACACAATATAACACGTAAAAATGATCATTCTCACAAGTGTTTTTTGTTGGTTTGGGTAGTTTGTTTTGGGCAGAGCATTTTTAGTCTAGTTCAAGGTGTACATTTTTTACATCAGGTGTAAAATTCACAATCGATTCTGTCTTTTCCTTCAAGATAAACAAATGGCAATAACAAGTACATATCTTTCCAACAGTATCCCCCCCTCCCAGGAAGGGACTCTCGCTCACTCCTCGGCTACTTACACAATCACACACACTAAGCTTAATATTTGCACATGATTTAATCACACATGCGCCGTTCCGTCAGCCTACACCGGGATCGCAATAATGTCCCATATCCACTGACTGTTGGACGTAATCTTATAGTACATCCGGGGCCGCTCGACTCCGTTCGGCGCGCAGGCAATCCTCCAGGAAGCGACCCCAACGAGAGCCCACTTCCGTTCGGTTGCCAGCAGACAGACCACGGGACTTCCAGCGAATTCCTCCTCGCTACAGTCCTGTTTGTGATAGGCCGCCTCCGTGCACATACTGTTCACGGTTGCAATCGAAACATTCTCGCACGGTTTCATGTCGCTGATCTTGAGCTGAACTCGCTGCAGATGATCCCGCTGCCGGCTCCAGCCCAGAGTATAACAGTTGGTCCAAACGGTTGGTTTCGCCTTCGGTGGCTGGAAGCTATTTCCGATGTGATTCACCGGTGAGATGTGGTTGTGCGTCTGCAGTGAGGTCTCCGGAAGAGGATAGGGGTCTTTAGCTGCGCTAACCGCTGCAACTGCTTCGGCTTTCGGGATTTGGGCACCCTCGTCGGCGAATTCGGCCGTGAATTCATTGATCGAATAGCGGGACGCTTCGGTTATTTCGCTGTAATCTTCGGACGTTTCTTCGTCGCCCGGAATTTCAAAGTACTGCCGATTTTCTTTGATGCGCTTCCGTTGCCGGGTGTTGGAGAACCGCTCGGCGTGAGAAGTTGGTGTTACCTGGTCACTGCGGTCGATGGTTTCCTTCAGCGGGATGTCCGGTAGGCAGATTGGGCGAACAAAGGCCGAGTAGCTTACCGGGCGTACCAGAGCAGCGGTGCTGCCCTCGACTGGGGACTTGACCATGCCGATAATACGTCGCCTCTGTGTCCAAGGGGCATTCGATGAAAGACGAACGGCTCCAAATGTTGCAATCTATGTAACTTTTGCTTGTCCCTGGAAGCAGGATTCTGTCGTTAGGACCCAATCAGATGATACCAATGAACCATCACAAACGTGCGTATCCGCTCGGAACAGTGATGCCAGCCAGGGCCAATCTCCCGGAGCCGCCATCTTCGAAAGTCCTACATTGGGATTGCTTTGCAGAGCCGACTGAACGCCACACTCCAGCTGTCCGCAACTCACGTACAAAGACTGCTTGCTCTGACAGGTGGTTCTCACGAAAGCAATCTCCGAAGCCCTTGGATCCAATACCCGGACCAGGCTTGCGAAATGCTAACATTTATTGCGACTGGCACCTAAGACAACACAGTCACAGCCAGCGGCGAGCTCAGCTGCCGAGCGCTGCTATAGCCGTTCAGTATCTGAATGAGTGCTGTGTGTTGCCGTGAGAGGTATGACACACGCAAATGAATTTGGGTACAGTCACTTCGTAGCACTCATGTACAGAGGCCGAAGGTTTGGCTATTTCTGAGTGGCGATGTACAGTAATGTGCTCAGAGGGTAAAGTCAGGTGCTTCGGGAATGTTACGAGTTCGAGATGTTGTGACTGCCGCATATCTCAGCTGTTTTGCCGTGTATAACCGTGATGTCATAACATTTTTCTCCCGACAGCTGGGAGGGAATGTATTGGGCAATATAGAAAGAGGAACTGTGCCAAAATAGAGTCGGAGAATGATCAGCTATTATTTATTTTTTGTTGGCGATGTACAATTTGATTGTTTAAGGGGGTTGACAATAATATAAGATTATTTTCTTAACCGGTATGTATCCAACATAAAACACCTTCAACAGGCCGACGAGGGTACCTGGGTACCCACAAATTAAAATGCTCATAACTATGGCTTTCTTTAACCGATTTGGACACTTTTAGATATTTTGGATTAAGGAACTCGTCCACTTTTTGATTCAGTAAAATTGAACCGGATGAATGGACCTGATTCTTGGTAATCCGGATGTTCCGGAGTAATGTTCCAGTACTAGGGCATGATTTGTAAATTTTGTTAATGTCCTAGCAATAGGAGTATCAAAACTCTTCAAATTGTCTCGGAAGTCTTCTATTTATTGTTAGAGGACCATATAGCAATTTGACCTCGGAATGGCCACTCACGGCCCCACGGGAAACTGCTCCGGAATGTCCGTTACAGGGTCTAATCACCAAATGGTTCCAAAATCACGAGATACAACCTACTGAAGCAATCCCATGAATTTTGATACTCACATTTCCAGAATTCCATTGTAATTCACAAACAGTATCCCAGAACTGGAACATGCTTCCGAGGGAGAGGGCGTCAATTTTGGGCAATTTTTGCGTTTCGTTATTTATGAATGGTCTCCAAGTCGTGTGAATTTGAGGAATGATTTAATTTTCCATCTACTTAGTTCACTGCTGTGCAATGTTGCTATAATCTTTTCGCATTATTTTGTATAAATTACAGTTAAGGGTTTTTACTTATTTTTCTATCGTATGATTGCTCTGTTATTTATATTGAGATGAGAGTTAAATCAGTTGTACAAATGAGGTGATGAACCCATTTTCAGTACATTCTTATCTAAACTCTACCCATTTGAAACCGTTGGTTATCATCTTTATTTCACATATTATCTCAAATGGGGTGCTCGTTCAAGTTACCATTTCGCTTAAACACTTGTATTCGATAATTAACAAGCAACTTTTGTTACTTATATCTTTCTTATTAATTCATACTAAGTAAAGGGATGAATACCAAAATATACGAATTCCATTGATCGTTAATTGGTACGAAATATTGCCAAAAATCCTTTATAATGCACTCTCGTTAAAACCAACCTACTGCAAATTATGTATAAAATTTATAAATCCGCAAACAACCTATCAAAACAACAGTAGATGGTCATAGCAAAAACACCGAATTGTATTTTATTTCTCTTTAAAATACTCATTAATCGTCATAAACTGTTTTTCGACAATTTAGTTTTTTTGTTGGAGACGGACCACTGCGACCAACATTTAGATCTATTGTGGTATGCCCATTCCTTAATCAAAGTGTACTATCAACTATGACATATTACTATTGATGAATGATTGTCTTTATTGAAATACACAGTTTTCCCAGCTAGGCATTACACTTCGGATGAAGTTTATTACCTGTTTGGCATTTGCAGTCCAAATATCAAAAGGCTCCAGTGTTCTTTTATCGAGGACTATAAGTCTGCGTTTCATAAGTACACTGCATGCGCAGAGAAAATGCTGTGATGTTTGACTTTCCGATCCGCATGAATCGTTTGTAATTTTACCAATCTTCATAAGATGATATTTACTCGGACAGTGTCCGGTAAGTAGTCCTGTCATGATGAATAATTCTTTTTTTTTATTTTAGGGGGAGAGGGCGTTGGGGTAAGGGTTTCAGCATGAAAAAACACTTTTTTTGTGAAATTTTTTTAGAACTTTTCGTAAAGCGAATTGATCAAAACTTTTGTACATTATAGTGTACTATTTCAATAACATGCTGTAATTTTTCTATGCGAAATATCGACAAACGACTCGGTGACGAAGCTTTTTTGTAGAACGTCTCTGAAAAAAAACATGATTTGCGGTCTTACTTGCCATTCAAAAACTACTTAACCGATTTCTTTCAAAGACATTCTAGGTAAAAAATACCTAACCCTTACGTTGAGTTTTGAAGGTATTTTTTTGATTAGGGCGGAATTTTTCGTCAAAAATAGAAATTTTTATTTAAAACTAGCTAATACCCATCGCGCATAGCTGCGACTTTCAACGAAATAGGAGGAAAACACAATTTGTTCCCAAACGCCATCTGGCGGGCAGATAATCCCCATTCAATAGCACACAAACACGCTCCACAACAAATGCCTACTATGTATGAATTTTTATGGCGTTTGTTATTGTTATTGCGTTGAGACCAGCAATTAAAAACGTTTTTCTAATAGATAAATTTCATGCATATCGATATCTCGAGCAGACTGAAATTCATTTCAATAATATTTTCTTATTTTCAAAACATGATAAAATCACGAAAGATCACGGAGTATAGGAGTATTCCTCGTACCTTAACTTCAATAAATAAATATTTTGATATTTTCAATCAAAATTTCTGCATAAAGGAACTTTTTCCCAAATGAACGATGTTTTGAGCTGTAAAATTTGCTTTAAAAAACTCTTATCCTCAAAATAAAAACTTATGCATAAAAAAATTCGCTTAAGTACGAGAATAACTAATTACGAACAATTACGGAAAAAATGAAGAAGATCAGTTATCTATTTTTTGGCAATCGTAATTATGGAAAAATTATTTAGGAGAAAAAAGGTTTCAAGTAATCGCTGCTCATGGTAAGCGAAATGCGCTTCAAATCGCTGTAACTTTAGAACCTCCATGAAATCTTAAAAAATATTCTCAAGGCGGTGTACTTTCAAATAGATTTTTTTTCAATTCTATGAATATAAAATAGATATATAACATAGTTCCGAACTCTTTCACCACTGGGTTAGTTTCTTTATACAATATCGTGCAAATTACAAGTCGAAACTAACTACCATGTGATGTAACAGTCCTTGCTGATGATTAAAATTTATTTTGAAAATTTTACTATGATTGAGCTCTTTCGGAAAAATTATGGTGAAATTTAACGTTACTTTCGGCATTTTAATCCATTCAAAGATATAAAGGAAAGATCCCACCTTACTGTTAGATACAATAAAGCGGTTCTTGGTAGGTGCACTTGCAAATAAATCGTAAAGTTTTAAAATTAAATTTTCTCTCCCTCCCCTTTTTGTATATCAGTAATCACATGATTGAACAGCGAACACCCATAAACATTCGGTAAACGGGTCTAAGCAACATGCAAAGTAACACTAATAAACCAAGTGAACAGGATACTAAAGTACTGTTCGCTTACATGAGCTCCAGAGACAGAAAGCGAAAATAAAAGAAACGAAAATTTCCGCCGCACAGCGAAGCGATGATGTAGCATGTGTTTGTTGTGATTTGGTGAGCGCCGACAGGCAAAACTAATCCCAACGCATAGCGTAAACTGAACTGTCGTCCTCATTGGTGACAGCATGGGGAAAGAGTAGCTGTTTACCACAACGGGTCTATCTCGGACTCGGGAGAAAAAGACAGCTTACAGAACAGAACGAACATAACATTCCCGAATGGAAATGTTATGAGATCCATGACATTTCCAGTCGCTGCTGCTACAGTACTGGGCAGTCGGCGGCTGCCGCCAGTTGTGTTGTATGGCTGTCTGCTCATTCGTGTCGTTCTCCGGTACATTTCGCAAGCCTGACCCGGACGTAGCTGGTGTTTGGTACCGTATCATTACGTACCTCCGAATATTCAACCCGTTTGAAACCAAGAGCCTTGCAAAGTGATTCGGAAACTGTGTTTCGCACGTAGTCGTTCGATTCCATCCCGACGGAGCACAACTTTCCGGTGATACCCTTCTCGGAGAACACGGCATAGCCTTCCGGGTAGAAGCGAGGACGGTACGGCACAATTGGCGTCGGAAAAGTTAGGTACGTCACCTGAGGGGAAATAGAAAGGCAATCCTTCTCGTCGCTATCCATCTTCCCGTCACACCGAGCATTCCTGGCGTAACAAACCCGACCACGACCACAGTAGATTGCTCCGTACGGGCAGAACGTACAAGTATTTTCATCCGACAAATCCGGACAGTCGGCGGCAATCCCATCGCACAACCTCGAAGAAAGTGCATTCGTTTGTAGTTCCGTGGCACATCCCGGTCGACTGTAGCAGGACTGAATACCCGTCGATTCCGGGAATCGCTCACAATCAAAAAACTTCTTGAACCGCTCCGGCAATCGATCACCACACCCGCTCAAAAATGCCTGACAATATTGTCGGCAGACCCGACGGGAGTTGGCTCCTCAATTCGTCGATACTCGCATGGAGGCTGCAACAGCCGACAGATGAAATCGAAGGCCTGTCGGAAACATTCCGCATCCACCAGTTCACGGAACGAGATTAGATCAGCTTCCACTTCTTCGACGGAATTGTGCCCGAAATAGTTCGGATAGGTGGTCACATTGTAGCCAACCGAACGGCAATAGCTTAGACGAAACGGTTCACATTTGCGAGGTGGTTGCATGGTGGTCACTACTTCATTTGGGATGTCGTCTGTGCCACCCAATGGCGACGACGAAGTACCAGGCATGTCGTCAAACTGACCCAACACTTCTTTGATTATCAAACTAGACGGGTCGATGGTTAGGTTGCGGAAGTACCGTGGATGGTCGGAGATGATTTCTTCCATCAGGATCGAGTGGAGATCGGCGCTGGAGACTAGCTCGGCGTACGGGTCAAAGTACATGGCAAAGTGGAGCGTGACGTCCTCGCCTTCGTTACCATCCAGCGCGAGAATTTCACTACCCTCGTACGGTTCCCGCAGGTCAGATCGTCGCATGATTAGATTGATTCGTTCTCGGTAGTCTCGGGCACGGTGCTGAAATCGAAGCGAGTTTTGGTCGGCCAGTTCGAGTGTCCAGTTGTCACCCTCGATCACGGAATATCCGATCCGGTAGGGGTTCGGGTCGCAGGTAGGTGTATCCAACATAAACAACGACGCCGGCAAACAAAAGTATCAGCAAAAAGCCGGCAATCAGCGCATAGCCACACTTCTGATTGTCACCCAGCTTCTGCCGGGTGAACCGAATATCCGAATCACTGGACAGGACCGAATCCGCCCACCTGCTTTTCGAATGCCGATGGTGTTGGTGGTGATGATGATGATGATGCCCATTTGAGTTCGACTTTTGTCCCGCTCCAGCGGCCCCATTCCCCCGTTGGTGGTGAGGTTTCGACTGGCTACTGTCCGATTTGGATCGATGCTTGCGGGATTTTTCCGGAGGACTACCACTACTGCCGCTGTGCGGTACCCGATCCAGGTCGAGATGATTAAGGTGGCTTAGGTGGTTGTGATGGAGCGGTGGTGGAAGATCGTCGAAATACGGTGGTTCGTCCTCTGGCGGTGGTGGTGGTGGCACCGATTTAATCCACCTATCAGTGAGACATTTCTTACACATATCATTCATAAATTAAGTAACGCAAAAAGTGCTCAAAATTGACTCGCTCCTCCCCCCATGAAACAAACTGTCACAAATTTCTTTATTCTCCCCTCCCCAATTACGTAACGAATACTTTAAAAAAAAATTATCCAGTAAAAACGTGTTGCATAACGTTTCACCTTAATCCCCCTCCCCAATATGTCACAACAATTTGCCAAAACCTCCCCCTCTAAAAGCGTTACGTAATTTATGAATGGTCCCTTAGTTTGCAGAACTCATGCAAAGTAGGCACCCTACTAGAGATGGAATGAGCTATTTCTGCATAAATAAAACCTCGAATAAACTGAACAGAAAATGAATAAAACAGATGGAATTTTAAAAAATAAAACAAAATAAAAAGTTTCTAAATGCATAAAATGTGCAGAATGATTAAAAAATATCCAAATATTGAAATAAGTAAATCGAATTGGTCCAGCTTATTGAATGCAAGATTAGACAAATTCGAGGAATAGTTACAAAATAATAGAATAACTTAAATTGTGTCAAATTTACAAATTGGATAAAAAAATAAAAGAAATGGCAAAACAGAATTAATAATAATAATAAAATAAAGAAACTGAATAAAATATCTGAACCTGAAAAATGAAAATCAAAATTAACAAAATATTAAAAATATTAAAATTATTGAAAATATTAAAATGAATAAAATAATTAGAATAATTGAATAAAATAAATGCAAAAATGATTAAAATTTATGGAATGAATAAGGTAAAAAAATAGATAAAGTAACGAAACGAATAAAATGAATTGAATAATACGGATAAAATTAATAAAACCAACATAAATAAATAGAATGAAATTAAGTCATATTTTTTGTGCTTCGGATTCTTCTAATAGCTGGCTGGGCCGCTAGCTAGACACTACATCCAAAAAATGACACAAAACTTATGTGTACCGTAAACGACTGATCGAGACTGATGTCCCGGTTTGCACAGAAGTTCTTATTTTACGAAAGATGACCAAATTGAATCGAAACTGTTTGTGGCTTACTCGCCAACGTGGCAAAATAATGCAAAATCAGTAACTAACACTAACTTACTGCCGGTTAGACGATTTATCCAAACCAGCGCCAACATTGGCTCCAGTTAGACACTAAATCTAAACAGTTCACACAACATTTAGAGAAGCCTAGAAATACGATACAGTATCTACCAAGCGGATACGATTGGCCTAATCTCGTTTCACGACAATAGACACTAGCGCCGCCTCGGCCCACCAATAAAGAACTGTCAGTGTAATAAACTGTTACTGTTCCAGAACCCTGTAACCTTAAGATGGTATGCAATAGAAAGTACTGCATGTTTCCGAAACACATATAGTAATTTCATATTCAAGAGTGCCTCTAAAGCAGCAGTAGGTGTTGTCGTGAAAGCACCAATCATCGCCTTCAAGACCATCTTCTGAACATGGTTTAACTTTTATTGGACTCTCGTTCTCCCTTCTGCCACTACACAAGGCACTGAATATTTGAGTCTCCAGGATTTGCCGAAAGCCCGTCTACATTAGCCAAAGGGCATGCAAGCTTTCT